>NC_079374.1:13093127-13403544 GCF_021018895.1 Seriola aureovittata
AGCTATAAAGATTAACCCCCCTCCCCCCGCCCTCTCTCTCTCACTACACCTCAGTCTGTGTTTACACCTCCCTCCCAGAATGCCATATGTTAGATGACAAAAGCTTCCTACCCTTCCTCCTTGTTTCCCTCACCTGACACCCTTCTACACACTCCGCATTCAGTGGTCAGATAAACAGTATCATGCTCCTGTGTGGCAGCTGATGGTGTGTTGAAAGTGAGGGAGCTGCTATATAATCTGCTCAGTCTAACCGACTTTCATTGTGGGATATTTGAGTAAATCTTGGTACGGACCATCTGTTAGACAAGATTTTTTTTTTTTTCTCCTGAGGCTGTGGGATATTTTACATAAACTGCTCCAAACAGAAAGCAATGGACCTGGATTAACAATTAACTGCTGATTGCTTCCATTTGTTTTTATTAAGATACCTAATGTGTCATCTATCTGTTAATCACTGATGAGGGCTTTGTTATTAACAGGCATTTAATAGAAAATATTCCATCCACTGCATGATAATAGATTTTAAACCCATTTGTTAAGTTGCAACTTTGTTTAAGTTTCCTAATCCAAACAAAGATGATAAAGGGTTTTATTCTGTCATAAAACAACACATTTGTCTGCATATTCAAAAAAAATTCAATCCAACGCAAGACAAGACATGCCATGAATATGCAGAGACAAAATGAGTGACATATCTCTTTGCTCATGTATGATTCAAAATTAAAGATGTTGTTATCCATTGTGTTGGAATGTTAGTATGACTTTCCACTTCCTTTTGCTTTGTCATAGAAAATAACATTCATATTTTTGCTTCTGCTTTACATGTGTAATTTTCAGCCACCTGGATAAGGCACACTTTGAAAAAGGGGGTAAAGATATTGTTTATCCTGCAACAGATGTTCATCCAGATAGTTAGAGGAGTTTTTGAGGAGTCTGAAAACACCTTCAGAATAGTGGTAAATGTTGTTAAAAGACCTCCTGGGCCTTGCAAGGGTCACTGGGTATTTTACTTTTCTGAAAACTGAATGCTTGGCTCTGTGACTAATGTTAGTTTAAATACTCTTTCATGTTAGTACAAGAAAAGTATATCCTGATTCTAATGTGTTTTGATTAAGGCGTGACATATTTCACCCTAATTCTTCATTTGAAAGCGACAATATGCTGTCAAGAGATATCCAGTTTCACTCATACTAAATTGATTACTAAACAGACTGAATATTGTCTGAGCCTTACCCTTAGATGATGTTAGTAATATCAAGTCAGTTTGCTTCAACTACTACACAGTCTGAACTATGCACGTATTGGCAGAGAGCACACTGTGAATGCTGTAAGTCAGAGGTTCCTTTACAGCTTTTAAAACAATGCTGGACCTGCAGTTGTGACTCACAGAGTGTAGCTGTTTCGCCTTGCGATGGCCTCACATCAGGCCTCGCATCAGGCCAGTACGGGCTTGTCTCAGGATCTCTCAGCTTCCTCACTGCATGTCAGAGCCCAGCCATGATGACACACTCACTCTGAAATCTCCTTCACACCTGTGCACCGGCTACTGACCCGCTGAGTGTCGTGTAGACCGAACTGTACTATTCACAGTAAGTGATGACAGCTTGTCATCACGGTGACATTTTTCTCCCTGCACAAAACGTGATTGCTGGAAATTTTGTTTTCCTGACTCGTATTGAATGAAACCAGGGACAATTCATTATCACTGTATGTATCACAGTGTTATCACTAAGCCTGTTTTGGCCTTGGCAGCCAGCAGGTCTGCCTCATGTCTGTGATTTGAATGAGGTATTGTAGCTGTGAAAACACTGTTAGCTGGGTAACTCTCCCTTCCTGTACAGCCCAGTCTGTATATGGTTACCTCTTCTTCCACTTTAGTGACTCTAGCGGCGGGAATGATTGTTTCCTCACTGAGCTGTTGGAAATGACACGCATGTGAGAAAACAATGGCTGCATTATACCAATGAGTGCAGGGAGCAGATCCTGCCTGCTGTTTCTATAGACTATAGTATCACACAGCAGCAGTATAGTCACTGAAGGAAGAACGTCACTGTGTGTATTTTCAGCGAATGAGAGTTTTGTTGATATATAACGAATAATAATGCAGTCTTTTCAGTGTGTTCAATATTATGTCTTCTTTCATGCACACCTAAATTCTGTAAAAAAAAAAAACAAAAAAAACATTGTAGTATCTTCGTCCGCCTGTAGGTGGCGGTAACGGCATTCATACGCTGATGTTTTTCTGCCTTTCACCTCTGAGGAGAGCTTTGCAATGCTCTGCATGTGTGTGTGCGTGTGTGTGTGTGTGGGGGGGGGGGGGTAGGAGTACATGCATGTTGATGTTTCTGCTTTCAGATGAAAACTGATTAAAAATGAAGTTGTTTCTACAGTTGTTTTTACTTTCTAACGCTCCCCTGTGGCTGTTTTATTGCATGTTGTGCAGCAATCATCAGTTCTTCATTTATTTTCCTAAGGAAAACAAACTTGAAGTCAAGGCAACTGCATTTTATTTACCAGAGGTAATTTTGAATATGCAGTGAGATCAAATTTGTGGTGCATTAGTTTGCTTGAGTAAGCATTATTTATTTATTTACTTATTTTTTATCAGATTACTTTGTGTTGTGCTCATGTCTAGTGAAGCCAAAGCACAGTTGGCAGGGGTAAGAGGGTGACCGCAGGCCTTCTGGGCTTGGCACCGCTTCAGACCATCTCTGCTGGTGCTGCTGCAGCAGAGGAAAGGCACTGTTTGATTAGCGGTGTGTATTAATGATAACCTGAACCCACTGCAGCAACCTCACTCACTGCAGACCTAACAGAGCCGCACACAGATACATACTATGTATGTGTGTGTGTGTGTGTGTGTGTGTGTGTGTGTGTGTGTGTCTGTGGGTGTGGGCGTGTGTGTGCATACTTTTAATTTGTGCCTGTGTCCTTCATTCAACATATACTTACTCTGCGCCACAACAAAGTAAAAGAAGCAGTACCCCTCAGGAAAATGGCTCATTTTCTTCTCCTGGGATAAATAAACCATCCCAAAATACCAAGAAAAAGGAAGAGGATGTGGCCCCTGTTGTATTTGTTTTGTACCATTTTTAGATGGACAGGATAACCTGGGTTTCATCTCCAGGTCAAAGAGAGACTAGAGTTTAATCTATGCAGTACATTGACTCTTCAGACAATGATTGGAGTCCACTCTGTTGTCCGTTGCGTCATGTGTCAAGTATTTTGGGGTTTTAATGTAAACTCAGCGTCAAAAATGTGAAGCACTCGGCTTATTGAGATTCCATGCCTAGCTATGAAGCCCACCCACATGTGTAACTGTAGGGCAGTACCCAAATAACCTTTCTCTCAAACAAAAACACTTGAAAAACTGCTTCAAATTTTTTACTCTACAGGAAACGGCACACTTAACATTTTCAAAAGCCTCTCAAGGGTTAATAGAGCTCCTGGCTTTGTGCTCCTACAATAAAATTGTACTTCTTCCATTTGTGTTGTTGAATTTAGGAGGAGGTCAGCATTACTCTGACAAATGCCCACAAAGTTCTCCATGGTTCAGGAGTTTTGATTGAATTTTAAGGAAAGTGGGCAGCGGGAGGTGGCTCTGTTATGACAGGGTTTACACACACACACATCAGCAGGAAACAGCCACTTCCTTTTTGGAGTCCCTAGAGAGCTCCAGCTGGGAGCCAGCCTGTTTTATCGGCCCTGCGCCGCTGGATATGCGGGTGATGTCACTGCGGTGCACCACACTGTGGCCTCTCACACACACACACACACACACACACACACACACACACACACAAAATACACATACCTCTCCCCTCAGAGTCTCACAGCAGACCCTGGGCATGGAAACATGACCAGCTGCGGACTTGACCTTCATCCTAGAGAGGCTCCTCAGATGAGATGCCAGCTCCTCCTGAACTCCCCTCTACTCCTCTGAGCCGTGCGGGGACATGTCTGCCTTTGTTGTCTGTTGGTTTGTCCACTGCTTAGTGTGAAACTCAAGTTGACCCTTCTGTGTCCACATGTGCTGGCTTTGATGTTTTTAATTTGGCTCCACCCACCACTTGCTGTTAACAGCTTGAAATGGCTACATTAATACAAGCGGTGTTATTTTGGGGAGGGGGTTGCTCCAGGCCGGTGATAGTGTCCACATGCAGCAGATGTTGTGACTGTGGTCGGTGAGTCCAGGTGGAGAAGAGAAACAGTTATTTCACTTGCAATTTACTAAGAAATCAATAAGGATGTCGGTGTAAACCAGTTATGAAACTGCGTCTATGGGCCTATAGTCACACTGGTTATAGTGTAATGTGTGCATGTTAGTGGAATAGAGCTTTTTAAGCAAAACCCAATGAAATACTGTGTGTAAATTTACAGTTCATTATAACTAGAAATTAAAGATTAAGCAACATTGTAAATAAGTACTATTTAATATCCATATTTGTTTTCAAACGCGCTTTGGCACAATTAATTTGATTACTTTTTTGTCTATTGATGAGACAAAAAATCAATCTGTTGGTTGGTAAAACAGCTTTATTTGAGACCTTTGACTCACTTTCACTATTTTCACAGTTTTCTGACATTTTACAGACGATTAATCTGTATATCTATAAAATACAACACAGATAAATCGATTATGAAAATAATCTTTAATAGCAGTTCTAATAGAGGTAATATTGTTAATTCAGTAGTGTTATGGAAGAAAGTATGTAAATGTGTTGAATATTATACATAGTTTGGTTATATAAGTCGTAATGATTTGAATAGGGATGATTTGAAGTCTGCACATATTCACAACACAAGACTGATTGGCTGATATCATTTGCTTCACTATTTCAAATGATGTAAATCTGGTTTTCTCAGTTTTTGACGCTTGAAAATAACTTCAGTATAAACCACTAGAATACAATAAAAAGTGTAAGTGAATACTGACACCATTCATATACTGATATATTCTAGAAACTTATGGCTATACTTAAGAAGACATAAACAATCAGCGGCATTAGCGGTGCATTATGGGGGTCATACTTAATACTGTGCCAGAAATATAGCCCACTGCAAAGAGTAAAAGCCTTGCTGTGTAACAACAGCAGCGGTAATCCATGCAGCTCCACGCACCCAGCAGTGTTTCAGACCGCCTCTTATCTCCTCTGCAGCTGCTGCAGATTTGAGCAGAGCTGTGCAGCATGGACTCACAGAGGATGTTCACACTTGAACTTCTACAGATTGACCCACACTGTGCCTCAGCACACTTTTAATCCCCCCCCCCTCTCCCCCCTCCCCTTACCATTCTCAGCATTGCCTTGCCTGGAGCGCCAATTCAACATTTAGCATGGCTGACACAGTCCAACTGTGTACTGCTGGAGGCTACAGTGCCACTTCATTTGTCAGCTCCAGACATGCACAGAATAGATGTCCTCAAGCTGAGCAGAGGCGCTGGAATATGGTCCATGTCAGGCACTAACATATATTATACCAAGGCAGGCAGTGTGTGTCACAGTCAAATGGAGAAACTATTTCTAATGTAAAAGATATTTTTACTTTTCTAGCAGCATTTGTTATGTGGAGACTCGCTGCAGACTGTGAGACACAAGGGCGGTAGAAAAAAGAAACACTGATACAGTTAATGATTCAGCAATCCCCTCTCTGACCTTAAAAATGTATCACCGGTAGAGTAACTGCTAAAACTCATCGGTCAAGCAAACGTGGGGGCATCTATTCAAACTCCCTGTTGGCACTGTGCCCTTTTTTTTCCATCAGGGTTTACATTGAGAGTAACAGGAAATATAGGAGTGAAAGAGCTGGATTTAAACCTGGGATGTGCTGGTTACATAGTAAACAGATATGGCAGACGTGTTGCAGACCTGCCTCATGCCACTGCAATATGTTAGCGTTTTAGTAGCAGCCACCCACTGATCCTGGGACCTTGTGATTGGCTAGTAATGGACAAGTCTCCTCACAATGCAGATAACCAGCTGTAGCTGCTTGTGTACATTCCTCTAGACACTGTAACAGTTTGTGTTGTGTTTGACCACCTGGTCTGGTTTCGACTATTTTTCCTGCAATGCTTGTTTGATATAAGCATAATGTTTAAATGGAATACATGCACGTAACAAGTCACCTGTTTTGGAGTTGTTCTGGTTTAGTAGTAGTAAAGTGCGTACAGCACAACAACACGTCCGCGGTTTGACTCAAGCAGGAGATTTGTAATGTCGTATTCCCTCTTTGTAGATGTTTCTTGTCTTGTCTGTTTCTATAAAATGAAGGCAATATTTTAAATATACATATAATCACAAGTTTTTTTTTTGTGTTTAAATTACCTGCATCATTTTTTCAAGAAATTCCATACAGTGCCCTCACAGCAGCCTCTTTACATTGTTGCAGACATGTCTTTACATGCACAAGAAGAATTTGTGTCCTTGGGGCAAAAGATTTACGATCACCAGCTGTGACACGTCAAACAATGTCTGCTTGTAGTCATGCATCATTATCCATTTTGTTATACTCGTGTTTATGTTGGTACTCATTTAGTAATAACCGGCAGGAATAATTGACAGCTGTTGATAAAGTTTCTTGAGAGGACAAACACATTTTTGTTTTTGGTATTTGACCTCTGTGAATTTCTATCATAGGAAAGGGTATTTTCTACTCAGGAATAATAGGAAAGAATACAGCTGCCACAGTTGTATCAATATGAATTTTGTAATTAATTAATTAATTTTTATTTTTTTAATCCATATTTCTCAAACTAAGTATAACGTAAACATTTGGGTTCACACAGCCTCATGGTAAAAGCTTAAACCAAAAGACCCAAAAGAAAAGGAGCACAAGTTAAAGGAAATCTGTGTCACTGCTGGCCTACATAGCCTCAAAAAGTGGATTTATGACTTTGCAGTTTTACCAGTTTTACACCAGATTGCTTCTTGTTATTCTATATAGTAAGCCTAAAATCCCTGTTTTTTAGCAACGGAGGGATGGAGAGTGGATCAGAGGTGTGAGAAAGAGGATAAAGCAAAAGACGAGATGTATTTCCCAACAGATCGATGGGCGTAATCAGAGTCTTGTCCCTGCTTTCCCTCAGTCTCTCTCTCCCTCTGTCTCCCTCTCTCTGACTGAATCTCCTCATCTACGGGCTCAGCTGCTTCCCCTCCGCAGCTCATCTCATCGTACACTCGAATGTAGTTCAGTGTGTCAAGCACTGCTGAAATATTAACACAACGGCAAGCAGGAATGCGTGCAAGCATTTATGGCTTAGTGCACCATCATGATGTAAGGGAGCACTTCACTTTCTCCCAGACGTGTACATGTGTGTTTGTATTGTGTTTACCTGCAACCATGCATGTGTGTTTTACCTGTTAATACGACACAATGAAAGGTTTCTCGGATGGTCTATCTCTAAAAGGAAGTTCTCAGACAGACGCCAGCTTGCTTTTGTTACAGGATCAAGCATTATGAAAGTAAGCACAGCTGCTGCAAAGGGGGACTTACTGTATTTCAGTAGCAAGATCTTGTATGTGCCAATGTGACAAGAATGATTTTTTTTTTTTTTTTTGACAAGTCCCTCAGAGGTCTTTAGGGGTCTTTGAGTGTGAGAGTTGCAGCTGCAGGAAGGGAAGAGACAGTGATAAATAAACCAAAATGAACACGGCTCTGTTTCCTCGTCCCCTCTCCTTTTCCTCATAATCAGGATGTGGAACATGAGCAACGGCAGAAGTCAGATAGCATATGTCCATCTGTGTTGATCAGTTTTGAACCACAGGAGGATTTAAGTACTGGGCTAATGAGAAGGATTGTGAAAATGAAAGTGTCCGTCTTTGCAAATGTAGGAGCAGCAAACTGTAGATGCAGGAACTTTCTTTGTTTTTTTTTTTTGTTTTTTCCCAGTTGTTTTTCAAGACATTTAATGTTTTTCTGCTTTTTATCGTTTGTCTTCCTGTTCATAGTCCAGAGACATTTTAACCAAAGGCCATGGTAGCGGGTGAATCATTCCCTGGCATTTCAAAAAGCCTGTATGTGATCAAATTTTGTCGTTCCACTCCCAATATATCTGTGTACTTGGCAGAGCAGCCAGCATGTGATCAAGCAGCAGCTAATCTTTTATAGAAAAAAAAACCCTTATTTGATGTCTTGGCCTAAAAGGTTGAAATCCTCCCATGTCCTTGGTATGTTTTGTAAACAGAGATTTCTTTGAGGCTTGAGGTCAGGTCACTGGGTTTTTCATGAGATTTGGACATTGAATTTTATTTTAGTAAATGTGTGGTACCTCTTTTGAATATTTAATTTGTTTGGTGAAGAATTATTGCACTTTCTTAGCAGATGTTTCTGTTCATGCCATATTTTTTATTACAACACAGGCTGCTGACTGCTGGATATTACATGCCATCTATTCAGTGTGATTCATCCACTTGTTCTGCCATTGGCCCCCTGGTTTCTCAACTGAACTAAATAAGCATTCAGCCATATTGCTGTTTGCCTGACCATGGAATCAAACTCTCCCTCTGGATATAAGACGCCATTTAGTGTAACCCATTTATTTCACAATTATTCATCCGGCTCCCTAGAGGAGTCTCATTTTGGGAAGTTAAAATAAAAGAGGTTAATTCATTTCTTGTCTAGTAAAAGCCACAGTATGCCAATGTGGGAATGAAAAAGCATAAAGATACGGTAGAATTTGGAAACACGTATGCACATAGGGGCTCAGAGGAGCAAGTGAGTGAGTAAGTGAGACAGATGCACATACAAGCCTGCGTTGCACGGAAGCTCAGTATTGGTTGAAGCTGCAGCAGAGCTCACACAGCATCCTTCATCCCCCCTATCCCTTGTTCTCTGCTCTACCTCACTCACTCACTGTATCTCGTCTGCTGACTGAGGTATTCCTACAAGCACAGACTGGGGCAGCCAGGAATTACCGTGAGACTCTTTTTCTGTGTGTGAATAAATTCACACTCCAGCCGTCCTCCTTGGCTCTCCTCTCTGGATCTTTTAGCCGGGACACCAGCGCTCCTTCCCTGGGTCAGGAGCTGTGGATTTGCGGGTCAGAGTTAAATCATGGACCAGAGAGGAACAGGGGACAATCGAGGAAACTGGGTCACTGGCAGGCTCTCCTGACTGATGCCTGTTTGGACCTGGAGGAATGGGGTGCACCACCAGCACGGTTGTGTTTGATGGGCTGCGTACTGTGTTAGAGAGGAACTGTAGTGGCTACATCTGTAAGGGAGCAGCTGAGCCCATTGGGCCATCTGAGGCTGAGCGAGCGCTGAGTCGGAGAGAGTCGCGTGCATTGCCAACACCGAGAGTACTTAAGGTGTGTGTGTGTGCTGACAAAATATGTATGGTATTGTCCTGTTCATTTTATTCAAATGGAAAAAATTATATATATTTATTCATACAGTATATATTAGAGCTTAAATGAAAGATTATTTTCATTATTGATTATTCTATTATCTTTGTTTTTTCACAAGTACTCAGAGACCAGCAGTCAGACCAACAGTCTGAAAAAAAAAAGATGTTTGGTTCCCTTACAAAACAGAAGAAAAGTAATAAATTCTGATAGTTTGCAAAGCAGTGAATGTTTTGCATTTTGCCCTAATAAATTACTCTAACAATCTATTATCATAATTGTTGACAATTAATTCTGTCAAAAAACAAATCAATGAATCAATCAATTGTTTCAGCCCTAAAAAACAGTAGCTCAGTGAGAAACCTTTGGTGTTAAGGCAGCTTTCAGAGTTCTCATCCCTCTCCCATCTCATAATACTGCTTTAAGCTGTAAGTAGTTATGGCGGTAATTTAAGGTTATAACGAATTGGAAAAAAGAAAAGCAGCAAATCCTCTTATATGAGAAGCTAGAGGCTGCAATTTTTTTGTCATTTTTGCCTCATAAATGAACAATCTAAATGGTTGTGGATTCATTTTCTGCTGACCAACGAGGATTACTTTTGTTTTAGCACTAGCATATACAGCACATGCTGTGTATGGAGTCCTGTTTTAAATGTCTAAAACATGCACCTATATTGTCCCGAGTGGGGCATGTAATCAAAAATGTTTGCAAAGCAAATTGTTGATGCTGCTTTCCTTCCACGGTTTCTTCTCTCAAGAGGTGGAAAATGCAGCATATGGATTTGATAAATGATTCAGATAGTTGTAATAGTAGAATATGTATGTGCAGGTTCACTGAGTGCTAACCCTTCCTCTGTCAAGGACACAACCCCATTTTGAAACAAAGCTACTACTGCTGGTGGAGTTTCCTTTTGCTGACTCTGTTACTACTGCCTTTTACATTTTCAGATTCATAAATCCAACAGCAGTAATGACAGCAATAACAATTATCCTCTTCCTTACGTCAGCCTTGTGAATATTTATCCATGAGCGTTAGCAGTATAAAATGTAGGGCAGTAGGAGGGCTGGATCTTGCCTCTCGCTAAGCACTGCATGGGTTAAAGCCTCTGTGGGCAGGGATGGGGGAGATGAGGGGGTGGGGGGGACAGTGAGCTCTGTGTCTGCTGGAAATCAATCACCACTCTTCATCTGTGAACCGGCGGGCTTGGCAGGGCTTCTGCTGCTCCGTACCAGCTTGTCTTGCCCTTCTTGTTTGTGTTTACTCACTACTGTGTGTGTGTGATGTCGCCTTCCCGTCGCTGGTTCATCAGATTCACAGCAGAGAGCTGAGTGACAGTGGCCCAGGCCGAGAGCAGGGAATTAGGTCAAGGGCATGGTTTCTTCTCTTGGCTCAGGGATGGTCTTATCATCCAGACAGGGTCAATTAATCCTCTGTCAGCATTTAGCAGTCTTACAAATCAATTGTTAAATGTGTGCAGGGGATGTGATTTGCTTGACACATTTTTAGTCAGTGTAGTCAAAGTGTATGGGTTATCGGATAACTTGAAAATATAACTAAACATGTCAATGAATAATATAGTTGGTTTGTGGACACCAACCTTATCTTTGTGTCAGTGAATGTGCCGCTAAGGGGTGAAATAGTTTTCTCTTTTTTTGTTTTTCATCTCAATTTGCACCTTTTTAATCCATTGGGCTTGGTTCTAAAAAGACATAAACCATTATGTTCGCCCCTTTAATTCCTTCTGATTGCACAGGTCATTATTTCTGGGAAATTAAAATAGAATGGTGTTAAAGGCTAAGCACACATTCACTTACATGCACACAATCACAGACAAAGCTGCCTGTGGGAGGCTGATCTGTACTCTGAAGGCATGGAGTAAGCAATTAAATGGCCGTCATTGGTTGTTTTAGTGCTCTGTTATTTCACTCACTGATTACAACAGCTCGGCCTTTTCCTTCCTCTGGAAACTCACATCTCATTCTCCTCAAGAGGTGATCTGCCTTTAAATATAAAAGTCACTGATTTGAGATAATACAGCAATGTATAAGCTGTTCTAATTCAACAGTGTCATGTTTCTTTCTTGTGAAAGAAAAGACAAGCTAGCAAAGCTAACAGACTAGTTAAACCTAGAATATGGATGGACTGTGTGGTGTGCAAAGGTTGCTATTTGTGAAAAAATCGTATCAGTCATAAATCCAGGACAAAATTTGTTTCCAAGTCGGACCATGTGCCTTGTCCTTTCCCCATATGGAGAATATGGGAGACGCGATCATACAAAACAAAACAGAAGGTTAAGTGCTAATTTAACATGCGAAAATTAAATTCCCCTTTCAGTGCCATGGATAGCACCACTCGGTCAGGTGTGCCAAAACACTTATTTATAAACGTCAATATTAATTTGTATTAGTTTGTATAAATGTGCAATGCAGTAACTTTAACAGGGCAAACAGGAGCGGATCAAAATGAGGCAAAGCAATAAAATACAGGTATGACCAATTATACATATCAGAAGGAATTAGAAATAAAGACCTGTCTTTAATTCAAGTCTGCCTCAAATAAAGAAAAATAAGGTCATTGAAAACCGTTGTGGTCCTGCTGTAAATGCCCCCTGATGACATAATAGCACTAAATTATTTTTGAAAGAGCAATAGCCAATAGGAAAAGTCCAACATTTGGCTGACCGACCAATGGTGTAACTTTATCACTCACTCACTCACTCAGCCAAATACCTTTCAGTGTTGATATGTCACCATTAATTGCTTTCAGAAAGGTTCAGCTTCCTTCCTTTATTTTTTTTTTAAATGTTTGAGACCAGCAGTAATGCTGTAACAGAGAGCTGAAGTGTTGGCTGCTTCTATCAGAGGAATATTGTTACAAGGAAAGACAGAGAAAGTGATTCATTAAGCTCGCTCAAAGATTAAGGCATCTTTCATCCAATGATGTTTTGGGAGTAATGTTTCTAACTTAGACCTGTGATGCTTTTGCTTCCAATGAACTGTGCCTAATGAGTCTGTTTTCCTGTGTTTGGGGTTGTTGGGGAGTTGATGAAGCACCAAACCAAGCCTGCATGCCATCAAACAGAAACTATTTAGAGATTCAATCCATTTAGTAGATGCATGATTAATATGCTCTTTGATGAGGATGTTTCATTTTAAGCATGTGTGGCTTTGTGAAATTGTTGTGATTACCAGTGAGCCTATTCTCATAACATCACTCAATTTGGAGATAAAGAAGAGACTATTCTATGAATTAAGAAAAGACTAAATAAATCACGTAGGTTTTTTTTACATTTATACCTATTTATTTCTTTATTTTTTTCAGTATTGATTTATATATCCAGTGTATATTCTATAATTTATTACTTTAATACTCTTTTTTATTTATCCATGTATTTATTATTCACATTATTCCTTTTATTTATTAATTGACATATTTGAAGAATATCTATTTATTTACTGTTAACTATCTAATTAATTAATTAATTAATTTGTTGATGAATGAGTCAGTTTTTGGCCTCCATAAATTACCCTCATATCATACACAACTCTGCATGAACATTTAGTTTGCTATGCCAATATTTTCTCTTTGGCATTTCTTTTAAGGTTGAACACTTGACAAACAGCTAGCATTACACACCATGTTGACTCTCACATCCCTGAGGACATTAGACGACTAATACGATCACCCTTCTTACAGCTTTCATGTCTTGGCCTAATGGATTTACAATAAAACAACAGGACACTTTGTTCAGCTACAGGGTTGTTTTTCCTGGTGATTGCTCCCTACTTTTGAGACGTTCGAGCATCCAGAAGTTGCTCTAAGGGGTTCAGACGTCACAGTATTGATGTGTTTATGCATTTGTGTGTGTGACTGTGTGTGTGCTGCTCACTTGCTGACTGATACACAGGACCATTATCTCCAGCACTCAGGCTCATGTTCTTAAAAGACACTCTGGAAAACAGCAGCTTGATTTTCCCACAGATTCCAGGGTGGCATTTTTCATATTCGATTCTGTTAGTTTCATTTCAGGCTTGTATTTATTGATAAAGGTAACTTAAAGTTTTGCTCTTGATCTGTAATAGCATTTAGTATTGTAACAATGATAGATTCAAATTTTATTACCGAGTGCATTCCTTTTTTATTTTCTACGTCAGATGACTGTCTCTGCCCCATGATTACATCCTGTTATTTTTGATGCCATTGTATCTCACATCCTACTATCGTTATGTTATTAACAGGGAGTGTAGTCATTGCATGGTGTCATTATTACCTCCATGTTAAAATCTCATTCTCAAAACTCTCTGGGGAATGGACTAAAATCAGGCTGCAGGGTGGTGGGTCCTAGTGCTGCTACAGGGTGGCGACGGGAGGGCCGTGTTTTTGTTCCATTCCAGGTTACACCCTGTTTTGCTTTGGCCCATGCTAGGAAGACCCAGTGATTGCATCAAGCCCTTGTTATGTAACTTAGAAGTCTAGCTGTAGTCTTGTCCAGACTTGATAGATAGTTTGTTTTTTTTAACGATGGCATTTTTATTGATTTTATTGAAAATCAACGCATTAATAGTTACACAACGACAGCAACAACAACAAACAAAATTAAATGGGGAGGGAAAATGGGCAATGAATCCTCCACTCCCTCCTCAAACTGAACAACTATTCACAACAGTACTGTTGTGTACTCGATACATTTGATAGAGCAATATACTAAACAGTTTTGACAAATGCCACTACCATTGTATATTTGGTCAGCATTGCATCAGGTCTCATATCATTTGGGGTGGAGAAGTTAAAGGAGCAGAATTTGACCATGCACCCACATTTTAATTAAATGCAATTTATATTATGTACTTTGTATAAATGAATTATATTGTTTGACTCTTGTGCAAGAGGATATGATAGAAAATCTAAATGGATTCCCTTGTTATTGCCTCCCCTTAGTATTGTACTGAAATTAGTCTGTGATGACACAAAATTAAAGCCAATAAAACTCTTAAATGGCTACAGAGGACAACAGCGAAACATTTGAATGAATTATATCTCAAGAAATGTCATTTTGCCTGGTTGCATTACACTAGTTGCAAACATCTGGCTCACTGCCCACATCTCTGATTTGTTGAGCAATTCTTATGAATGAAGTGAAATTAAATGGCAATTCAATCTTACTTAAAGGCTAAGTTGTTTTTTACCCATGTGTACTTCTCTTAGAACCACATGCACAGCACTGCAGTGTGTAGTCATTGAGGAAACATCTTCATTTTGTACATATGTACTACCTATTCAGTTGTGCTAAGGGAGTAGGGGCCATATTAAACCACATTTGACCAGAATACACTTCTTCCAAAACATCCTGTTGGTCTGCTGCTGGCAACTAAAACTAGTTGTTGCTTAACACAAGTGTTTGTTCTGCCACTAAAAAGGGCTCCGTTGGCCTTCCTGCTTGGACCAAAGTGCCAGCTGGCACCAAAGAAATACATTTGTATTGGTTTCCATGAAACGATCTGCATGACGTTGCAAGGTCTGAATTTGATTTGAAGCACCAAGCCAAAAAATGTGAGCACTGTGCCACACTAATGTGTAGTTGTCAGCCACTTGGGAAAAGAGTACCAGGGTTGCTGTGTAGAGAGGAAGTCCATCTGAAGTTAACTCTTATTGCGCAGATGTCTGGGAGAGGAAGTCCAGCTTGGAACAAACTCAGAGATCAAAGTCAAGCTTCTAGTACTTGTAATGTGCCATTACTCTCTATGCACAATTAACTACATTACAGGAAATGTCCAATGACACTAGTGGGTTATCATTGTGCCTTCTATGCTTTAATGTAGCTGAGTGGATATGCCACTAAAATTACATTTTTCTATTGAACAATAGTGTCTACAGTTGTTCCTGCAGAGTCAGAATGCAAAATGACTCCATGGATTAAACTGTGGATCAATGAAACAGTGTTTAACCATAGCATCCGGGATCGTCATAAGGTAAACATGCATGTGTTTTGCAAAAATATCTGATAAAACTCTCCCCAGAATTGTGGTTAGGTAGGAGAGAGTACACTGCATTATCTGCAGTCAGCATCTGTAGTGGTTATGTTAAACATCGACTGAAATATAATAGAAAAGTTGAAATAATGTAATCCTTCATGCATGTTTCATTATCTTGCTAAGTTCTTTGGTTTTCTGGAAAGCATTTGCTTCCAAGATTTACTTGAAGTTGACTGAAAAGCACACAGTTATATGAGACAGGAAATGTATGATGACTCATACTTTCACCTGATGCAAGGGATTAGCTAATATCTCTTAAACACACATAGACAGTCCCTGCGTGTATAAAGGTATGCTGATGTAGGTCTATGCCAGGGGGCAGTTCATACCAAGTCCTTCACAAAGACCTGCTCTTTCAGCTTTTATTAAGCTGTCAGAATGCGGCTCTATGATGCGCCCGACAGAGGTGACCTGGTCCATCTGTCAAAGTATGTTTCCCTTCTGAATATAGTTATTCCTATAGCACTGCTCTCAGTGGTTGGCTTCAGGTTAAAATAAGGTGAAACTTTGGGAGTGTCCTAGTAGCCTAGCATTTACCATACAAACACAACATCTGAGGGTGGGTTTAAGCTGGCGACCTCTATTGAATGTCATCCCAGACTTCACTGTGTAGCACAGACTTAACTGATATCGATCGTCTCATCGGTCTTCAGATACGATGGCAAACAAGTAGTTATTATAAACCAACCAACTAATTTTTGCACACTCTGTCCAAAGCGTGTCAGAACTATAATTCTATACTATGAAGCTGTGCCAGAAATAAACAAGTCAACAACACTTGGATTATTCGATCTGTTGTACTGATGTACTTAAAGTGACTGATAGCAGAGAGTCTCAGAGGCCAATGAAATTTGACCCTTTACTGCTAAACTGTGCATATCGTCCAGATTGAGGCCAAAATCGAAAGCAAGTATTTAAATATTTCACATAGCCAGAGGCTACTGTGTTCTGTAACAAGTCAACTGTGGTAGGTGGAATTTGAGAAGAAGTGGGGGTGCTTAGGTTTTGCCTTGAGAGCAGGGAGGGCTGGTTGAGGTTGTGTAAATATGTTGGACTAAGGGCGGACTGTAATTAGGGCTGCAACTGACAGATATTATCATTATTGATGCATCTGCTGTTTGTCTGTTTTATTTATCAGCTTAATTAGTTTATGAAATATTCATCATAATTCCAAATACACTTTACCAGTGCACTCAAAAATATTCACTTATATATGTCAAAAAGAAATAGCAAATCGTCACCTTTGAAAAGCAGAAACCAGACAGTGTTTTGGGTTTTCCACTATTCCTACAAAATAAGTAACAATGTTTTGATTATCAAAATAGCTGCTGATTATTTTTGTGTCGACTGAATAATCTAATAATCAACTCAAATCTTTAATCAAAATAATTCTGTATTAAGGTTTGACTTTCACTGGATCTGTATTGTGATTGATTACACAATCATATATTGTTAACATTTTAGCAAATCCTGCTGTTCAAAGTAATGATTCCAACCAACGTCCATTTGATTATTTCATATGTGATTCTGCGTAATTAGCTTCATTCAGATATATTTTGATTTGAGAAAATATTCTTATCAATATCATATCGATTGCCAATCCTTGTGTGGGGCCCATGGGGGCATGTGACAGTGGGAGGGGAGCAGCTGCCCTCCCCCTCGCCTTAAGCTCAGAAGCAGGCGTGAAAAAATAACATCCTCCCCTGCTGTGGCCCACTGAGGAATCTGTAGGTCGGGTCCACTCCTAGGTGGGTTGACTGGGGCTGCGTCATGTTGGAATGCCCTTCAAGCAGTTGCATCAACAAGCAGCGAGACAGAAGCAGGGCCAAATCTCAATTCTGTGATGACCAACAGTCTCTATCTCAGCTGCGTTGATTTAGTGTGAGCAGGCCAGCAATAAAAACTTTGGTGATTCATTGTTGCCACAGTTTGTGACTATTGAGACAGAGTGAATGATCTGTTCTCTTCAGTCTTTGTCCTTACAGTTAATGTGGGTCAAGATTTATCTGTTTTGTTTCTGACGTGCAGGCCACAATCTGATGAGCTCAGTCTGGCCTCTTATCTGTAAGGTTTACGTGGAAGTCGCGAGTAGAGCCCTCATGCTGTATGGATTCTGCAGATGCTTGGCTGATTTCTCTGATTATAGCTGCACGCATGTAACTGAAGTACCTCTTCGTTGTTGTCTCATTCTCTCCTTCTCTCCCAGTTTGTTGCTGTTGATGAAATTTAAGCCATCTCTTATTTCAGCTGCCCCGCACAAGGTGTGGACAGTCCCTGACCAGGCTGTAATACTTGAGGAATGTGTATCTTTTGTTTGCCTTTGTCAAGCCTGTGTCACTGTGCAGGTGGATAGTGTGGGGTCTGTGTGTGTGTGTGTGTGTGTGTGTGTGTGTGTGTGTGTGTGTGTGTGTGTGTGTGTGTGTGTGTGTGTGTGAGTGAGTGAATGGGTGTTTAACTCCCCCAGGCAGCACAGCTGAGTGTAGGAGGGGCCACCTTCTCAGCCTGGGTGTGAGTCCTCTGCTTTCAGTCAGAGCAGTCTGAGGAGGGAGGGTGAGAGTGAGCGTGAGCCTGAGAGAGGGAGAAACTTCCCAAACTTTATCTAGCGCAAAGGATTTTTCTCTATCGGACATGCTGGCTGACCGCTTCTCTTTGGGATCTAGCTCGGAGATATTTTACCACAGCTGTTGACAATGCAAGGAAGGGCGAGTAAAGCTCCAAAGAAGGAGCTGGTCATTGAGAGTCCGCAGCAGTACAAGAGCTTGGCTGCAGCTGAGGCTGAGGTAGACACGGTGCCACAGGTGGTGGTAAGTCATTCAAGGACTTAATATACACATATAGTATGGATGTGTAAGACTTGTTGAAAAATCTGCATTGGCTTGTCAAAGCTGTTCTGATGTACAAGTCCATCTTACAGTGTGCAGTGCTGTAAATGTTAACTACAGTCACAAAGTCCCGAGGCAGGTGTCAGGTGTTTTGTCGTCTCTTTCACTGTACGCAACGTTGCCAGCTCACATTCAAAATCTGCAACCTTTGCAAAAAGCATAGAGGAATGTTGAACTTTGCCAGCACTTGGGAAGCAGCACACTATTTCCTCAGGTTTATTCTTAGAGATCGCCTTGGCTTGTAAAATATCTTAATTGGCTCAAAAGTCAACCCTGAAGTCAGTGATCATTTAGTGCTTTGCGAGGAAGGTGTCAAGCGGTTGGGACTCTACCGAGCCATCTTAACAGTCAGCAGCAAAAGATTTGATGTATCAGTGAGCAGGGAGGCACTACACAGCACCATTGTTTCAGGCTGTGAGAGGGTGCAGTGATGGGAGGAGTGGGAGCTGGGGCGAAACAGCTGCTAGGTTGCTGTGGAGAGGGAGTGGAGGAGATGGCTTCATACATATCCGTTTTATGCTCTTTCCAGGGGTGACTGGAACTTAACGATACAGATGTGGAACATCGAGCTCTCATTGTTCTGGTTGCATTTTATTTTTAAACTGCATTCAAAGTTCTCAACTGGAGCACTGTGGGCTCAGAGAATGACACAGCTCTTGCTTATAAATGCTCATTTATTTTCTTGCTCAGTGCTGAGTGTACTGTGTGGTTGACCACCTTGAGCCACTGACAAAGCAATGTGGAAGAGCCCAGAGGGGTTTGGAGGGAAACAATAGTCAGCAACAACAGAATCCATCATTGGTGAGAAGAGGGCACGATCCCTATAATGGGGTCAAATCTTTCGGCAGCTGCGTTATTTGAAATTCAGAATTGTTGGGGCAATTCCATTGCAGGGGTTTTAAATGCAGCTTCAGCTTCACCAGGTATTTGGGTAGGATGGTTTCTTTTTTCTTTTTTGGTGGGACGACAAAACGCAAGACTCTCTCCCTTTGTTTTTCTGTGAGGGAGTTGAACATCCCAAGGCTCCTCTGACCCAAACTCACTCTCACTTGCAGAAGGTGTTTGGTAATTCCCCTGGTTTATCTGCGTCACTGTCAGTTTTTCTTTGCTTTCCTGGATGACAAAGCAGCTGTGTGTACCTGATGTTCTGAAAGTCTCAGTGTCTTGTACAGGATATCTGGCTGCGTATAGAGATGTAGAGATTTTAGGCGTTTGATTGAGCAAGACATAGACATATACACAAACACACCCTATCTCTATGACGTCGTTAATTCCTTCCTGATTTACTTGTCGTGCCTGCAATAATCTCTCTACATTTTCTCTCCCATGGTAGAGGGGAAATAGTCCACTGAAGTGACACTGCATTCAAGTGTAACTACATATGTGTTGTGTCCAGATGAAGCTGTGAAAAAATGGTTGACTGATAAAGTCACAACCTGCATCAGCTGGTAGACATGGTGGCACCATCTCCGCTCTGCTGTCCCCTTCCTTGTCCTTGAAACTGAAAGAAACTCATGCGCCCTCTGTCCTCAACGTGAGCTGGTGCTCTGTTATTAACAAGGGCTTTGCCAGAAACATGTATTTAAGCAGGTCAATATCCATGACGCTCCCTCTGAGATCATGCTAGTATTATCGGTCCCAGATGTGAGCCGTGCTGTCGCTCAGCCCTCAACTCTGCCGATGTATCACTGTTCATTTTCAACTTTGCTGACTCCCTGGCTGTTACATTTTACCCCCCCCGTCCGCTGTCAGCTACAAGTGTTGACAGCTTATTTTCCAGCTCATGGCCACTGTATCTTTAGAGCTCACAAGCTCAATCTAACCTCGAGGAGTTTAGTGGGTTAATACTGTAACATTACGCAGACACTTTGACATGATGTACCATAAATCTGTAATCACCTTTTGATAGTATAGCCACATCTGTAGCTCTTGAGAGTCAGCTACAAAACAACATAACATTTGCAAGCTCAAACTATTCTCTATCTGACTGTGGATTCTTGTTAAGTACACTGAGAGCAAAAGAGGATGATGGAGCTTTGTTTTATACTGCAGAGGATTGTTTTTGTATGTAATGCCTGTAATTGAAGTGGAGTGTGAGTGTTTCCTTCTTTCCTTGACACGCAGATAATTTTAGTATAGCTCAGCACAGATGCATCATTTAAGCTCAGTCTAGAGTCATCTCTATATGCACTACACAATCACTGTTCCTCTGCATGGGTATCTGCTTCAACCTGTTGAATCATCTAAGAACCTTGTAAGCAATTGCATCTGATGATAATAGCATGTGAGAGTGAGGAAATTCTTTCTTTATGTGCTTACAACTTGAATTACCAGTATAGTGTATTGGATGCTGCGCTCAGACATCAGATGTCATCGTAGCACTGACATCGCTTAAACCTCTGATTTTTTGCTCTTATTGAGTGTTGGCTTCATTTTCACTGTTCATACTATGCTCCACTAGTGAGTATATCGGACAGTAGTTTGCTAGTTATGATGTCTTCCTGGATTGGAAGGTTTCTTTTTTAAGCCTATAAAACATGTTTAAAGTATTATCATATCAATAGTGATATTTCTCATTCAGTAAATTATACTTAATGAAGGTCTTGAATGTAATAGAGTGAGTAGAGACTGACTGTGTGCGGGATCTTTGGGTTCTTTCACTCTCACACTTAACACTGTGGACAGTGAACTGCAACATCTTCAGTTCAGATGTCTTTGTTGCATGTCATTACTCATCTTTCTCTCACCTCATTTCTTGCCATCTCTCTACTGGAGAAAAAAAGGAATTTGAATGTGCCAACTATTTTTCCTCATATAAAAGCTGAAGGTTTCGATGCGTGTTAGTTGCTTTTAGACTGGAAACCTTTTGCGAGCTTACAGCAGTGACCGCAGTAACAGAGTGCTTCGTCCGTGTTCTCCAGGTGAAACCCAAGGTGATCGAGCCGCTGGAATATGAAAATGTGCTGGTGCAAAGGAAGACACAGATCCTCAGCGATGTCCTCAGGGACATGCTGCAGTTCCCCCTGGAGGACTTCGAGGTGAGTTTCACACGTTCGTGCTTGCCGGAATGTGTCATATTCACACTTGAAACACACTTTAAAACCTGACAGGAGTAAATGTGGCTCTGGGTATCGTAGCTGGGGTTATATTGGTGAGGAATAAGGTGTTAACTATGGAAAAAGTTAGGGAGTGGTAATAATACTGCCAGTGTAAGGACTTTGATTTCCGGTGCTTCGGAGAGTGAGGCATTTCTGGGGGAAAAATCTCCCACTAAATCATTTGCGTTAATGGTAGAAATTACACAGTTCAACTGCCTATATAGTAAGCCATTAAAAGCTTTTTTCAGACTGTGCTCCATAACCATACAAGGTCAAACTATTTATTGTTATCTGTCTACCATCATTATTTACCCACCCACTTGCATGTTTTCTTTGTTGTGTTTGTTTGGCCTTTGCGGTCTTTTCCTTTGGCTCAGGCGTGGCCAGTGTTGTGAGTGCTGGGTGGGGTCGTTCACAGAGGCTTTCCTTTTGTTTACATCCTTGCACGCTGTAGCGAGAGAGGGGTCAGGGGCCATCTGTTTAATTGGCTCATTCTGTCTCTGATGTTGTGATAGACCAAGTGTTATCTCCAGCCACATTGTACAGGACGTACGCTCTCTCACACTTTCCACGTCGAGGGTGAAAAATCCAAAATGGAAATCTGGCTCTGGACTGGTATTTTCAGGAAATGACACCTCTTTGAAAGATGTTCGTACCATTCAGCGTATCCTCAAATCTGACCCTGCCACTCTGTCTCACAGTCCAGTGGAAGTTTTATAGAGTCTGGGCTTTTATTGCAGTGAGAGACGTCTTTGTTTCTCTAACCATGATGGCTTTAACATTTTTAATCTGAATGTTTACACACTGGAGAGTAAAACGGAACAAACGAGTGATTTCGATTATTTATATACTGTAACAAAAGGTACTATTCATTGTATTGTGAGTGTAAAATACTCACAAAAAAAACACTTATCAATGCTTCCTCTCAAGTCCCTTCCTAACCTTAACATGTAAAGTCTCCATGTCATTGTCATATGGGTGGAGGAGCTGTAATTGAATTTCCATGTAAGACACTGAGGACACTCAGGTTTCCATAAATATTCCACCACGGCTCTAGTGGGAGCAAAGTGCCAAGATAGTAAACACAAAATGTTGCAATTTTCACATAGGAGGGGTTTTGATGGTGGTCAACCATGAAACACAACATCTGCAACATCCTTTCCAGATCTGTTTTCTTTATTTCAAAAATTGACAACAGTGTCATAGAATACAGGTGAAAAAGATTTAAAAAAAAAAAAAAAAAAAAAAAAAAAAAAGTTTCTAAACTTTGGGTTTGGCTCTGGATGAAGTCAGGGGTTTTTACAGTTTGAAAGGCCCGGCAGCTGGGTGCTCAGTTACAGCGGGGCAGCCTTGACTTTGTCTTCTCTTGTATCACACGCTTGTGAGCCAGCCCACTGCTATGAACATTACATACCAGCTTTACACACACAAACAGTACGTTGTCAGGGGCAGACAGGTGATTCTGACTGAGAAACGAAAAACACAAGAGGCACAGTGATTGAACCTAACATCTGTTTCAGCCTCCCCAGACTCTTGTTCAAGCAAGGGTTTAATCAGCTTCTGTGTCAAGGAGCCTTCGGTGTTTGGTGCTTTTAGTGAGAGGAGTGCAGTGGCCAGTGTGTATTCATACAGATAAACCTCAGTATGCATGGAGTCAGTGCTAAGTATAGACAGCTAAATCAAGGCCAAAAAAGACAGAAGGAGCTCCTATGTCTGTGTTATTTTTTTTTTTTTTATATAAATCCTGTTTTTGGCTGTTCCTGAGTAAACACCATTATCAGGGCTCTACCTTATCTTAGCCCCACTGACACATCAAAAGTCATGTGTTGGTACTGTTCTTTTATGAGTCAGTGCTCATATCATCTCCATCTGTTTTTGATCTGAAAGCTGTTGGCATAAGACAGTTCTGTGCAGATCTCTGTGAGCTCTCTGTGCAAGGTTTCTGGAGAAATTTGTCCAGGATTACCAGGAGGGGGCCCTTATTTCCTCCTCTCCTCAATTTGAGGTAAACTCTCGGTCCAGGCCCATCCCTGCCGTAAAGACCACAGATCAGGAAAGTATTCACTTTCCTTTTCTTGAACCGCTTCATAGTTTCCAAAAGGTTTTGAATAATACCACATGCTGCGTGGCTTTTATGGATAAAGCTGGTGTTATTCTGTATTTTCGTTATTGTCAGCCAATCCCATGAATCTCTCAATACTTGCTGACTTACCTGCCCTGTCTGTGGCACCTAGCCCCAATATCCACTTTGGTCCAAACTGAAATACCTCAACGATTATTTGATAGACTTACGTTACTGTGAGATAAACATTCAAATCCCTCAAATTCTTTGATTTATGACCAAACACCTGTAAAACTAACAACATTCCCGTCAGCCTCAGCTGTACTTTGTGTTTAATGTGCATTAGCAAATGTTAGCATGCTAACATGCTAAACTAAGATGATAAATATAAATATTATACCTGTCCATCCTAAGCATGTTAGCATTGTCATTGTGAGAATAATAGCATTGCTGATGTTAGCATTTAGCGCAAGGCTCAGCTGTGCCTCACGCTCCGTGCTGGCATGGTTATAGAAAAAAAAGCATAAATAATTTACAAAAAAATCAGGGCGTGTGTACTTTTTAGCAAACATTTGTCAAACAGTAGTAAACTGTGTATTTGTCGGGGACTACATTTACACTCAAATTTGAGAGTCGAGAGAGTATTTACAGCAGCAGTACTGTTTATGTGGGCTTGACTCAAAATAAACTACATTGTTGGTTTTGGTGTTATCAGTCTAGTTCAGGTGACCTTGAGAAAGGAGAATGATTTTGGAAATAAGATGCTGAGGGCAGCCACACTCCCTGCTAATTTAGGTATTATTTCACCAGAGAATCCGATGGTTCTCTTATAGCCCAATTAAACGCTTCCTCTTGCCCACTTCCTGGCTCCCTCTTACCTCCATGCCTGTTTATTTCTCCTGCTTAGATTGCAGAGATTACCATCTCCCCTGCAGGAAACCTGGCTAGCAGAGAGGAAGGGGAGACTTCAGGTTTCACAAATACAAACTTGGTATGGAATTTGTCCTAGTTGACACGACCACCGCTCAGTCCAACACCAAATAAAAAGTTATTGAGAGGAAGAGGGAGGCAAGGAGAATGACAGCAATTTTGCATTGATTCAGTGATCATGATTATTGTGTGATTCTTCCATTTCTTATAGTATTTGAACGCATATGCACCGCATACGCATATGCGCTGTAATTGAGAAAAAAGTTTTACGCTACATAACTATTGTTGAAAGGAGGGATCATTAGAACTAACTCTGACAATGTATTGTTCTATATATCTTATCATAAAAGGGGAACATTTTATTTCCACAAAGGTGATGCTTTCACATGACTATGTGAAGTGTTGAACTGGACAGTAAACTAATAACATGGAACATATTTCTGCTCTAGGCACTTTTCATGTCATTAAAACGTAATCGTAATCGTGGTATTGTCTGCATCCCTCAGCGTCATAGAAAATGCAGCTGACACTCACAGCTGACCAGCATTTGATTTGCACAAATCCAGAATTCACTCGTTTCCTTTTAACTCATTCATCTGAACCGCGATCACTTAATGGTTGTATTTATGTTTCACTCCTGCTCGCAGGGATTATGTGTGATCAAATGCACTTTATTTTTACAGTCTGACTTAATCCCCCTGCCAAGACCTGATGGTGATGTTGCTCGTTGCAGTATTTTAAATTTAAATGGAGCTCTAGTTTTCAACACAGCTGCTTTAAAAAAAAAAAAAAAAAAAAGAAAAGAAAAGACTATTTTAGCAGACATCAGATACCACAACTGAATCTCTAACGGAGGAGTTGTAACAGATGGATGTCAAGAATGGAGTATGAAGTTTATTAGTGTTTGGATATATGTTTTGCCACAGCTCCTTTCTCTATCAGCCATGTGAGGCAAGTCCCTTCTGCTGTGGTCTACAAGACACTGTTTGTATCTCTGATTCTTGTTCTTTAAATGAAAGAAACCTTCTGAACACTTCTGAACATCCCATCTAAATGAGATATTGTATTTCAAACACGACTCTGAAAGTGAAGGTGGAAATTCATTTATAACTGAGGTGAATTTCTCCTTTGATGGTAACAATGAAAGAGCACCTAAACATTATTGATCCTACAATCAGCCTGTTACATAATTGCACAAAGTGGATGTTATTACTGTGCCACCTTGTCAAGAAAAAGTTTTAGGGATGGAGGTGGATCAGTAAAAATGAAATGTATTGATTGTTTTTCTACGATGTCAAAGGGGTTTTCCATTTCTATGTTGAATTGTGTTTTTCAGAGATACGATTGTGGGCTTTTACTTAAACTGCAGAGCCCTGATTTTTTTTTGTTTCTGCTGTGAAATTTGGCTTCAGTGCAGTCAGAACCTGTTGGTCATTAGTTATAGGCTTAAAAGCAGCATTAGAGGTGCTGAGGCGCTGATTACTCTCACAGTGCCTGCACGGTGGCAGAGAGCCAGACTCTGGGTGTGTCTGTGGGTCCTGGAGCTGAACAGTATGGACAAGCATCCTGCCTCCCTCACATACTGCTTCTTTCAAGCCCTCAGTTTGTTCCCGAGCACAGAATAATATTTAAAAGAACACCAAGAGCAACTGTGGCCAGCTGAGACCACAAACTGTATTACTGAGAAAAGGTGTCCAGTTTGAGAAATGTCTCCTACATTCTGTTTCGATTTCACTTTTACTATGTTGACAGTGTTTTATGGTCTGTTTGTTGTAATGTCCCCGTTCTGTTTCTCTTGTTGAATAAAGTCTTGCTTTGTTTTACAGATTTCAACTTTGAGGCGGCAAGGGAGAACACTGTACCCCACGGTGCCTGAAAACGCAGAGAGGGGGGCCCAGAGCCTGTTTGTCCAAGAGGTATGCAGATTCAAAGCGTGGGGAAAAGAAAAGCGTTTTCTTGATCAACGTTTTTGTAATGGGGTCCCAACATGAACACACAATTTTCTTCCAAAGTTGGTTATTTTTAAGCAACATTTTAATCAAAATCTGATTCCAGACCAGTGTCAACCACACCCAAAAACTCCTGATGAAGCAGAGAAGTTGAATTTTTAAGTATTAAACTCTTTACAACTACCTTACAATATTAATTCAAAACTTTGATTGTTTCTGAAATCATCAAATTTAGGACTTGAAACCGACTTTAAAGAATCTACATTTCAATCACAGCTAAAAGAGGGATGGCTGACATATGAATACTCTCCTCTATATGAGTCTGGCATACTGCACTGGAACAAGCAGATAAAGACTGACTTCATCATAAATTTAAGGAAAATATTGGAACATTCAGGAGCAATAGCAATGACGACATTTAATAGTTTATTTAGTCTATAGAAACTGTAAAGTCAAGGCAATGTGCAGGTTGGTATTAACACTTAAGTAGACACACTAAACACACATAAATGCATTTATGTACAGTAAGAAACTTGAAGCATTATAACTAAGTACACAAATATCAACTGGCTATTTAATTGCAGACCTTAATCTAGAACAAGAGGTTAGGAAGTGGTAAGGAAAGTATGTCAGCACATCATTGCAAAATAGGGACACTAATGTGAGTCATTACCCAATTTGTGGCCTAATATTAGCTGTAAGGTATAGAGCACGTCACAGCTGATCAGGAAACCTCTTTATTTCATGTGTCCAGCTAAACACAGCATCCGTCTGACTTTGTGTAGCCTGTAGAAACTGTTGCATAAATGGTAAATGGGCTCATCATGGCTCATTACTGGAGCCAACTGGACTATTTGTACTGTATTTCCTCAGTAATATCTGTTGATGCCAGGAGACTACCAAATGATAAAGTGCAATTATTTTCCACAGTTCACAAATTTATCAAACTCCTGGTTATTTTCTGTCAGATTTGGTTTGTCTGTCTGTGCCGAGTCATGGACATGTTCACTATCCAGTGGTTCAGCTATAGTTCATTTCAGTCAGTTTATTCAGATTCTAAAGGGCGGTGCGGTCGAGGCAAAACAAGTTGTAAATATTCTTCAAAAGACGCAGAAATTCCTAAGAAGTGTAACTTAAATACCGTGGGAATATTTTCCAGTTGGTGCTGATAAAATGATGAATTATGACAATGAGAGGAAATGTATTTTCTTCTAACCAGCGCAGTGGTTCTCCTTCCGGCCCGTGCACACTGCTCTTACTGTCTTCTTAAGCCCGACGCCAACTGGCTGCAGACGGTTCACCTTCCAGGTCAAAGTTCAGTGTTTAGGGAGCCTTCGTCTGAAGTCATAAAGATACAAAAGCTCCCGGTCAAGTGTTGTGTGACATCACCAGGACAGCTGTGGAGATTAGCCCAGCGAGAGCCTCTCTGTTTCCGATCGCTCTCCTGATCAGGTTGCATTTCGTCTCCCTGTCGGGGCAGTTCTTGTAAAAGGCATGTATTTCTCTTGAATAGATACCAGTGAGCTGCTCCTATCACTGACTCTAACAATGAACAGATGTCTCCTTTCCAAGCAAAGGGAGATAGAGATACACTCCCTCCTACTTTGAGTTGGTGGACGGACTGAGGTCACCATACAGTACACTCCTTTTTCCTTAAGGATTTCATTGTATAAAGGCTTTCATTTCTTTCTCAAAGCAAATATTTTATTGTGATTGTGCTTCATTAAAAAAAAGAAAACGAAAGAACCAAAAGAGATGCTTACATATAAAGGGGAACTCCACCGATTTTACACTTCAGAGTCTGTTTATTGGTCTTTGGGAGCACTACTCCATACATTAAAAGGTTGCACACAGAGGGAGATACAGAGCAAAATCTGATAAATTGCCAGAAGAGATGTCACTTGAGTGAGTGTTTGGTTGGGTCTGAAGACAAGTGTGAACAAACCTGAGGGTGTGGAGTTGAAAGAAACCAGACCTTACCAGACCTCTGTGACCTGTGCCTCATCTCTGAATGAGGCGAGGCTCGTGCTACAGCTAGCAGCCTAACACGCCGAATCTCTGTTGACAGTCAAACTGCACAGGAACATAAAAAGACGACATATCTGGTTTTTGCTGCATCGATTTTGATCATTTTTCTCTAACCCATCCATCATGAGTCTGACAGTGTTAGTCTGTAGGAGTACAATGGTAAATCAGTGGAGTACCCACACAAACACACACACACCCACAATTTAAAAAGGATTTAAAGGACTATGCCAGCTTTTCACCCTGCCTTTGAGTGTTGCCGTCCATCTTAAGACGTGATTAGTCCATTTCAAGCATACTGACACTTTAACACAACCTTGAAGTTCCACTGTTCTGTGTATTGAACTCTCTTGACACAGTGTTATAGTGGTTTGTAATTCATTCGCATTGTGTCTTCTCAGTGCATTAAGACCTACAAGTCTGACTGGCATGTGGTCAACTACAAGTATGAGGACTATTCTGGAGACTTTCGACAGCTTCCACAGTAAGTACTGTACTTCAAAACCTCAGCATTACTGTACTCTATAGTCACAGAGGTAATGTGGTCACGTGCCAAGGCATTCTTATGACGGGCAAGTAATAACAACTACTCTACATAATACATGCATGCCAGAGATTTTAAACTAAAACACCACAGTACACACACAATCACACATAGCTTGACCTTTTTGTTTTCCTGCCGTGACTTAATTACAAGGAAAAGGAAACACAGCGGGAAAATGATTCTTATTTCCTTGCAACAAAAGAGTGTTTCCTTTTTATGATGCGCT
Source organism: Seriola aureovittata (assembly GCF_021018895.1). NCBI lineage: Eukaryota > Metazoa > Chordata > Actinopteri > Carangiformes > Carangidae > Seriola > Seriola aureovittata. The sequence goes on from NC_079374.1 coordinate 13,122,219, forward strand.
GGATAATTCCCGACTGCAGCCGGAGTGGAAACCACCCTCATTGTCCAGAGATTGTGTCATCAGCTCCTGCCTCTTCCCTGAAGAGTATCTGTTTTACTGACAAAATGTTAGAATATGAGTTGACAAATGACCTTGACGGTGTTTCTGCTGCCAAATGTTCTGTTACTTTAGTAAATACGGGGAAGTTAAAACAATACACCGTGACGCGGATCGCGTGGTACAGTTTCTTACCTTTGGCACATTTTCATTTTCCAGCAGGCGGCGTACACCTTAATATGTTTCCATGAGCAGTCAAGTGCTGTTTTTCACCGCTCAAGGAATTTGCATTTGCCCTGATGCTGCCTTTTTCTGACTGCAAAATTACTTCCAAAAAATGAGAAAAAACACAAGGAAAAAAAACACTTAATGTCCATCACACCACTTCAGACCACAAGTGCTCGAAAGATTTGCAGACTGAAGACAAATCAGAGCAGGTTAGCTTAACTCGAACTGCCATGGATATTAATCACAGTCAGTACTGATTAAGTAACTTACCCCATTCAAAATAAAGCCCTACATTAGCATTAATGCACATACTGTGGGGTAGTTTACATCACAGAATTCATCGTGTTATATGAGCCAATATGTAAAGTAGCTGCAGCCATTAGATAAATGTATTGGGGCTAATGATGATAATATTTTCTTTGAAAAATGTGGAAGACTGACATTGAAACATGCAGATAGTAAAGTGTCAGTGCATCAATATGATGCAACCACAGCAGAGTATTTAGTTACCCTCACCTATGGGAACCTGTATTACCTTGTTGCAAAGTTATATGCTGTTTTCTGATCTTGTTAACATTGTTGATGCCTGTTAATGTGAATTACTGATATTTTTCAGCAAAGTGTCCCGGCCTGATAAACTGGCTGTCCATGTATTCGAAGTGGATGAGGATGTCGACAAAGATGAGGTGAGTTTGTGTCCTACTTGTTTGTCAGAAGATTTTAACAGTGTGAAGCACTATTACTGATTTTAGTTTTTACCCTCCAAGATGCCAAGAAATCACTCAGTAATCAACTAGTTGCAAGGTTAGAACGTAAAACTGAGTTAACCTGTTCCTACACTGTGTTTTTACTCAGGATTATATCAACCTTAACCAGAAAAGACTGCCCGCTGCTAGATGTGTCTTATTCCATTAATCACTTTTGCTTTTCCTGTTTCCTGTGGTTGTTAAAGAGATGAAAGGCAGTTTTGTGTCTAGTAGTTGAATTTAATGGAAAGAATTAAGTGTAATTACGCATTTTCTGGCGCACCATGTCTTTTCTACACAATGAAATTCTCAAGGCCACAGTGCAACATTTGGATCTTTTCACCCACTGCTAAGTCATGTATGACAGAGTGGGTGTGTATTCTTGCACAGATTAAACGAGTGTTTGTTGTCTCTGGAATGGCTTGTGGGCGTGCACAACGAGGACGCTCATTAATCACCTGACAGACTCTCAGATTTGATGGGAGTTTCAAAGAGGATACAAAGCTGTGGCTGATATGAATGTTATCTAACATACTAGAATGTCACGCTGCCGCACAAGATGCATGATGATGATGATGATGATCCTGACCTTCTCTCCTCACGCGATATGTCAAACTGTGCCTCCTGTAGCCAACAAAATGTCCTTTAATGTCAGCTGAGACTCACTGTTTGCATGCAGGAGCTTTAGGGTTTTTAGAAAACAACACTACAAAGTGTCTCTTTTCCCTTTGACCATTTGTTAGTTAATGCGGCTGCGATGCAGGAAAAAGCTGCGACAGGTTGTCACGGGTCAGGGTGTGCTCTGCTCAGCCTCACAGTCAGCTTAACCTCTGACACGACAGGAGAAGCAGGACTTCAACACTACAACACAGCTCATGACAAGATCCAAACTGCTCTTCATTCAACTCTCACCTCTTTCTCTGGCCTCCGTCCATCCACAGACACTACATGTTTGTTTGTTTTTCAAGTAGGGAGGTTGCTTGTGCAGATGAAAAAAAACTCGTCCCCTAAAATCCCCAGAATAATTTTTTTTATATAATTGTGTTTGTGTTGGACCACATCAAACCTTTTTTTGAGTGATTTGGTTCATCATCTCTTTGTCTGACTTTAGTTTTCTGCTGCAGTTATTTGGGTTGCGAGTTGTTGTTTTTACCTCTGCTTGACAAGTCTTCAGTGATTTGTCTGCCTCTCTGGGGACTGGTGAACGTTGTCTAGACATTGAGGAGGAGAAGCAGGCACTGAACCCCTCCAGATGGTTTTCAGATTACTCCACAAGGCACTTTGAATATTCTTAATATTCATGCCAGCACTTTTTAAATCCCCTTTTGCTTTATAAGACTGAGAGAAATAGAAGAAGTGATGCTGGACCGGGATGATGGCATCTTGAAAGGCCATTCACTCTTCTCATCGTGCGAAATTGTTAGGGATACAATTCCCCACTGTAGTCTTTCAAATACGGGAAATGTAACTGCAAATGAAACGTTTTCTGTTCAATGCCGGCCCTGATCTAAACCAGGACACGGCTGCAGTTTGTCCCCATCTTCTCTTCCTTTGTTACTCTCCCAATTGGTTTTATTTTCACAGATCGTGATAGCTGGTGGATCATGTCAGCTGCTTAGTCATATGTGAAAGTGTCAGACGATCGGGTCCGTGTGTCATGGATCTGCTGTGAAGACAGAGATATTTATTTGGATTCCCGGGCGCAGTTTGTTTAATGTTCCTCTGTCTGCTTGTTTGGACTGAGACAGACCTACATCATGTTGGGCTCAATGTCGTCTTAAACCACAAGATCAAAGGTTTTCCTGCACAATACGGAAAAGGTTTTGGCAGGCTGCGTTAAAAGCATTGCTCACACAATACTATAGATATATTGGCATGTGTTCTCTCCTTTGAAACAGGTGACATCTTGACATAAGAAATTATTTCCCATGATTTGCTATGTCACTTCTTTTTTTTTTGTTTTTCTTGCAGCGTATACATCATGCGTGTGGTTTATATTGTCTGATCTTGTGTCTTCGTCTCCTGCAGGATACGGCCTCCTTAGGATCCCAAAAAGGCGGGATTACCAAACATGGCTGGCTGTATAAAGGCAACATGAACAGTGCCATCAGCGTCACCATGAGGGTGAGACGGTGGTGGTGGCCGTGTTAAGACATGAAATGATTAGTCAGTTAATCCATTGAATTAAGTTTATTGGCAAATATTTTGATGATCAATTGAGTCTCTTTTCGAGCAAAAATGCCAAACATTTGATTATTCCAATTTCTCATACATGAGGATGTGTTGCTTATCTTTGTCATTACATGATACCAAACAAAATATCTTTGGGTTTTGGGCTGTTTGTCAGAATCAATGTAAAGAGGAAACTTGTAATAGGTAATTTCTTATATTTTACAGACAAGATGATAAATGACTTAATCGAGAAAACAGTTGATAGATTAATCTATCATGAAAATAAGTGTTAGTTGTCATTAGTTCAGAGATTAATAAAACTGTTAAGTGCATCATGTGTTTATTGTGTCAGTTATGTAATAATGATGAACCATTGATGAAACGATGAAAAACATTTACAGAGGCAGAGGTTCATATGTCTGCATGTGACTGAAAGTTGAATATTATTTCTTGTCATTATTTCAGTCGTTCAAGAGGAGGTATTTCCACCTGACACAGCTCGGGGACGGCTCTTACAATTTAAACTTCTACAAGGACGAGAAGATCTCCAAAGAGCCCAAAGGAACCATTTTCTTGGACTCCTGTATGGGTGTTGTTCAGGTACGCTCTAAAATCTTCCTGTCACCTCTTGCACGAAAGCAGTGATTGTTGAGCTGCAATGACCCTGGATGAACCATTACCCACTTTGCCAAACGGGATATCCCTGTTGCCGCTGTGGTAACGCAGGGTGTAGCCAGGTTCCTGGTTGAAATTAAAAAGCCATTAAGCAGGAATAAACTGAGAATATGGACATAGTCACATCCTCTTTACAATTCCTGTCTCTATAAATGTACTTCCCAACATTACAGTCTCAAACATGAGCTATAACGGGCAAAATGTCAACACAAATGCTCTAACAATGATGATGGACTGCTGCTGCAAAGTATCTGTCTTGTCCATTTCCGTGAAACGTGAGCTCCCTCCTCCCCAAGGTCAGGCTTTACTGCTGACTCTCATCTTGTGGGGCGAGGTGAATGCTGAGGTCTCAGTTCCGTGCACTTTACATCGGCCTCACAATCAATGCCACCTGCTAGTGTCTGAATGTAGGCCAAGACTCACCGGGTGCATTATCATCCGTCTATCATCTCAGTGGATGGAAAGAACCCGATTTTACCGATGAGATATCCAGCTGGCACTAATCGGGAGTCACGAAGGTTGAGTGTTTGGAAAGAGCAGCCTGATTTCCTTTCATGTGGCGGAGCAGAGGGGTGCACTTGGTATTTGAATGATGTTTTGAAAGATGCCTTATTAGAGCAGGTCATGGTGTGTGTGCCGTCCACGGAGTTCGCCAAACCTCCACACCACCCAGGTTTTCAACCACAGACTTTCCCTCAGTCACATTCCTCAGTGGTGAAAGAAGTGGAAGCAAGAAATGCAACAAAATACTGACATTTAATCTTTCTTCAGTATTTAAAATCAACAAACCATCATGTTAACCTCATCGATATTGTTATGAATAATATTTTATTTTGTTTTCTTAAAGAATTACAACTAAAGAAATTAGATACACTAATCAAAACGTATTTAAAAAATAGAATTAAAAAGAAGAAAAGAAAAGGAAATGAAAACATACAACAAGAACAAAATGGTGTGTCAAAAATATGTATGCTCTGTGTCGCACGGCAAAACTTAAACTATAATTAATGGGTTTTCCAAAAATTGTAAACCATTACTTGCTTCATTTATGGTTGAATGAAAATACTGTCAGACTGGTACCTATTTGTGCTTGAGACGCACAACTAGAGCTTGACCAATCCTGGTTTCTACGATAACATACTTAAACATTGCTGATGAGAATGTGTTAAATGGACAGTATGTCCCACAGCCAAAAACAGTCAGTTCTCCAGTTTGTTCTGGACAAACTCTGCCTCTGTGACACAACCTCCAAATGACCCCAAAACCAACGTAACAAGCCCATTGGTTACCTCATATGCAATGAGGTAACCCTTAAAATTTAAGTAACTGCAAAGTTCAACCCATAAAAGCATTACATATCTTAAGATTTTTTTTCTTTCCTTGGCTCATGTCGTATTCTTAATGCTTTCATATGAACCCCATTTTACCAGTATGTAAATATGTTAATTAAGGATATGCTCTCAAAATGTGTCATGACTCAGTTGAAAAACATACTATATAACAATCCCTTGTGTGTTAACAAGCTTCATGCTAATTGTGGCTAAAGTCATTCAACAGCATTGCACAACCCCTGATATACCATATGCAGTTGTGTGGGAGTTTTATTTTGTGCTGTTTGACTTAAACTCAACATCTGCAGCTCTTCTCTATATGGGGAGCTGCAGATGTTTAACTCCGCAGATGTACAAGCACGTGGAGTGACATCATTCTGGGCCTCAAGCTGCTCCTGTGCTTTATTAAGATGCCAACATATGCTCAAATGTACAGGGCATTGTCACGTTTTAATTAAGTGACCAGAAGTCCCAGGAGGTTAACATGGATCAAAAAGGGCTTAAAAATGTAAATTGGCCTATTATTCAATCTCCCTTATTTACTCTTCACTACTCAGTCACTGTTCGAAGTAAGAATAACAGTACTGCAGTATTAAAAAATAATTTTGAGTGGATTGTCCACTAATTTCCCTGAGGGTGTGTGTGTTGTGTTGTTTGGGAAATTGAGAACGGACCTCCCACCTATCAGATGACTAAGTCTCTTCATCAAAACTTCTATTTTATTTCTGTCCTAAACACCCGTCTCCATGTTTACTCAGCCAGCCTGCAGATAATCACCCCCCCACCCCTCCTTCACTCCCACTCTGCTGTTTCAACACTACAGGCAAGCCACAGTGATAACCACAGCAGAACAATCTACTCACTGACAGTAATGACATGGCTTCCCTGTTCCACTAAAGAAATACTGTTTATTTACGTTATTAAAATTTACAGGCAGAGTTGAAGCAGCAGCTGCGTGTCATGAAGCTGCAGCTGAATCAGCACTTCCAGGTTCTGACTGGGCTGAAATAATGAACGAGTCCAAACGGGACAAGCACATCGCGCTTCCTTGCTGTTTGGAGGTCGTAGTTCACCTCTGCAGATCCCGCACATTTTCTGTTGACTTCACTCAGCAGCTCCAATTCACTTTAGAAAGTCTCTGCTGTGGTCCCGGCAGAGCTGGAAGCTTTGTCACACAGATGGAAATACTCTGTCCCTCCCTTACTCACTTTGTCCATTTGCTTTCTGTGGCAGTTAAATTAAATCTGTTTAACTTCCCACCTCTTCCCAAAACAGTGACTCACATTCTCGTAGATTGCATCTGCTAAACAGATTCATTTTTAGGCCCGTGTTTTATAATTGAATATTGATTTTGCACATGCACCTAAGTTTTTATTCCTCTGCGCCGGTATAAACGTTCACTCGGACTCAAGGTTGAACTGATTAGATTTTGGTGTTCAAAGGTCAAAGTTACTGTGACCGCACAACAGGCATTATGGCCATAATTCCATAACTAAGAATCCATATGCTAATTATGACAAAATTTGACATAAATATATAATAGGATAAAGTGATGAAGAGATGACATTTTATATCCAAAAGGTCAAAGGTCACCTTCACTGTGATGTCATAATGTTCTGCAAATACACTTTTCTGGCCTTGCTCTAACTTAGGAACAGAAGAGCAGGTTGTGACCATTTTTCACATTTGATCTTTTACTGAACTAATGACTCTAATGAAGCAAGCTAGTTGAAGCATCCACATTTTGTAATTTGCAGCGACATCCATATTTGAAGCATCATCTCCTTTTATGGCTAACACATAATAGGAATTTGAATGTGCAAATCTATTTTATTTTTATATCACTATATCAAATCAAAATATTTGCCTCAAGGTGCATCACAATCTGTACAGCTGACAGTTCTACCTGACTGGTGGATGGTGGCATATAACCGCGAGACAGGGATTCTAGTTGCAGGCTCAAACAGCAAAATATAAAGACACAGGGATGAGGGAAGAGTAAAAGTGAAGTGAAGCAAGTTATGATTCAAATCAAAAAACATTTACTGTCTTCTAGAGAGCTGGCAGTGGTTCAGTGTTAGCTTTGGAGAGAGAGATAAAACATTCCTTTTGCCCTGCCATTTCCACAGTCGGGTTTCTGATTCTTACATTCTTACAACTAAACCTCAGTCAGTCAATATTTCAATATCAGGTTCACCACACTTGGCAAATAATCGTAAACACGGATCTCCCACTTTTTCATAAAAAGTCTCTGTTCTAACTTTTTGTTTTGTTTTTTGTTGATCTTCTTCTTCTCTAATCCCTTCATGTGTTGTCTGTGCAGAACAACAAGGTTCGGAGGTTTGCTTTCGAGCTGAAGATGCAAGATAAGAGCACCTACCTGCTGGCTGCAGACGGTGAAGGAGAGATGGAAGACTGGATCAACACGCTCAACAAGATCTTGCACAGCAGCTTTGAGATTGCCATGCAAGAAAAGAGGAACGGAGACATTCATGATGGTGTGTGAGTTTGTCTGTCTGTCCCTATTTTTCTAGCACCTAAAGGATATTCTAATATGAAATGGAATATTATTTTGATTTAATCCTGTCAAAATATTATTCCATCTTTTGTTTTGATTTGAAATGATTTATGTTTCCTGTAAAAAAAATATCCATGATTTCATGAATAAATCATCGGCAGCCTGAAATATGTCAGATCAAAGCAGCTTTTATACAGTCACACTGGCCAAATTATAAGAATAATACAAGTGTTATGTCATGTAAATATTATATAAGAACAATAAGTGTTTGACTCCTTTAAAGTTACCTGCAAAGGTCCAGACAGCATCATCTATACTGCACTTTTTAAAATTCTATAAATATTGTAAAAAATATAGTATATAGTATATTAATATATAAATAGTATTCTTGTCTGATTTCAAACTGCATATCTCTGTGTTATTGGACTCTTGGTTGGACAAAACAAGATATTTGAAGACATCAACATGAGCTTTGGAAAGTTTTTATGGATTTCTTTCACTATTGACTGACATTTTATACCCCAAACGATTAATGGAGAAAAAAGTCGACGGAATAATTGATCATGGAAATACCACTTTGTTGCAGCCTTAAGAGTTTGATAAACTTTTAATATACCAGCATATAACTTTAGCCTGAATATGTAAGATATAAAGTATTTAATAATATATGTGATGATAGAAGCAACAGTGGTGCTATTATGTAAGCTAAACTCCTAAGATGAAGAATATCCTCACTTATTATATCCATAATAATAATTAACCACACTCCAAGATCCAGTAAATCCACTCGTAGTTATCAGTCTATTTATTCTGGGATACTCTATGCACCTGAGGATGTTTTTAATGAGACATTGCTCATTCACAGCAACATCAACTCACAGTGCTCTCTTACTTCTTCCTGTCTGTCTTCGTGTCGTCTGTGGTGATGTGATACTGGACCACCCAGGCTTTTAATACTCACCTCCTGTCTCATAGGAGGCTTAGCTTTGGAAGAAAGAGGCTGAATGCCTCTGTACAAAATGCTCCACTAATCTCCCTAACTCCTGAGCTTTTATTAATCACACTGTGCATGAGAAAAAAAAACAATTCTGCTTGAGGAGATCTTAAAATATGCAACTGAGACCTGCAGTATCTCCCTCTCAATCCTGACTGATTCCTGGACACTTGAATTGGTGTTTACTGAACTTTCACATGTCAGTAAGTGATTCAGGAGGTTTTACAACACAAGGTGGTTTAGTTTATCCTCTACATCTCGGGTCCAACGATTTTCTTGTGTTTTCTTTTAGATGATGATCTTGGAAAGTCAGACAGTTCCACTGGCAGTATGGACAGCTTTCAGGTAGGTCCGACTTTCTCCGCCGGATGCTCATCATGGTATATTGTCGCATAGAGTTGAACCACTAAATCTCTCTGCCTTATTGAGGCTGTGAGGAAGACAGCCTCTTGGCCACAAACATGTGGCTTGAATTTGGGTTTAAGAGTTTTTGTAGATCTGACCTGACATTAAACACAGACCTCTTGTCATGTGACTTACTAAAACTAATTAAAACTCAATAACTTCTATAGTGTGTTATTTCCCTCCAAAAACCAACGATGCAAATTAAACATCTGGCCTCTAAACATGCATCCAACAACATCCAGGGAAAGATGAAAAAGCTGACACTTGATTTGACAAAATGACACCTGCGTCAAGAGTTGAAATGAAATGAAATGAGGATAGAAACTGATAGATAGAATCTGTGTTTCTTAAACCTTTTACCAACTGATGACTTCCAGGCTGCAGAAGTTCTTGTTTTTTTCTCCAAATGGATATTTAATGTTATAATGTTGAAGCTCTTAGCACAGAGTGGTACGCAATAGTAAAGCCATATGTGCATGGAAACTGGTGGTAACAGTTAGCTGAAAAACAGCTTGACAGGTTACAGTGCGCAGAAGTGTATGCTGGTACCACCTGACTCTCACCACTGAGCCAGTAAAATATGAAGCTTTATTTCCAGATGGGCGTAAAAGACAAAAAAAAAATGTCCTAATGATAAAACCAACTGAGTGTAAATCTCTCAGACGGTGCTTCTGGCATTTCAGACTTTCAGTTTTTTTTTTTATTATTTAAATCGATTTAGGAAATACCTTTCTTTTCCTCAGAGCACAAGAGATATAGAGTCTAGGATGAGGAACGAGACCAGATTGAAGCTGTTCACCCTGGACCCTGACACACAGGTAATTAATGTAAAGGACGTTTAAGTTCACTTATTCCCAGCCGGTCCACTCTAACACTCCATGAGGAAATGTGATACTATTGTCCTGTCTTTTAGAAACTAGATTTCTCAGGAATAGAACCGGATGTGAAGCAGTTTGAGGAGAAGTTTGGCAAACGTGTTCTGGTGAACTGCAACGACCTCTCATTCAATCTGCAAAGCTGTGTGGCCGAGAACGAAGAGGGACCGACAACAAACGTAAGACTGATCTTCCTCTGGCCACAATAGGCCCTGAATAACAGAAATATCATTAGCTGCCTGACTAAAGACGGATGAGATGGTTTGTTATAGCAGACCGGATGGACTCATTATTTGAGCTTCCTGTTGGCGTAGCAACCGGGCTACAGACTCAGTAATGGTGAACAATCTGTATAATGGAGTCCGATGATCTGCTGTGCATCCCAGCAGAAACTGTCTATTACAGACTGAACATGCTCTGTCTCCACAGAGACACTGACATGACACACACACGCACACACACACACACACACACACACACACACACAGAAACACACACACACGCAGAGCAGATACTGTGAAGTGTGTTCACCCAGCTCCCTCCACCAACATTTAATTGAAATAGCTAACTATGCAGAAGACAGGAGTGCACCAATCCAACCTTTTCTCTTCCAATAGTGATTCTGATAAGTCGAGTGATTCAATACAAGTGCTCTCTTTTTCCCATATTTAAAATCTGTATACCTCGCCGGGGTTATATTTATGTAAGGGAACATGACGACAGATCCAGTGTATCCGATCAGTGCAGTACATCTGTTGTGCAGCTATTAAAGCTGTCATTAAAGTGGGCTTTTACTTTTCCCAAATCCCAAAAGTAGTTGTCATGCAGTAGCTATATAGTTAGCAGCTAATGCTAAGAGTAACCAACATTACACTACTTTAAGGTATTCTGATGGAGTCTGGTTGATAAAATGCGATGTGAAAAAATGCACAAGTCTAAAAATCATCAGCATCATCTGTCTAATACAGAGTTATTCCCATGTTTCTTCTGCAGGTGGAGCCCTTCTATGTCACTCTCTCGCTGTTTGATATCCAGAATGGGAGGAAGATCTCTTCTGACTTCCACGTGGACTTAAACCACCCGTCTGTACGGGGCATGGTGCCCAATAACAACAGTCATTATATGAACGGGGGAGGGGACGCTCACGCTGAGGGGCAACGCTTGGTCCATGGGCTGCCAGAAGCAGCCATGCAGTATCCCAAACTGGTGAATAATGTTAAAATAAACAAAGAGCAGCTCAACAAAAGCACTACCTAAACATGTCTTTGGTGTCATGTTCAAATAATACTAATACATATTTAAATTTGTTCCAACACACCCATCGTCTCCACAGGGAGTGTTCTCGGTAACATGCCCTCACCCTGATATCTTCGTGGTGGCTCGCATAGAGAAGGTGCTTCAAGGGGGAATCAACCACTGTGCCGAGCCGTACATGAAGAGTTCAGACTCCACCAAGGTACTGACCGACCTATGAACTTTCATCGCTAGCCATCTCACGCGGCAGTGTGTTAGACCAAACTCAGCAGATTCCACCAGATTACTCCACATTATACACAGATAATCATCCTTGTTTTTAAGTGCTGACCAACTGCACAGACGCTCAACACAAGCATTGACTTTGGCTGTAGAAATGTGGTTGTGCACCCTGAAGGGACTGGGGTAATGTGATTCAGGCAATGAAAAAAATGTGAAATGTGTTGTGTGTATGTGTGTGTGTACAAGCACTTTGGTTGAATAGTGTGTTGGGGTATCTGTATGTCAGTTTTCAGGAGTGTGTGTGTGTTTGTGTGTGTTTGTGTGTCTGTGTTGAGACTGGCAGCATGCTGAATACTCATTGTTACAGTGCTATAAGTAATGAGACCCAGTGTGTGTGTGTGTGTGTCTGCGCTGAAGCTAAAATAACAGTGTTTTCCACCAGGTGGCACAGAAGGTCCTGAAAAATGCCAAACTGGCATGTAGCCGGTTAGGCCAGTACAGGATGCCTTTTGCCTGGGCAGCAAGGTACTTTATCTCTTTTAACAAATGAGATTTTTATGTTTGTGTTCTGTCAGTTAGACACACAACTGTACATGGAGCAGTTTTTAAACAAAAATCCTATTTCACATTTCATAATTTCACACAATTAAACCCAGTTAGAGAGAGATTGAAGAAACAAGCAATGGCTGAGAATGAAATAATAACATTTCTTTGTGTCCTCTCCCAATAATAATAGTTGGCATTATGCTATGATGAACACTCATCACAATTCATTGCTCTTCCATTTTGTGCATACAATCCAAAGACAAAATCAAAACTAACTGAGTTAACAATAAAGATTTATTAAATAAAATTTGGTAACTTCAGTTCTCAGTGTAACTCTTTTCAATAACATTATCTCATTTGTTAGCAATTTTGATAATCAATTTCAATGTCAAATGCCTGACATTCAGCTTTCTCTGTTGTTTATCTGGACACTGAATATATTTTTATCAAGCAATTTGAAGATGTCTCCTTGGGCTCTGGAAAATTGTGATGGGTGTTTTTGAATATTGGATAGATATGTTACATCTTATACATTAAACAATAAATCATCATCAACAACAAAAATGAATAGGTTAATCAGTTATGGAAATAATTGTTTGTTGCAGCCTCAGACTGTAAATATTCTTTCTTTGTCCAATGAAAAAATAATCTTCCGACAACTCATTTAAATGGGGATGTAGGTGTGTGCAGGACGAGAGAAATGTTCCTGACTCCTCTTTTTCTTTCTTGCAGGCCTTTGTTCAAAGACGCTTCAGGGACGCTTGACAAAAGTGCTCGCTTCTCAGCTCTGTACAGACAGGACAGCAACAAGCTGTCTAACGATGATATGCTCAAACTGCTGGCCGATTTCAGGAAGTTAGTAATGTTTCTATGAGTGCTCTCTTTTATAAATACTTCGAGTAGACTTGCAGATGTTCTGGAAAATATATTCCTATAGGTTGTACTTTGGAAAATGCTGGTCAGTTTTGAAAATAAGATGTTTGCTCACATCTGTGAATGTGGTCATATAAAATGTGTTCATGTCTAGGCTGCCTGCCTGCTTCTTATTCTGTCTTTGGTAGATGATAGCAAAAGGCTTAACTGGAGTTTATTTTCCTTTCCGCAGGCCAGAGAAGATGGCCAAGCTGCCTGTAATCCTAGGAAACCTTGATGTTACCATTGACAGTGTAGCCCCTGACTTGACAAGTAAGCCCACTACACTCACTCCATGCAGCCAGCGCGAGAGATGAAAGCTGCTTCTGTTCAGACAAGATTGGCCACGTTGTCTGCAGGCGGTTTATTTGGTCTCCTTCCCTCCTGCTTCTGTGTATAGATTGTGTTACCTCATCCTACATTCCTGTGAAGCAGTTTGATGTCAGCGAGAAGACCAACATCTTCTTCGAAGTGGAGGAGTTTGTGCCGTGCATAGCCAAATGTTCTCAGCCTTTCACCATCTACAACAATCACCTCTACGTCTACCCAAAGCACTTGAAGTATGACAGCCAAAAGTCATTTGCAAAGGTACCACAAACTTTCACAGTGAAATTGTGGACACTTCTCTTCTGCTCTGAGGCGACAGCACTTTTTCTTTGTTAGTAGTGAGGCTAACTGGGCCAACTTTGCTCGCTGTGTCTGTCCTCAGGCTCGAAACATAGCTGTCTGCATCGAGTTCAAGGACTCAGATGAAGAAGAGGCTGTTTCACTGAAGGTAAACTCATGTGTGTCCTGGAAGTGCTCTGAAAATCCCCAAAGGATAACCCCACCCGTCACAGGAAATAAACAACTATTGTTATTCCACAGTGCATCTACGGCCGACCTGGAGGACCCTTGTTTACCAAAAATGCCTTTGCTGCAGTATTACATCACCAGCACAGCCCTGAATTTTATGATGAGGTAAAACACCCTGTGCCAGATGTCTTTAGAAAGCCTCAGTGGTGCCTGCCATGCACGTTAAGCAGAATCGCATGTATTGAATTGGTCGATAAAATGAGTTTAGCCTATGTTTATTTGTGCCTTTATCCATTAGTTCAAGATTGAGCTGCCAACCCAGCTCCATGAGAAACACCATCTGCTCTTCACCTTCTACCACGTCAGCTGTGACAGCAACAGCAAGGCCAGCACCAAAAAGAGAGACATGGTTGAGACACAAGGTAAAACACACTGCTGCTGCACATACACAAGAGGTATCTCTGCGTGTGTTATCGATATCACTGGCCCAAAGTGTCAGACTGCTAGCGGACTGACTATCCTTCTCCTCTGTCTCTGCTCTCAGTGGGATACGCCTGGCTCCCCTTGCTGAAGGACGGCCGGGTGATTATGAGTGAGAATCAGATCCCCGTGGCTTCCAACCTGCCTGCTGGATACCTCAGCTGTCAGGAGGGCGCGAGCAAGGTACAGTGCATCCCCAAGTTGGTGAACAGTGACAGCTTGGCCTCATCTACTCAGAGTTCAAGTGTTGAATCTTTCTATAGTACAGTACATTTGTGAATAAAGGAGTAAAAAACAAACACATGCCACAACCCACAATATAATAATAATAAGATAATAAATATTCTGTAGAGATGATGCCATATATAAAGTGCATACTGTATTACTGACCTGTATTTTCTTACAGCATTCCAGTCCTGAAGTCAAATGGGTGGATGGAGGCAAGCCTTTATTCAAGGTCTCCTCTCACCTTGTGTCCACTGTCTACACTCAGGTTAGTTTTTGGTTTTTTAGCTGAATCTAAGTGTCTTAAAGACTATAGCCTATGAACCCATCCCATTCCGTATCCGTTACCACCAAGCTTCGTAGAATAGCCTCCTGTATTCTGACATTTTTTTGTGTGTGTCTAATTTCACATTTCAGGATCAGCATTTGCACAATTTCTTTCATCACTGTCAGAGCATGGCATCCTCAGCCCAGGCATCAGGTGGAGAACTGGTCAAATACCTGAAGGTAAAGCAACAAGGATTTTTTTAGGATACATATACTGCTATAGTAAGCTAGAATTTCTGATGTGCTTATATACATGCTCATACATGTTATACAACTATTTTGTCTATTAGTTTTCATGGTTTTGAATTTCCATAACATTTTTATGGGATTTATATACATTTGCTTGACATTGTTGATTTCAAACAGAATATGTAGTTTTTTTTATTGTCAAGTAAGAGCAGTGCATGCTGGATGGAAACATTAAACACTCATATTTAAAACACAATCCACAATGTTGACATACAGTCTACATTTCAGTGTTGGTATAGCATGTATAACTCAGTGTGCATGTTCTTCAAGGGTGCATGAAAAGAGAATTGGGATTTAAGTCTTAACAGAATTGAATACTTTTTGGAGTAACTGAAGGGAAATGTCAGGAATGTTTTCACACTTCAACTTCTCTGTATTAACTTGTATTGCCAGCTAAACATAGCTCATCCTCACAGTCACTCGGTTGATACTGAATCACAGGGAGATTACTGTTCTTCTTTGTGCTGTAGCTTGCCAGCAGCACATTCCTCTGGATAGTATGTGCGGAGCTCTTTCCATTGTTACTGATACAGAATTTATCTTTATCTTTACCTGTAAAGATTAAGCCGATACCACTAAATCTGTCTACCCGTTGTTGCTGGTGTGGTTCCTTCTCCAGTTTTTTTCTGTGGCACCAGTAGCTCAGTTATTACTTTTTCCATTCCACACTCTCATATTCTAGTCCATGGGAATCTGAGTTCACTGCTCCCCTGGTGGACATTGACATGGAAAGCAACACTTGGTGCAATGTATCTCTTGGGTTCTAATGTAAACACAACAGTGAACATGGACAATAGCTAGAGGGTCAAACAGAAGGTCAACTGTGCTGACTGGAAGCTTGCCAAATGACTTTGGCAGGGCTTGTGTTAGTTTCCTGTGCACAGGCAGTGATGCACGAGTACCTACTGTCTGCCATGTTCCAGGCACTGGAGCATACAGTGTGGGTGATTAGCACAATGTGTTCACTTGTGTCCTCCTGTTGTTGTTATTTGATGAGTTTCCTCACGTTGTATTAGCCCTCTGTTCTCAGCAACATTACCATTTTCCACATTTCTCCTCCTCACTGTACATTAAGAACTACGTGATTGAACTCTTCATAAACATATTGTATTTCTGTCACGTTGTAACATTAGAGTCTGCACGCCATGGAGAGTCATGTGATGATCAAGTTCCTGCCCACCACCCTGAATCAGCTGTTTAGGGTGCTTACCAGTGCCACCCAAGAGGACGTGGCAGTCAATGTCACCAGGCAAGTGTCCCTGAAACCTTCACTGTTTCAAATTCAAGTAAATTATTGTAAAGTATGATTTAAAAAACTGACAACAAATTGGAAGTATCACTTTGTCACAATTTATGTACAGACAAAAAAACTGTAAAAAAGCTGCCTCTGATGTGAAAATCATTTATTTTCAAAGATTGTTTCCATAATGTCCAGTTATACAACACATCTGTCAATCAGATATTCTGGTGTGCAAGAACTTGTTGTAATTATCTTAACATGGAATAAAACATAGATAATGTTGTGAGTGCAGAATCTGTGTCAAAAACTGTGAACAAACAAGTCCATTCAGAACCCTCTCCTCACTCATGCTTCCCTTTGCTGTCGTTTCCTTTTAGAGTCATGATTCACATTGTTGCTCAGTGCCATGAGGAGGGGTTGGAACACTACCTGAGATCATATGTGAAGGTAGAAATGTCACGCTACATGTCACAACTCACAATCGATATTTTTTTTGTTCGCGCTGGAGGATTTACACATTTCTGGCTGTGCTGTGTCCGATACAGTTTGTATTCAAGACTGAGCCATACACGTCCTCCACCACCCGAACAGTGCACGAGGAGCTGGCTAAAGCCATGACTGCTATCCTGAAGCCTTCCACCGACTTCCTCACGAGTAACAAGTTGCTCAAGGTAACATATTTGTCGTTTTTTTGAAGGATTACACAGTGTGTAATTATAATTGACATGAATTTGCTCTTTACTGTTCTGTGATTGGTGTTCGTCTGCCTTGCAGTACTCCTGGTTTTTCTTTGAAGCCTTAGTCAAGTCCATGGCTCAGTATTTGATTGAGAGCTGTAAAGTGAAGGTAAGTCTGCCGCAACATGTGCATTTGACTCAGAGGTGTCTGCTCGTGTCTGCCTTATTACAGCCTAGGTTCTTTACAACATGCCAAGTCTTGTGGACAGCCGCAGCACCACAGTCAAAGTATTATGTATCCACAGTCTGCCCCACAGTGCTGTGCAGTTTAATTGGCTGCATTTGTTCATACCCCATAAGAAACCACATCCCTGTGTTTAACCTCCACTGGCATAAATGTGGAGGCCACAATGGAAGTAAATGCTCCGGAGGAGTAAGTCACACCAGTGTAGAAACAATGTGAAGTTTCAGCTGCAGTATAAGGCTGATGCTATTCTGTATATTCTTTTTTGTTATTGTCAGCAAATCCTGTGAAAAGAGCCGAACCAGTAATAGCTCTGTCTCTCACTACTTCCAAACTTCCCTTCACTATCCATGGCTCTGAACCCCAAGCCATTTCTACTGAAGATGTAAATCTTTGAAAAAAAAAAAAATGGAGCACAAATATACATAGAATGTAGTTTCAATTTTAAAAGATCCCACGGTAGTAAAGGAACATATCACCTAGTGCAACAGTACACTGTGTCTCACTCATGTGTTTTTAACAGTGCTTGGACAACAATGGAGCTCTATGGCACAGTGGAGAAAGATGTTTTGGCAACACACAGCTTTGGCTTCATAGACAACAGTTGTTATTCGGATCAATTCATTGTTCATTGTTGTTTTTTTCATGGATTTTTTTTTTTTTTTTTTTTTAACAATTAGAAAAATTCAGAGCATCACAATATTTATAAGTTTATGTCTTTCAGCTGTCCAGGAATCAGCGCTTCTCAGCATCTTTCCACCACACAGTGGAGACGCTGGTCAACATGATGATGCCACACATCACGCAGAAGTACAAGGACAACCTGGATGCTGCCAGGAACGCCAACCACAGTCTGGCAGTCTTCATCAAGGTCAGGATCCACAGTTACTTCTTCAAGAGAACACTGTGTTTTAAAGTTCGTACAGTTTGTGTAATCTTTTTTTTTTTTCTCCTTCATCCTGTAGCGTTGTTTCAACCTGATGGACAGAGGCTTTGTGTTCAAGCAGATCAACAACTATATCAACGGTTTTATGCCTGGCGACTCAAAGGTACGCGGCTGACGATACAAACAGTAACAGCATTCATAGAAACAAAATGTTTGACGGCTTGTTTTTAAAAAATGATTAATAAAGGAAAGACTTAAAATCAGTCAGCACTCTAATGGAGGATGTCAGGCTGTGCTCCAAATATGTTTTGGACACGGTTGTGTTTGAGTGTTGTATTAAATCTGCCTCACTGGTTTGTGTTGTTTCTAAATGCAGACACTGTTTGAGTTCAAGTTTGAGTTCCTGCGTGTTGTGTGCAACCACGAGCACTACGTCCCCTTAAACCTGCCCATGCCGTTTGGAAAGGGAAGGATACTGAGATTTCAAGGTAAGCAGATGATCACATTTATCTGAGGGGTTGAGTACAGAGCCTAATGATGTGCCACTGTGCACAAACCAAACTGCTTTACTGTCCAAGGCCAACACAAATAAAACAGCTTTCCATGTTCTACCTCTCGTTCAGATTTTGTGTTATTGAAGCAGTCTTTGATTTTACAGTGCGTACTTTGTGTCTTTTTTTTTTTTGTGTTCCTCAAATAGTTTTATTATCTCCATATGATACGGTGGAGTCAAACGATACTCTTGTAGGTAGGTTCAAGGTGTGCTGCTTGCATGTCGTCACCAAAAAGAGCTGACTTCAATCTAAGCATTCAACCGTGACCAGAAAGCTGCAAAACAATCCACAATCAGAACTGAATCAGTCGTCTTCCAGCTTTGCCGCAAACTGATTGATGTGGAATGATTTATATATTTCAAGATATCGTACAGAAATACTGCTGTATACTGCTTATAATCTGTAGTCAGACTGCTGTATAAGATCGGCTCTGTCTTTGTGCATGTGTGGGTGACTGTGTCTGCAAGTAGTTTTTTTCTATCGTGAAGTGGTTTGGAGTCTGTGATAAGAGGGATTCCTTCTGTCATTTCTAAGAAATCCAGTGTCTTTTCAAGGCTTGCATGCTTAAAATGGAGGTTTTAAATAGATACAAGTAGACAAAAAAGTGTGTTTAATTTGATTACAGTCTTTTTGGGGAATCTTTGTGTGTGTTTGTGTGTGTTTTCGGACAGTGCTGTTGGAAACCATCTGCAAACATCTGCTGCTGTTCAATCACTAGCTTTAATCCTGTTTATCTTTTCCCACAATGATCGCTGGTGATGTAGAGCAGCAGCTCAGTCACGCAGCCTGAATCTGTCATACATGAAAAAGGGGGGAAATGTTTGAATTGCTCTCTGAGTTTTAATGCTGGCTTCAATCTGTATATTTTCAGATCTTTCACATTTTCTTGTTTATATTTCATTGAGTCAGATTTATAGAAACTGATAAATTTACTCTCATTGTTTAGTTCTCTCACATCCTTCACTTACTTTTCTGTCAGGCAGTCCTAATCTTTCATTGTCCTCTTCCTCCTCTCAGACCTCCAGCTGGATTACTCGCTAACAGATGACTTCTGTAAGAACCACTTCCTGGTCGGGCTGCTGCTCAGGGAGGTCAGTGCAGCTCTGCAGGAGTTCAGGGATGTTCGTCAGATATCCATCCAGGTGCTGAAGAACCTGATGATGAAGCACACATTTGATGACCGCTACACCTCCAAGGTAAACAGCGCCTTCGTACCGCTGTCTCTGGCATTTTCACTTCACTTCAGTGCCTGATGTGTTTGTGTGATCTGGAGATATTCTGTTGAGCGATCCATTTGTTTTCCAGAGCCAGCAGGCCAGGTTGGCCACCCTGTACTTGCCCTTGTTTGGTCTGCTCCAAGAGAATGTCAACAGGCTGAATGTGAAGGAAGTATCCCCGTTCCCCATCAACCACTCCAACAATGTAAGGGAGCCACCTAGTGGCTTCTTTTGAATATGTTATCTACACATAGCTTTTCAGTCAAATCAGAAACCAAGAAAAACATCAAAGCATCACACAGCCCTACAACATTACATCTATACCCATATCCACATGTTAAAAAAGTAATATACAATACACAAAGAGAAGGAAACACATTCTAATAGAATAAAAAGAGAGGAAATAAGGGGAAGAAAACCGTGATAATAGCAGACTTAGATTGTAAGTTATTAACATTACAGGTAAACTGTGAAGATTTTAACATATATCCATACATATATGCATTTAGTATAATACATTATATTTAATATTTTTCAAGAAACAAATGATAATAAAATATAACAGTTTCCCAGATACAGTATAACTAATATCATTCCATTTTTTCAGTTTTGCTAATTTTGCTAAAAATGCAATTTATGGATTAGAGGTAAATGCCACATCATGCTTGTCCAAATAACACTGGGATACCTTTGACCGGGATTTTTAGAGTTTAGGATCATGAGACCCCTCACAAGACCTGCACCTCACACACACCTGCCAGCTATTCAAAAGACCATTCAGCGCCTTGTGTGAGTCTGTGTCCACTAAGCTCTTGCACCATTTTTCATTCAGAATGGAAGAGAGGAATCACTCCTTACCAACGCTTTGATGACACCTCCCAGGTCCAGCACCTTCCTGGACACCAGCTTGCACAAAGACGTTTTTGGAGTCATCTCAGGCACTGGTGAGTGAAAACGTGATACTGAAGAATGTAAAAAAAAAAAAATTTCCTCCATGACCTTTTTTTAATTGTTTTTTTGTTTTTGTTTTTTTTTGTTTTTTTTACAGCTTCACCTCACGCATCATCCACCCCCAACATTAACTCTGTGCGCCATGCAGACTCTCGCGGCTCACTCATCAGCACTGACTCTGGCAACAGTCTGCCTGAGAAGCACAATGACAAGGGCAACTCTCTGGACAAGGTACATCTCAGAAACTGCTGCAAGTTGGCTGTTAAAACATTTTCCGGAAGTCAAATTTCAGCTTTCTGTGCGCATATAACATTAATTTCACTCTGCCTTTGGCATATCACACCTCCCCTTGTTATGACAAAAGTGCCACAGAAAGTCTCTCCTTGTTAACTTGTACCGTTGACTCCCTCACCTTACCTGTATGGCTGGTCGTGGCAGACGGAGAAGTTCGTACGGAGACACTCTGTCAATGTCCTGCGCTTCTTTACGGAGGCCGAGGAGCCCGTGCTCTCCGGGCGCACCAAGCGCGTCACCATGGACTTCTCCCTGCTCTCTGCCCCCTGTGTGTCAGAGAGCGCCCTGCAGCCCAGCGTTTCACTTCAAGTACAAAATGCCTCCTTTCCTCGCACAGTCGTCCTCCCTCCTAGGAGTGTCCCATCTGGGAATGTGAAAGTGTGTGTGAGAGTGTCCTAGTGTCCTAAGCCCTTTCTTTGCCAGATGATTCTCAGGCTTTGGCCTGTTTGTTCTCTGGTTCCACAAAGCAGACCTGCTGTACCACAGGGCCTCGCAGGGTTTGTCTCGGCTCGTTTTCCAGATGTGGATAAGCATGCATGCTTAAGGGATTTCTCACTTTTGAGTTCCTCTCATGTGTGCTGTTTCATTCTCGCTTTCACAGACAGACAGCCTCAAGCTAAATCTGAGAAGAAGTCCGTTAAACACAAAGGATCATGTTTTCTTTCGTCTACCGTTGAAGCTGTTATAATTTGAGATGTGTGGTAGCTTTTACCACAACAACAACAACAACTAAAGGGGAAAAGGAGGACACTCAGGTCTAATTTGCAGTTATATCCAACCAAAAGAATCTGTCTATTTTGCTCAAAAGTATCTGCACCACAGCTTCACACTTTGTGTCCCAAACTTTTCAGGAAAACTTACATTAGCCGTAAAGCTCTCCTCCCTTCAAAACACCTTTTAAAAAGCCAGAACCATGGCTTCATGCTTTCCATGAAGTCATCCCCAGCCAGTTTCATGGTCTAGACTGACTGCTGGCAAAGGAACGTGCTTGGCCAACCCCTTGCTGTGGTAGAGCTGTTGCTCCTCTGCTGTTTTCTCCCTGCTCTCTGCCTCAGCTGGGAGAAATAGTGATCGCTTTCCACCGGCAGTCTGTCTGCTGCTCATAGAGCCCTGAAACTTCTGAGTGAATGACTCCACTAGTGTAGCTTTACCACTGTAATCCCAGGCCTTCAAAAAACTCATACTAATCATGTCATAACCACTCTTTACTGTAACTCAGGGAAACATCTGTTTTTTTCCTGTTTTTGTCTCCAGAAATACCAAGACTTTGATCAATAATCACAAACCATTAGAGGAGAGTTTCAAAATTTTTTAAAATTATCGTGGTAAATGCCCTTTTTATTTTTGGCTTTTTTTTTTTTTTTTCTTTAAACAGTGGTTTGGCTTATTTTGAGGCAGTAAAAGGAGCGAGACATGGCTCCTGACAGCATTAGATATTTGTCTGTCAGTGCCTGATCAGCCTCTTTTGTCCCTCAGAACCAGCCCGCCTCAACCCTGGGCAGTACCCTGCTGCGCTGCGATAAACTGGACCAGGCCGAGATAAAGAGCCTCCTCATGTGTTTCTTACATGTGCTTAAAAGCATGTCTGAAGGTAAAATCACACTCTTTATGCCTTTATGCACTTTTTTTCTTAAATACTGTGTTCACTCACATTTCTACAATCCAAGAAAACGAACTGTTCCTACAACGTCAATCACTGTCTCTTCCAGACGCTCTGTTCACATACTGGAACAAGGCTTCAGCTGCTGATCTCATGGACTTCTTCACTCTAGTCGAGTAAGGCGTCGTACTGTAATATTGCTGCTGTCGACACTGACATCCTAAGTAATGCTGGAAAAATGTCTGGTGACTGATTTTTCACTCGCTCTCCCTCTCAGAGTTTGCCTCCATCAGTTCAGATACATGGGAAAGAGATACATCGCAAGGTAATGTTGTTGTCAGTGTTTGAATGAGCTGCATGGATGCCACTGTTTTTAAAGCTATTTAATTTGATATATGGTTGAACTCATCAGGGATTTCAGGCTTCTAGCACAGTGGTTGCCAACCTTTTCTGTCTGATGTGTGCCCCCACAGCCCCTTACATATGAACACAAGTACTCATCCACCGCCTGTCATGTTTCAAATGTGTTCACTTTGATTGATTTTAAACTGAACACTGTGAATTATATAAACGTCTATATTAAATTATATGTACACATAACAGTAATTTACTCATACAGTTGACTTGTAAGTGTTTAGGTTGTTTCGGTCCAGTTTGCATTTGTATTACTATTGCTTATTGAAGCAGCAAAAGGTGGACATTTCTACCATTTATGAGTTAGTTTTAGCTTAAATTATATCAATCATTTATGCATTACTTTTAGTTATCAACATCAATTGTTTATACGTTGCCTTTAGGTAAATATTTACATTGTTTATACATTACTTTTAGCTTTTTCAATACTGCATTAGTATTAGCTAAATATTTCAACACTGTCTCTATTGCCGTTAGCTAACTATTTAGACTGATTTTATTTATTAGTTTTAGCTAATTATTTCTACCATTTTTACTTTTGGCTATTTCAGTTTTTTTATTTGTTACTTTTAGCAAACAACTTCTCTGCTCCTTTGCTAACTAGTTTGTACTACTCTCAATTACAACACGTGTTCAGATGTTACAGTTGACTCAATATGGTGGCGTATTTTAAAATCAAATTATCTTTTTTTTTTTTTATAAATTTTGCCACACCTCAATCTTTCCACGTATCCCCTGGCAACATCAGAAATACCCTCGGGGGTCCACCAGCCTCTGGTTGGAAATCACTGATCTAGACACCTATTATGAGACAAAGTCTTTTTTTTTCTGCTGTTCATTAATTGCCCATTAAACTTGATATTGTATGTGACAGTAATGTAGCTACCTGCTGGCTGTATTTTTGATCATTCAGGGTAAAACATCATTGCTAAATGTGTCTGACTGTTGAAGGTTGTAACTGTATGTTCAACACAGTTATTTAAAGTCATTAAAAACCACACTTACGTCACTGTACTCTCTCTCTCTACTGTTTGGGAGCTCTGGCCTCGGCTCCCAGAGGGTTTTGGGTGTTCACTCTCTCTAACCTCCCACCACTGTTTCTATCTTTATTCACTTAAATGCTGGCAAGTTTAACATAATGAAATAAAACCTGGCTCCTGCCCTCTCCTGCTTGGGTAAGCCTGAAGGTGGAACTGACTTTCTCAAACTAACTGCATGATATCTTCTCACCCAATAAAAGTTGCAGTGCTGTGACACGACTGCTTGCTCTATAAATTCACATGTAGTCTCTCTCACTCTTCCATGCATGGCTTGTGCTGTAACTCACTGCTTTGACTCTTTGCTTTAATGTTGCCACACCACTCTGATAATTGTATTATTAAACTGCATGCCAAACATGCAAACTACATTACGACTTTACTCTGCTACATACAGTAGGTGTTGCTGTTGGTACATGTAGGTACAAAAATGTTCAAATGTTACATTTTCCAGTCTTATGACGTTATTGCACATTCAAATTTCATAAGCTAAATTATCCTCAAATCATCTGTAGCTCTAAGGACATTTGAGTGATATTTACACCACTCAAATGTGTACAATGGTGTATTAGTCACCCTAATTGGCTTCACTAACTCTGGCCCTGCTGGTCATCAGCTGTTCATCTAACATTGTCCTGTTTCCTCATCAGGAACCAGGATGGGGCAGGACCTGTAGCACATGAGCGGAAGTCTCAGACTCTGCCTGTGTCCCGTAACAGGGCAGGAATGATGCATGCCCGCTTACAGCAGCTCAGCAGCCTGGATAACTCATATACTTTTAACCACAGTAAGTGCCCCATACTGTACGTTTACATCATACGTCCTTTACCAGAGGACAGCCGTCCTCCTCTGCCTCACCCTGTGTAGTCTGTCTCCTCATGCTTTTCAGCGTCATCACCATCATCAATGTCATCCTCTTCCTCATCCTCTGTTTAAACCCAGCCCGCTTCCAAGCAGGAAATGCTTCAGAAAACATAGGGGCATCAGTTAAATAAAATTGGGGCCAAAAGTAGCAATATACTGTTTTTATCTACAGGGGTTAAGGTGTGTGATCAGTCTGGTAAATTTAATAAAGTTTCTTTGTGTTTTCAGTGTAAGAAAGATTTCAAGTATTCTTGGAATATCTGTAGACCATGGTAAGAACGTATCAGGTTGACAGGCAGTTTGCAGTCTGTTACTGACTCTGTTCATTCGGTTGAATTTTAAGAGCATGCCCATTTTAACCGAACATCAGCTTTTAAAATCCTCTCATGCCTCTGCCCAGCTCATCTGCTCTGAGCTTCATTTTACATCTCATTCTCTGAAAAAAAAAAGATATAATCTATGTAAATAAGACAGGTTTCATTCCAAAATAAAAACCTGTGAATTTTAGGAAAATCCAGTTTAAGATTCGCTCCTAAATATAAAAATACTCAAATGTTGGCACACACAAAATCATTGCTTTGATTTAAAAAAAAAAAAAAAAAAAAATATTCCCCACTGTGTCACCATTCATATATAAAATGTATACATATTGCAAAGTTCATTTTGTTTCAGTTTGGAATGAAACTTTATCATTTCAACTTAATCAGATTTTCTATCCTTTTAGCAACAGCTTTGCCTTTAACACAAAGATATGATATGATATGTTATGATATGATGTGATTGGTTGGGGTGGGACAGCTACAGCTTTTTGTCATGTCTTCTTTAGCTTACAGTCACTCGGATGCTGACGTGTTAAATCAGTCTCTGCTGGAGGCCAACATCGCCACTGAGGTGTGCCTGACTGTGCTGGACACCCTCAGTATCTTCATTATGGGTTTCAAGGTAACATATATTACAATACTTGTAGCAACTTACTTTGTACTACAACCATTTTGTGTTTAAATACAGTATGTAGGTTGTCTATTGAGAATGTCAGGCCTAATTAATACCTGTTGTTGATGTTTAAATTAGATTTGTCTTCGTTCTTTTTGTTACTATGATAATGCTCTTTCTCCACAGACACAGCTGTGCTCTGACCACGGCCACAGTCCACTCATGAAGAAGGTGTTTGAAGTCCATCTTTGTTTTCTGCGAATCAATCAGTCAGAAACGGCCCTGAAGCAGGTCTTCACTTCACTGCGCACCTTCATCTACAAGGTTTGAAAGACTTTTGGTGCCTTATTTAACAATATTCTCTTTGTCATGGCCTCAGCCTTCCACAGTAGCTGATGACCTTTCTTGTATTCTTCACCCCCAAGTTTCCCTGCACGTTCTTCGAAGGGCGTGCTGACATGTGCGCTGCGTTCTGCTATGAGATCTTGAAGTGCTGTAACTCCAAGCTGAGCTCCATTCGCAGCGATGCAGCCCACCTGCTGTACTTCCTCATGAAGAGCAACTTTGACTACACAGGTCGCAAATCGTTTGTCCGGACGCACTTACAGGTAGGATAGTCCCTCTCTGACCCTGTCTTTACCTCTACAGAATAAAAACAATAATGCTTTCATGATCACATTATTTAACCCTAATGTTCTGGGCTCCTGAAGATACTGGATCCTGATTAACAGCTTGATACTTTATTTAACTACAGTAAATACAGTGGAAATTCATATGCTCTCTTTCTGGATTTGGTGTTTAACAGTACTTTTTATACTGCACCACCCTTCTCAAATTCTAAATAAGTGTGCACATACACACACTTGCAATTCCGAGTCCCCACACAAGTGCACTAATTGATCCCAAACACAAGTAGCATCACATACATTTACTTTATCTGTGAATGCACCACCTTTATGAAATATGTATTTATTCAAGCATAGTTCATACAGCGTATAATACATGAATTATTTCTTTATATGGGGGGCTAACACTTTTCTACATATTAGCTTTTATTAAGGCCAAAAGAAAAGAAACAAACTTATTTAAAGAAAAAAGTTGGTTGGTTTTCTTGATTATTATTAGTACCATTTTTTACACACACAACATTGTGAGCTGTAGGAGCCCAAACACTGAGAAAGTAAAGTCAATGTCAACAAAAAAACAAGGGAAAACAATATTTGATAATTTCTGTTATTTCCTTTGCTTTAGGTGGTGATTGCTGTCAGTCAGCTGATAGCTGATGTCATTGGTATCGGAAGTACCCGCTTCCAGCAGTCTCTGTCAATTATCAACAACTGTGCCAACAGTGACAAAACCATTAAGGTCAGCAAGTCATTTGTGTTCATAATTATTCCACTTAATATTCCACTTAAATAAACAGTTTAAAATATGTGCTGAAACTAGCAATACCATAACTGGCTGCTCTAATTCCTGCACAACAGAACACGGCTTTCCCATCAGATGTGAAGGACCTGACCAAACGCATCAGGACGGTTTTAATGGCCACAGCTCAGATGAAGGAGCATGAGAGAGATCCAGAGATGCTGGTGGACCTGCAGTACAGCCTGGCCAAGTCTTATGCCAGCACACCTGAGCTACGCAAGACCTGGCTGGACAGCATGGCCCGAATCCATGTGAAGAATGGAGACCTGTCAGAGGTCTGTGATAAGAGACGCTGCTGATATAATGGAGGCCAAATTAATATGGGATAAAGTCCCTTCTTATTTGATAATATATGATTTTAAAAATAAAGTATTGACAGGATTTACTTAATATTAGTCCAGTTTATGATGTAGTGATATTATTTTAGTGTGTTGTGTTGTCATGTAACATAATTACTGCTATCAACTATCACTTTGCTGACCAGGAATGTTCTTATTGTTTACAGGCGGCCATGTGCTACGTGCACGTGGCAGCACTTGTGGCTGAATACCTGCGGAGAAAAGGTGCTTTAACAATCTATTTCTCTTGCGTGACACACACAGCAGGAGCGTGTGTGTTCTGTGTCGTTCACAAGATTTTCACATTGTCATGTTACTGTACTATTCCGTGAAATCTTTCAGATTTTTATATTTTGTCAAAAGAAAGTTTGGGCTGATTTGTTGATATATTGTCTCTCACTGTGTTCAGGCATGTTCAAGCAGGGCTGCTCAGCTTTCCGTGTCGTGACTCCAAACATTGATGAGGAAGGGGCGATGATGGAAGATGTCGGCATGCAAGATGTCCACTTCAATGAAGTACTTACATCTTTCATACTGCATTGATTTAATTTACTTGAAACGAACCTGCTAAGATTTGAACAAGTGAACATGAACTCAGGCTTCGGTCCTACTCCACCGTTGATTACAATTAGATTGTAAGGATAATTGTTAAGTTGCTTTGGTCAAAAGTGACTGGCAAATGAATGTAAGGAAGACAAAAAACACTTAACAGCCTTAAGTTCAATTCACTTTTTAAATAGTTAGTTAGTTATTTAAGTGGCAACTGGCTGGTGACAGTATTTCATCGCCAATTTAGATTTATCAGCAGACTTCCAAAATATCATCATCAACATCACCTGAGCATGAAACACACAGTTTATAGTTTTGAAATTAGACATCATTTTTGTATGTTTCTTGCAATAATAAAAATCATGAAGAGGGGCATGACGTACGACTTTAAGAGTCTAACAAATGTAAAAAAAAAAAATAATAATGTTAGATTAGCATTTCTCAATATCATGACCCTTTGTCAAATTTGTTGGAGAGATTCACACACTCATAGGTTTGATGCAGTGGTTTTACTTGTAATTCTGTGAATCAATGTTTAGTCACATTATTCTGTCTTCAAAATAAAGATTATCTTCAGTATGTGCAGATGACTGAACATGTAGATGTGCGTTTTTCTTTAGATCCTTGTAGTCATCAAATTTGGTTTATGATAGAAGAGGCACTGACTTATCAAACAGTGGTTATTTAAGCTAAATTTCTATTCCTCCCTTCTGTTGTTCCCTCAGGATGTCCTAATGGAGCTTTTGGAGGAGTGTGCAGACGGACTGTGGAAAGCTGAGCGTTACGAGCTCATCTCTGACATCTACAAGCTCATAATCCCCATTTATGAGAAGCGCAGGGACTTTGAGGTACAAGCTTATCTCATCAACAATTTTATTTTCCCCACAACAATCCCCACTAATTTAGCCTTGCTCTTAACCATTAGTATCTACAGAGTCTAATCAGATTATTTGTACTTTTTCGCACAGAAACTGGCCCACCTGTATGACACACTGCAC
Source organism: Seriola aureovittata (assembly GCF_021018895.1). NCBI lineage: Eukaryota > Metazoa > Chordata > Actinopteri > Carangiformes > Carangidae > Seriola > Seriola aureovittata. The sequence goes on from NC_079374.1 coordinate 13,151,430, forward strand.
CGTGCATACAGCAAAGTAACAGAGGTCATGCACACAGGCAAGAGACTGCTGGGCACCTACTTCAGAGTGGCTTTCTTTGGCCAGGTGAGTTGAACTCTTAAGGTACAATAGAGGCCGGTAACTCACAAGGGTGTCTAAACTAAATTTTTTTTTTTTTTTTTTTTTTTTTTTTTACTTTTGTTTAATTTTCCTAATAATATATAGATTATATGATTTATGCACTAACTGTATTTAAAATCAAACAAACGAGATTTCACAAAAGAGCACTAGTATTCATTTTGTTGCTGGTATGGCAAAGTAATTCACGTTCTTGCATGAGGGCTGTTGAAAGTGCTTTTATTTTAAAGAGCATGACCACATGTGGTGCACCATTTAATGATCCACTCTAATACCCTTCTCTGCTCTTTATCCTCTTTGAAGGCAGCGGTAAGTTGTGCAGTAGACCTTGCTAGCTTCTCTCAGCAGACATTTGAGTCTTTGTGTGGTGTTGGTGCTGCTGTAATCCATTGCACTTCTCAGTCATAGTTTGCTTCCTCAAGTTACAGTAACAACCAGTCACCACTGTTTTTATTTTTTGGGACTGTGTTGCATGGCACCTGTCCACCTCTGTTCTCATTTCAGTGTCTCTGCTTTTGTGTTATAGATGTAAGTGTATAAAAGTTTAGTACTGACCTTTTTTTTTTTTTTTTTCTTACAGTAATTTTAGAAGTTTTAGAAATTATTTGTTGGGTGTGGTAACCTCTACTTGTGTACTTTGTCAGAGATCCATGTCTCTCCTGACATGGTGGTCTAATTGGTGATGTAGTAGTATTAATAGGAGTGTTACATTTCTTCATGGTATTTAGATAGTTCTCATGGAATAACAATGATTTATTTTCTGTTGTCCACACTCTGTAGCAGTACCAGTTTACTGACTCAGAGGCTGAGGTAAATCAGTGTGAAAGCTACCATTGCAGTTGGACTGCAGTGAATGTTTTAGGCTGTGTTGTGCTCCTTTGCTAATGCAGTCGGTGCTATTTCACGTTGCATTGCCCTTTAACTCCTCCTTTACTCTAGCTTCAGTGTTGTCATAATCATAGTAGGAAACTCTTGAAGGGCTAATAGCAGGATTCATCTGTCACTGGGTAAATGCATGGCTTCACCCATCTGTTCATGGGACCTTTTTCCCGTTTACGTACAAGAAACTGACTAATCTAAGCGCTCCGACTGACCGTGTGAAATCCATGCCCCCACCTCTGTCCTTTGATCTGTTTTAAATCGTTGAGCGTACACCAGTCGATGTTTGCAGTGGAGTTTGTTTTTCTTTTTTTATCTCTGTGCTCGGCTATTAGATTGTAGGTTGTGTATATGTGGAGTCTGACATTCTGTACCTTTCAGCCCCGAGTTTAGACTTGAACAAAAAAGATTTTACCATTTAACAATCGTCATGATGACTCTCACTCACAGCTCATGTATGGTTTGATGTGGCACTGTTTGCTTCTTTATGTCTTATTATATATATTCTTTTTTTTTTTTTTGCAATTCTGATTATGTTTTGTCTTTTTTCAGGGTTTTTTTGAGGATGAAGATGGTAAGGAGTACATCTACAAAGAACCCAAATTCACCCCTCTGTCTGAGATATCTCAGAGGCTCCTTAAACTGTACTCTGACAAGTTTGGACAGGAGAACGTGAAGATGATTCAGGACTCTGGAAGGGTGAGACTTTGTTGATATTTAATTTGTGAGGATTTTCCCCAATGCAGCATTCATCCATTATAATGACATGCATCTTTTGCAGATTAATCCCAAAGACTTGGACTCTAAGTATGCATATATCCAAGTGACACACGTGACCCCTTACTTGGAGGAGAAGGAGCTGGTGGACAGGAAGACAGACTTTGAAAAGAGCCACAACATCCGTCGCTTTGTGTTTGAGATGCCCTTTACCATATCAGGCAAAAAGCAAGGCGGCGTGGAGGAGCAGTGCAAACGCAGGACTATACTAACCAGTAGGTAACCTTATATATGTGTGACAGTGGCACATAATTGGAGAAAAAATGATTTACTATTGCAATTACATACAATTGTGGGCTTGCAACGGGACAGTTTAAAAAAAAACAATATCAAAATTATCTTGACCTTAATTCCCCCGCTTCTAGCGTTTGTTGTCAGACTCTTTCTGGGCCCATATTTTTCAAACTCCACACCACCAGTTTCAGTTAAAAATTTGTCGTCCCCATGACCAAGCTGAGAAAACCCTGCTGACATTATCAGGAATATTCTCTCAGACTTCAAAAAGTTCCTCCAGAGCCACAGAAGAAATGATCTAACTGTTCAACCCTCTAACACAGCACTATGTAATGAAACTTAGCTGTAAATAAACCAGATGTTGGTACCTTCCGCATCGAATAATCTCAACCATCTCGAAAGTGAAATACATTTGTCACTCAAGTATTTCTCAGATTTTCCTCTCTATCTATGGAGCGCGTCTTCCTGCTGTCTGTTAATTCCCACATAAAGGCTTCACATAAACACTATGTTGGAAGGCTGTCACGTGGGTACCAGTTGTTCACCCATTACATTACTCAGCACTGTGCATGAATAGAAGATCTTGATTAGATTCTGAACATGTCAGCTGCTTGTCAAGGACCTTTCATAATCCTAATCATAATTTTATTGTTTTATGGTGCAAAAGGTTCAACCTTATCGTCTTATCTTTATTGTCTGAACGCTTCCAACGACTGTGCAGTACACATATGAGTGGATGTTGTAAAACTGAGAAAAGCACATGCAAGAAGAAAAAGATTCATGCACTGAGAGGTGAGCTGTTCACCCCTCTCACCGTTGTGTCTCTGTCCCACAGCCACGCATTGTTTCCCCTATGTAAAGAAACGTATTGCAGTCATGTATCAGCACCACACCGATCTGAGCCCCATCGAGGTGGCCATCGACGAGATGAGCAAGAAGGTGGCCGAGATCAAACAGCTCTGCTCCTCCAGTGAGGTGGACATGATACGCCTGCAGCTCAAACTGCAGGGCAGCATCAGTGTCCAGGTGCCTGCTTTGAATTCTGTCAACACTCACTTACACTCACTGGACATACCTTTATAAAATTATCATGAGGAAAAAAAAAAAAAGAAAAAAAATGACATGGCTCCTACATCCTCCCTCAGGTAAATGCAGGACCACTTGCATATGCCCGAGCTTTTCTGGACGACGCGGGCGCCAAGAAGTATCCTGATAACAAGGTCAAACAGTTGAAAGAGGTCTTCAGGTGAGATGCCTAAGGTTTATAATGTGTGCTTGTTCAGGTTTTACTACATGGCGTAATTCTTCTTTAACGCATCTTAACACGATTTTCTTGAGCAGGCATTTTGTGGAGGCATGTGGCCATGGCTTAGGCATTAATGAGCGACTAATCAAAGAGGACCAACAGGAGTATCATGATGAGATGAAAGCCAACTATAGAGACCTCGCCAGGGAGCTGTCCATCATCATGCATGAGCAAGTAAGTATATTATTGCCCTGGCCGCTGTTACTTAAGGGAAGTATCAGTGTAATAACTTTCTGCATTACTAATGTTAAATCTGTAATCTGCCTCTTTCTGAGGCAGGTTTTGGCAAGTGAAGTAAACAGAGTGCCATTCATTAAATGATTGATAACGTGACTGATAACGCACTCTTTGATAACACCATTCTCTGTTTTTCCCCTTGTGCTGACATGAGCAGATTGGATGGTAATGCAAGAAGCATCAGAATGCAATAAAAACTGAGTTGTCAATTGCTGGTCCAGTCAGACTTAGGCATCTGTTCTCACTTATCATATGATGTTAAAGTCATTCTTGAACCATCTTTGTCTTTTTCTTGTGACATATGAAGATCTCTGCAACAACATCTTGAATCTGCCCGTTTTTGTAACTGGTCAAAGCAGAAACATTAATACATTCATTTATTTTCATATTAAGAGTTATTGTAATGTCCTCTATTCTATCCTGCTTAATATTACAACAAAACCTTCCAGCAAGTAAAAAAAAATTTGGAGTTAAAAAAAAAGCTGGAGTTAATGAAATAAGAAAATCAAATCAATTTGATCATAAGATGCTACTTGTTCTCAAGTTAAAGCTAAAGTCCCTCTCTTGACCTTGAAAAGCACTGACAGAGTTATCTGATCAGATCACAGACAGTCCTTAGCCTTACCTGGCTGCAATAAAAAAGAAATCAGCTCGATATAAAATATTCTCACTCATGGCATACATGTGTGCTATCCATCATGGCAGCTAAAGCCTCTTGATATTTAAAAGATCAAAACTTAAAACCCCCCTGTTCTCCCTCTACAGTGAACACTCCTGACCTAACTGGTTAGACCAACAATCACCTCTTATCTCTTTGGGTTGATGTATGTTTTTGCATGTGTATACAGTATGTACTGTATGTATGCATGTATATATATACTGTATGTATGCATGTATGTGCATATACATTTGTACTTGTATGAACAGTATGTGTGTATGTACATGCATTTGAATGTGTGTGTTTAAGCATTTGATTTTGTTTTTGCATATGCTTATGTTTTATACCCCTGATGATTTTTTGTTTATGCTATATGTACTGGTTGCTTTTACATATTTATTTTCTGTTTTAAGGGATGCAGAGATTCCACCATGATTATTAACTTTCTTGCTGAGAGCTAGAAGATTGATACCACTCTCATACTGTATCTGCGCACTAAATATGAAGCTACAGCCAATAGCCAATTAGCTTAGCTGTTTTCCCCCTGAAAACAGGGGGAAACAGCCTGACTCTGTCTGAAGGTAACAAACACAGCCTACCAGCACCTCTAAGGTGAAGTGTGTAAACGAGTTGTGGTTTAACGGGCTGTTGTGTACCAGACCATTTCATGGTCAGTAGCTGTATTACCAGGCAAGACTCCAACCAGTCCCAGCCAACAAACAGTCATAGACATTTAACCCTTGTAAAATGTTGACTTTTTTATTAATTTTTACACTCTGTTTTTTGTACAGATTAAACAAAAAAAGTTTATGTGACATTTGAGTTTTAGAGGGATTTATAGGTGGACTTTGTCCCCTTTTGACGGAGCCGGGCCAGCTGTTTCCAGGCTTTATAATAAACTAAGCTCATCAGCTGCTATTAGAGTTTATGATTTATCCTACAGACTTGTCTTCATTTAACCCTCTGCAAGAAAGCAAGTGTTCTTCTCAAAGTGTGAAACTGTCCCTTTAAATAAGGGCTTGTTTTTACAATAACTAAGATACTCAGGGATCTAAAATGATATTTAATATCTAATTTCTCCTCATCACATTTTTCCTTTCAGATCAGTCCTGTGGAAGATGGCATGAAGAGCGTTCTTCCAGACTCGCTTCACATCTTTAATGCTATCAGTGGCACGCCGACCAGTGCCACCATCCAGGGCATCCCCAGCTCGTCCTCTGTGGTATGATGCTAACCTGGGTTCACCTTGACCTCAGCAACCCTCACCCCGCCCACCCCCCACCCCCAATACTCGCCAAGCAGGCATGCCAGTGAAGCCATATTGTCTCGTCTAAACCGAATCCTGCTTCTCTTCTGTCAGCTCAAAGGGAAACTGACAAAAACACAGACAAGTCTGACCACCTCTGACCCTTCTCAGTGGACCATGACCAAGGCAATGGACCTTTCTATCATATATAGTAGGCATGGTAACTGTGCTGGGTGTGGCCAATTAAATTTTCCTGTGAGATTACTGAGGTGAGGCCCTGAGACCTGAGGGGTCCTGACAGGACACAGACCCTGCTTCACGGCCAGACATAATGTTTGATGAGACAAACCTGCCTCCACCTTACCTGTTTCTACCGGAAAAGACTGGGACGTTTTTTTTCCATGGCGACATTCCTGTTGGGACCTTTATTATGCATGTCGTTACAATACACCCACAGCCCATTTGTGTTCATTTTGAAAATGTTTCACATTATGTTTTTTATGTACAGTATTCCACTTTTATAAGCCACTGTATTGATGTCTTGATGAACAGTATATGCTGCATACATCGACGCTCACCTCCCTGTACATGAAGTTATATTTCTACAAAAATGCAAATTTGCAAAGGGCCTCCTATGTTAGCATTCAACCTTAAATCACTTCAATGTCTTAGAGCCGAAGAGTTTTTAAATATTTAAAGCCATTGCATACAAAAAATATATTCCAAGTTGTTTATTAATGTATATAAAGGAGTGTGTGCAATATTTGCAAAGTATCTTGCTGTGTGGGGCTTATACACTGTAAAGAAATGTTCACCTTCTTGCCAAAGCGATGAGGTGTGGAACCAAACACTACGCCTACTGTGGGAGGAATATGAAGCTTTTACCATTTTAGTGTTGATTCAAATGTTCAAGAAATTGTTTTATATTTTGGCAGCGATGGGTTTTTTTATTTTTATTTAACACAAATTCACTGTCCTGCTGTAAACAGAGATGTTCCCTTATGCTTTTCTTTTAAATAAAATGCACTCATTTCTCTGCACTTGTACTCATGAGTCCTTATTCATTTACTCTTTTATTAATGTTTGTTCTTGTGTTCACTCTTACATTTGCTTCAGTTGTAAAGTTCTAGGGAATTAATACCTTTTATGAGTTTTCAGGGGCTGAGCATATTGGACTTCCTATCTCCTATATCTCATGTTCCCACCCACCATAAAAGCAACACCGTCAGCAGTGTGAAAGACAGATCAAGGGCTAATAAGAAGCAATATTACATGATACACTCCCACTGTCACTGGTGAACAGGGAAGGATAAATTATCAACTGCTCCCTGGAGGAATCTCAAAGGAATATCCAACTACAGTGGAAAGCAGGCAGCAACGTCACTAAGACATCATGACAGGTGAGTTTTAGTGCGTTTTCATTCAAATCCACAAAAAGTAAATATATATGTAGACACCAGTTGCACCCTCTTACTTGCCCCTGTGCTGTCTCTTTACTCCAAACTGGAAAGTTGGGGTGGAGGGAGGAAAGAACAAGAGAAAAATATTATTAATATTATTATTATTATTATATTATTATTAGTATTTGTCTATTTTCATGGAAAAGGGATGGTTGTTTAAACTAGCTTCATCTTGTGCACAGATAAGGAGGATCCCAAGAAAGGGAAGGAGAAGAGAGGAACGGTAAAGTACTTCATTTATTTAATTTACTGGATGTTCGTGTAGTTTATGTTTTCAATTGTTCAGTGAGACTAAATGATAATCCATAGGAACAAAGCAACCGCTCTCTCAATATTCCATTCGCTTTAATGCTGCTATAAGTTACTGAATACCAAGCACCACTTAAGTACAGTTTGGAGGTAGGCTACTTATATTTTATGTGAGTAATTCCATATATTCCATGCTTTACTTTTTATGACATTTATCTTACAATTATAGTTACTGGTTACTTTTCAGACTATGAATTAACTTACACAAAAATATGAAAAAAAAAACAACATTTAAAAAAATGGGCTTCACCTTGACCATGGACAATAAAGTTAAGTACTGCTTACATTTTAGTCAATCAACAAGAATGATCCAATAATATGATATAACATGGCAGGGACCATTAAGCGCTATTGGAACTTTTTCCTTTGATAAATATAGTCAGTTGTTGAAAGTAACCAAGTAAATTTACTCAAGTACTGTACTTAAATACAAGTTTGAGTTAACTGTACAATACTTGAGTATTTCGATTTTTATACTTATACGCAACTGCATTTCAGAGGAGAGTATTGTACTTTTTACTGCACTGTAATTATTTGATAACTTGAGTCACTACTTACTTTTTAGATTCGGATTAATAAGGAAAAATACAATCAACAAATAATTATGATGTAATATTAGTAGAATATATAAAGTTATCAAAATTTGTTCCACCTTCACCAGTGGCAGCATTTAAGTGATGCACATATTAATGCCTCACTAATTATCATTGATTAATATATATACATTATTCTGAAATGGGCCATTCTGCAGGATGAATCATTTTATTTCTGGTATTTTAAGTATATTTTGATGCTTTTACTTAAGTCAGATTTTGAATGCAAGATTTTTTTTATAGTGTGGTATTTACACTTTTACTTCAGTAAATGATCTAAATACTTCATCAAGCGCTGCTAAACACCATGCTGCTGTTTGTTTTATCCATCAGAGCAAAGAGGTATGCGGCTACCCACTCAGCATCTTCTTCATCGTTGTGAACGAGTTCTGTGAGAGGTTCTCATACTATGGAATGCGAGGTGAGAATATTTAGTACCAGATTGCAAACCACCTGATTACTTTTGTAACCATGACGAGGAAACTCTCTTAACCGTCCTTAAACCATCCTTTTCCCTGCCTGTCCACAGCTGTGCTTGTGCTGTACTTCAAGTACTTCTTGCGCTGGGACGATGACTTGGCCACTTCCATCTACCACACCTTTGTGGCTCTGTGCTACCTCACCCCTATCCTCGGAGCCATTGTGGCTGACTCCTGGCTGGGAAAGTTTAAGTAAGCAACTGTCTCAGGTTCCTTTGATATATGCATAGAGGTTTGAATTATTTACATAGGTATGCAAGTTGTTTTAGAGGATAACTTTATCACATTTGTGGAAGTATACTACACAATTGTGCGATACTGGGACTGCAATTTTATTCTTTCTACTTTTACTCCACTACATTTCAGGAAGAAATGCTACACTCTTTACTCCACTATATTTATTAGATAGATAAAGTTACTCATAAATGTACATATCATATTAAGATTACATTCCCTCTTTCCAGTCCAGCTTAATTTTAGTTAATTTGTGACTTCCTATGCATTCATTTCTTTCATCCCATTGTAATTCTAAGGTTCTGTTTAGCACCTTTAAAGTTGCTTTTTCAACACATGCATGGTATCCTTTTTTAGGACAAAGCAAAAATAATAATTTTGTTCATTTAATTATGTATAAAGCTGCCAGGAACCCAAAATACAACAAAGATGACTACGAAAATGTAGAAATAGTTTGTCATAATCACTCAAAATATCATTGGCAGCTCTAGGTTGAAAGTGTATTGTTTCACTATTATACAAACAACTACAGCAGAAAAATGTGCATACAGTAAACCTTTAATTAAAAAGGGTTGAGGTTGTGTTGTACTGATACCTTTATTTAAGTAATGGATTTAAGTACTTCTTCCACCATTGCTCATCTCTTTTCCTCTCTCTCCCTCAGGACTATCATCTACTTGTCCATTGTCTATGCAATTGGCCAGGTTGCAATGGCTGTCAGTGCAATCCATGACATCACTGACACGGACAGAGATGGCACACCAGACAACATGACCTTTCATGTGTGAGTTTCTACTCTACTCCAGAAATAATTGAGTCAAAATCCAGGACACAGCATTTCAGCAGGCAGTTTTCATCACATATTTTGAACTCTTTGCTCATGCACGTGTTCTTCTTCACATTCAGTGTGTTGTCCATGGTGGGTCTCTTCCTCATCGCCCTCGGCACAGGTGGCATCAAACCTTGTGTGGCTGCCTTTGGTGGAGACCAGTTTAGTGACCACCAGGTTAGAAGATTGCCTCTCTTCTCCTCCTATCTTAGGAGTCTTCTCCTGTAATGTTTAACATTGACCATGACGTTGAACGTGTAATTGCAACATCCACTATCAAAATATAGGCACTAAACACTAATATTATAAAAGGTCTAAAGCCATGGTAGCGGCTCTTTGAGACTGCACTCAGGCACAGCTGGGCTTTGAGCTTAATGCTCAAAAACATCAGCATGCTAACATGATCACAATGGCAGTGCTAAGATTCTGGTGTTTAGCAGGTATAATATTTAGCATGTTTGCTATCTTAGTTTAACTTGTTAGTGTGCAAACATTTGTTAATTTATCCTCTGGGAACCATGGATACTTATACCAAATTCAATGACAATAAATCCAATAGTTGGAGAGATATTTCAAATTGATGGACTAAATGACAGACCGACTTTGCTATCCCTAGAGCCATGTTGCTTACGAGATGGAAAAAAATATGGTTGCTGTACTTAATATTATTAACATAGACATTAATCACTTTAGGATTGGTTACATATCCTATCCAGAATTGCACAACACATGACAGCAAGTCACTAAAATATACTTCTCTGTGCAGGACAGGCAAAGGAGAACTTTCTTCTCTGTATTCTACCTGTGCATCAATGGCGGGAGTCTCCTATCAACCATCATCACTCCAATCCTCAGAGGTAGAAATGAGTAGGACCTAAAGTTTATGACAAACAGTGCCATAATCATTCATATGTGTGCATGTTGTGCATGGTAATCATTAACAAAAGTCCTTAAATATGAGATCATTTTAAAATGTAGTTGAATGACAATTGTTTGTCTCCATCTGCAGCTCAAGATTGTGGCATCCACAGTCAGCAGAAGTGTTATTCTCTGGCCTTCGGTGTCCCTGCAGCACTAATGCTGGTTGCCCTTGGTATGTTTAAACATATTTGGAGACTGCAATTCTATGAATAAAGCAGAAATTTAAAGGTTTGGTACATAATATATACTGTATATTGATACTGATGTTTTGCCTGTGATGTCCCTAACAGTGGTGTTTATCGTTGGGAGTGGTATGTACTACAAAGCTGAACCACAGGGAAACATCATGCTGGATGTGTGTAAATGCATTGGGGTGAGTGTGGTTTACACCATTTGCTTCAACACATTTTGCATTAACGTGTGCCAACAGCGGTTATAGGTGTCTCTAAAAACATGTCTCTCTCTCACTTTGCTCTTCTCTCAATCAGTTTGCCATTAAAAACCGCTACAGGCACAGAAGCAATCAATACCCAAAGAGGCAGCACTGGATGGACTGGGCTGAGGAAAAATATGATGTATGTTTCACTTTATTTAATTCTTTAAAGTGTCTAACATGCTGTTTCTTCAGTAAAGTAATGGCTTGTTTTTCTGTAATGTAGAAACTCCTCATTGCTCAAATCAAAATGGTGCTGAAGGTCCTATTTTTATACATCCCACTGCCGATGTTTTGGACACTATTTGACCAAAAGGTACCTTAAAGTTATGTTACATTATAATTGGCAGCATCATTGTTAGGTGTGGAAACTGTGCTAAATTTTGCATTTGTCTTAAAGGGCTCTAGATGGACTCTGCAAGCTACCACCATGAATGGACACTTTGTAAGTTTGGTGATGAAACCAATATAAAAATATATTTACCTAATTCCAGCAATGTGGTCATGTTCTAATGACTTCTTTGTGTCTGCAGGGGAGCCTTGTTATACAGCCTGATCAGATGCAGGTAAGTTATAAGAATATTTATCATGTTAGCTTGAACTGATATGATGCATTGTATTTGAGAAAATTCTCACCGTGCACTTTATGTTTCTGAAAAGACTGTCAACCCCATCCTGATCCTGACTCTGGTGCCTATCATGGACAGCGTAATCTACCCTCTGATCAACAAATGTGGCCTGAACTTCACGTAAGTATTCCTAAAACTATATCTGTCAGTCCTTTATAGGATGATTAAATAACTCCATAGGATTATTCAATAACATTTACTTAACATTTAGTTAGTAAGTGTGGTTACCTTTGGACAGAGCAAAACCAACTGTTTCCCTGTTTTTCAGTCTTTGTGTTAAGTTGAGCTAATCAGCTGCTGGCTGTAACTTCATATTTAGCGTACAGCCTGGAGAGATGTATTGCTCTTTTCATATAATTTGCAGAAGAAAGTAAATAAGTGGATTTTCCAAAATGTCAAATTAGTACTCAACAATCGAGGACAGTATGAGTGAAAAAGCAGTGTCATCAGACTGACTGATATATTTCTCAACATCTGAATACAAGGCCAGACTATATCAGGCCCACAGTAATCATGTCAGTGTTGAAAATGCTGGTATTACAGTGATGGAAATTCTTATTCCTGTATTAACATTAAGACATTTACTGCTGTAATTCTCTCAACTGATATAAAAATAAGTAATAGAACTTTATGTTAATTCAACAGGCCTCTGAAAAGAATGACAGTGGGGATGCTTCTGGCAGCTTTAGCTTTTGTCTGTGCTGCTCTGGTTCAGATTGAAATTGATGTAAGTAGAAAATAATTATTGTGTTCATCTTCTTGTATACTGTAAAATACAAATCAGCTTAGAGATTTATTTATTTCAAGTTCTCATTTTTACTTTTTTTTTTTAATCCAATTTTCAGAAAACATTGCCCACCTTCCCATCAACATCCCAGAGTCAGCTGAAACTACTTAACATGGGCAGTGAGACAGTCACAGTTAAGATGCCTGGCAATGATCCACTGAATCTTGCTGCAGCTCAGGTATGTTCTCTCATCAATAAACACAACACCAAAGTTTAAAATTTTGTAAAAAACCATTTGCACGCAAACCAAAACACCACTGTCAATGTACACATATCCTGACCCCAATGTTTACACAGTTTCAACTATTTCTTTGTTTTGCAGGCCAGTAATGAATACTTCACATTTGAAGCAGGACAAATCGACATTTCAATTGGACACCCAGAAGTGAGGAATACTATTTCTTTGGCCAAGGGACAGCGACAAACACTTCTCATTCCCTCGAACATCACTGAGGAATGGCTGATGGTGAGTGAGATGCACAAAATAATGAAAATATAGACATACAATATCTTTTACTGGTTAAATTAACCAAAATCCATTGTCTTATTTCTTCAGACTGATGATATAACTTCCAAACCACAAGAAGGCAACAATGCAATCCGGTAAGTTGAATTAAAACTGTTACAAATATACAATTGATTGATCAGTTGACCAACAGAAAATGAATTATTGACCATTGAGATGATCAAATGTTCTGTCTGTAATGTTTTTGTTCAACATGTAACAATTTTAGATTCGTAAATGGAATGAATACAACAGTGAACGTATCAATACCTGCAGCCAACTTTGGACTAATTGAGCCGTTTTCTTATTCCAACTACTCCCTGATAAAAAATGGAAAGTAAGGATTTTTCATCTTATCTGATTCCCTTTTTTTATTCCAAAATAATTATAGTTTTTTTGCAAATAATAATACAATAATATGTAATACAGTTTATTAAACAGATTTTATTTTCAAATGATCAGGGTCACATTCACACTATGGAGTGGGTCACAGTCATGTGAATACAGCACGGACTTTGGATTTGGAAGTTCATATACTTTCTTTATTCCCAGCACTTTGGTCTTTGGGCCAAATGTAAGTGTCACATTTATTTCAAATATCATGAATTTCAGTCAGCTGTTCTGTTACTGTGTAAAATGTCATTGCAACGTAATGTGTTGAACCTTTAAGGAGAAAATCATGCCAGATCATTTTATATGTGGGAATAGATTGTATATTCTATTAATTTATTTGTGATTATACTGAGAAAAGTTAAATTAGATCTAACTATATGTATTAATAGTCTGTAATGTTTTTTTCTTTCATCTGGGATATTTCTGACAACTCACATTTGATCCAAGTGAAAAAAGACTAATGCTTTAAGTATAAGGATGGTGATGTTCTGTATTTTTCCTATTGTGTTATTAATTGATCCTATGATCAAGTATTGTCTGTACAACCAGAGACTTTTATATCTTATTCCATCTGACAAGCTGGTCTGAAGAAGCATACAGGCAACTTTATGCATGTTTTTGTGCTCTGGTAGCTATTATGATTTCTATTATGATTATTTCTGTTTTTTTATTTTAGTGTCAGGAGTCTATTACTGCTGCAGAAGACATCAAGCCCAACTCAGTTCACATGGCCCTCCAGATCCCACAGTACTTCTTTATAACTGCTGGTGAAGTGATGTTTTCTGTTACTGGTTTGGAGTTCTCCTACTCACAGGTAAATTTGTTAGAACATCCTCCACTCATGTATTACATTACTGTACCTTCATCCAAGAAAGTATAGGACACATTGATTAGAATATTTAATTTCCTTTGTCCAAAAACAATATAATAGTTCTGTATAATGTTCTTTGTTTATGGCTTTTTGTTCATTTTATGCTCTTTTGTTTCTTCAAGGCTCCCAGTAACATGAAAGCAGTGCTGCAAGCAGGCTGGTTGTTTACTGTTGCTATTGGCAACTTCATTGTACTGATTGTGGCTGAGCTTGCAAAGCTTCCCAAACAGGTAAAAAAAAAAAGTACTCCCACTAATTAAACCCCAACTAATCCCCTGTGACTAAAAGTGATTAAATATTTCTAGTGGACATGTCAGACATACTTGTATTTCAGTGTCATGTAATGACAGTAAAATATGATGATGCATTAATAACATATTTGTCCCTCTATCTCTCACCTCCTCTTTCAAAGTGGGCAGAATATGTCCTCTTTGCCTCTCTCCTGGTTGCAGTGTGTTTCATCTTCTCCATTATGGCCTATTTCTACACCTACATTGACCCTGCGGAAATTGAGGCCCAGTTCAAGAAGAATGTAAATGAAGATGATGAGGACAATAAACACAAGCTACAGAAGACAGAGGTTGAGATGAACAAGAGAGACTCAATTAAATGTCATGATGAAGATGATAAAGACAAACAGACCAAAATGTGAACAGTATAAAAAAGCAATTTAGATATCCAAATTGGGTTTCTATACAAAGTTTGACGTCAACATGTGAGGAAGAATGTACAGTAATTCTGCCAGTATTGTGTGTGTGTGTGTGTGTGTGTGTGTGTGTGTGTGTGTGTGTATGTATGTGTGCGCATGTGCGTATGTATGTGTGCGTGTGTGTGTGTGTACGCGTATGTATGTATATGTGTGTGTGCGTTTTAAATATTTTATATTTTAATGGTAAAATAACTATTGTGAACAAAGAACCCTAAGCTCTCTAACATTATATTCAGTATAACAAATTCATTTAATGTAGGCTAAAGTATTATAACAACAGCAGATAAATTGCTCTTTTATATTTATGTGTAAGTTATGTTCAGGTAAACTATAACAATACATTTTTTTGTGTTTTATCATTTCAAATGCTTATTTTGAAGTCTTGGACTAAAAACCATTGAGGATGTAATTGTCATTCTTAGCAATCTCTAAGCCTGATATCATCTCTTCAGCTTACAAATGTCTGGGCCATATAAAACTGAATAGTGTTGTTTTTTGCAATAAATGTGTTTGGCTAGTACTGGATAAAAAAACTGTGGTTTCCCTGTGGGGGTCAGCAATGCATACCTTCCATCCAGGCTGTTCCAGAAGATGTGAGCTCCTAAACTGGCAACTGGCTACTGGCTAAAAACAGATTTTTATAGCTCTTTCAACTGCATGTTCCAATCTGTGGATGGAGTTTACGCAATAAAAATTATTGTAAAAAAATGTATTATCAATTTAACAATGTACATGTGATACTAAATTACAAAAAATATATATATTACAAAAAATGAATATGTGAGCAAAATTGAGTTTATTGCAAACAGTGCCTACTCGTTCACAGGACATACATAAACCAAAAAAATAAAATACCCCAGTGAAAGTGCAAGGAATGTCAGCTTTGGTTTTGTTACAATAACTGCTTAAGTATGGCCATGGTGATTGTTCCTCAGGCGGAGATTTATCCATGATGACATTGTAGCTGTGTGACCACAGAGCAATGCCCTTGGCTACACATGCACTATACTAAGGTCAAGTGTGTGGTGTGGACTGCCTGACAAATGCATTGCCTGGGCATGTCTTCACAGTGGTCAGGATGTAAGACAGAGAAGCAATGGTAAAATCAAAAATATACAGTATATATATATATATATATATATATATATATATATATATACATCGTTTCCTTTTATGGTCCAAAATCTTTTGTAGTTTCAGTACTTAAGGACTTAAGAAAACGTCATAATATGGTAAGGTATAAAATGTGCTAAAACCGTCATAGTATAGTAAATCATGAGATGTCACAAAATCGTCATATTACAATATGGCATGAAAATAAAAAAAAGCATAGTATATTAAGGAATAAAATGTCATAAAAAAACTTCATGGTATAATAAGGCATAAAAACATCATAAAATGTCATAGTATAGTAAGGCATAAAAAGGTCGAAAAATATCATAGTATAGTAAGGCATGAAAACGTGAAAAAACATCATAGAATATAAGGCATAAAATGTCTTACTACTAAGGCAAAAAAACGTCATAATATACTAATGCATAAAATATCATAAAAACATTATAGTATATTAAGGCATAAAAACGTGAAAAAGCTTCATAGTGTAGTAAGGCATAAAAACGTCATAATATAGTACAACATAAAATGTCCTAAAAGTGTCATAGGATGGTAAACCATAAAATGTCAAAGGAAGGTCATAGTATAGTAAGGCATACAATGTACTAAAAACGTCATAGTAAGGCATAAAAAGTGAAAAAACGTTATATTATAATAAGGCATAAAAAGTGAAAAAATGTCATATTATAAAAAGGCATAAAAATGTCAAAACTTCAAAGTATAGTAAGGCATATATATATATATATTATATATATATATATATATATATATATATATATATATATATATATAGCCTTTAATGTTCAACCAAAGATTAAGTAACCTTAATCAAATTAATAAGTTGATGAATAGCTACATACATGAATCGTAAAACTCTATACTAATTCCATTATTTAGACATTTTATTTTATTTATATAGCTCAGCTCTTCCTTGAATTGACCGCTGCAACCAGCACATTTGTTCAAAACGCACAACCTTTACTTTGAAGACGAGCTGCCTCTGTTTCCGGCTCTCGACTTCATTGATCAATTTTCTTTGTACAAGTTGGATAATGGAACAAGCTGACGCTTTGGTATGCTGAATTGAATTGCACGTCTTCATTCAATGGGACAATAACATACGCAAAGCGTTAACAGCGTTTAAGCAGCATCGGCTAATGAAGAATGAGCTCACAAACGTCAATATACATTTGCACCAGTACAAGTAGGACAATGAAGTTAGACATTAACCCCCAAGCTAGCATTTTTCATTATACAACGTGAACAACTGCAGAAGAAATGTAGTTAATGCACGGACCCTTGACACCTCTACATCAGACCACATGTGAAACACCTGTGTGAACGCCCCCCCCCCCTTCAATGACGTGTGTTGGTTTACGAATGACGGTATGTGTACGGTCTCCTCCGATTGGGCCCCCGGAAAATGAAAATGACATTAACCAAGATGGCGCCGGGCGACAGAGAAAAGTGATGAGAGAATAGAACAACAAGCGATACAACTATATAACAGTGTGCATCTATTTACCTTGTGCGACTATTTCAGACTAAACGTCTACCTTACCATCGGGAAACTGCCAACCACTTGCTGAGAGACCGCATCCGGAGATATAATTATTCAGCTAACTGTTTGCTAACTAGCTGCTAAAGTAGCTAGCCCAGCTAACCTTAGCTAACTGCGGAAGGCGAGTGTGGAGAGGGCAGGCAGCTCGAAGTACAAGCCGACAAGTCGAGCTAGTTTCTTTTAAAACCAAGCGACATCTCCGTTTGGTACATTAACCAGCTTGCAATACGGATCAGGTCATCCAAGCAAACGGTCTGTGAGGAAACTAACGTAGGACCTCTGATAAGGCAAGCAGAAAAGACGAGGAAAGGCGTCATCTTTGCCGATTTGACGCCATGGCTCACTCTCCTATTCAGAGTGGACTGCCGGGGATTCAGGTAAATATTTTATTTTATCACATTAAAAGCTAACTTTCAGAGGCAAGTTCATTTGGGTAAAAGTGACCGACAGTTTACTTCACGTTTCCTCTAATCTTTAGCATGGAAGTTGAAGTATCTGCCCCTAAATAACTTTATCTACCGTTACAGGAACAATGTATCAACATCATGTTTACCACTATCAACCTTTGCTTTATAGTAATAATGCACTTACTTACCAAAGTCCAGAATGACTGTATACCATCTGATTTATCAATAGGGAAGGCTGGCTGTCTTGTTCGTCTTTCTATTATGAAATGTAAAGTTACTAAATAAAAGGCTATGAAATCATAAATATGCTCTGTATTCTGATGACCGAGCTCACTCCTAATTTATAAACATCCATGCCTCCATTATAGGGTAAAAGTACCCATTACAGTTTTTTATATCAAAGTTGATGTATCCACGTTACTGTGTTGTGTGACCAACAATGCAAAAGATATTCAGTTTATTGTAATTTAAAACAAGGAAAAGCAACAAGAGAGGATGGAAACATCACACATTTACGCTTGAAAAATTACAATTTTCTTTTTTCTCTCTGATCAACCAGTTGATTAATTTACCTACGTGAATTCACTGATTGCTTCAGCTTTAATCATTTCTGAGACCTGAACTGATGCTCCACATGCAGTATACTGTGTGTTTTACTTCCTTCAGTTGTTGATATATCATGTCATGAGCCCTGGTTATCATTTGTAATATAGTACACCTATTCAGTTTGATTAGGGTTGCAGCTAAGCTTATCTTTTTAATGTTGATAAATTTGGCAATTATTTTGTCGATTACTCAGTTATTTATTTGGTACATTAAGAGTTATAGTGAAGCCCAAGGTGTTGTCAATTAACAGCTGCAACTGCAACCACTGATGTATTATCTCAGGATAAACACTACAGCAGCATATGGGGTCAAACAATCAATATTGATTAATGTGGCAGTTTTATAGGTCTATAAAAGTCAAAAAATAGTGAATCCCCATCATAAAAAGTTCATGTCTTTTAAATTATTAATTTTCTCAAGACAATCCGGAAAAAATTTCAATTTACAGTTTTATGAAATTAAGAAATGCAGCGAGTCTTCAGATTTCAGAAGCTTGGACCAGAGCATGTTTGGAATTTATGCTCATTAAATTAATCGTATCATTAATTGATTTTGACATAGTTGTAATTTAATAATCTGTCAATCCACTAATCAATGAGTCAATTGGTTCAGTTCAGCGCTAATGTTATCGTATTGGTTTTTCTCTCCCATCAACACTGAAGAATCTTAAAATATTCAGTTAACTGTCAGAAGAAAATAGTTGCTGATTTAATATCTTTCGATTGACTAATTGATTAATTGGCTTGTGGTTTCAGCTTTAGTTTTGACCCAGACATTAGTTCAAAAATGTTTAGCAATTCAGTATACTTGCATTTTTATGGCCTGCTAAAGGTATAATAGCTTGAAGAATGTTTGTTTTTTATTTTATTTGTTTATTTGTTTGTTTTTGATTGTTTTCTTTTCTGGATAGTCTTATGTCAAAGTTTAACTATTTTTTAACCAGCCACTAGCTTGCAGTCAGCACGTGCCCTGGTTGAAGAGTTTGTATAAAGTAGGCCACATTACAGTCCATAAAAGACAACCTCCTCGGGTGACATAACCAAGAAATGCATGAATATTCCATTGATAGCACACAATATAGCTATTTTTCTTGAATTATGAATTCTTTATTAACCCATGCACAGACTAATACAGGTTGAGAGGGGAAACAGTAGATCTGGACCCACAGGTTACCATGCAGAGGGGTGTTAGCAGTTGGAGAACTGGCAGTGAGCCTTCAACCCTGAGGGTGTGGTGCGTGGATGACACTAGACTACACAGTTGTGTAGTGCAGATGGGAGAGCATCAAACACATGCTTTTAGAGCGAGGTTCAGGGAGCTTTAGTTGTCGGAGTAAACCTGCTGACTGTGTATATGGCAAGTACATTCCCATCATGTGTAGTCTGTGGTCACAGTGCCCTTGTTGTTTTTCCCATTGTTTTTACAGAGGTCAGCCTCGACATTATAATTTTCACCTGGATGACTGACCACACCAGTGTTATGATAGTATTTTGGTTGTGTTGTTTCTACTCTGCTTTATTCTGCACCGCTCTGCCTCTTTGTCTTTGATGTAAAGTCCCTTTGCTATCAAATTCAGCAGCCAGTTTTTCAGAGTACAGCTGCTCATCACAGCTGCTCATCTCCCCTTCCATATTGGTTTGACCACCACGCATTAGCGCTTTTACAGGAAACTATTCTCTGGAGGGACTCTAAAGCAATATACTGCATGAGCCAACAGATCATCCTTCTAGGGCAGGGTTACCTGGTAAATTAAGCATCAGACTTAATTGCATTTTAATTTTTCTGATTAATTTAAAAATATACATACTTTAATAAACAATGCAACCTTTTCAGTATAGACTTATTTTTGTACTACTTTTATCATGGAAAATATGGCAGTGCAAACACTGCTCAGGCAGTTTAGGCAAATGATTGCAATGCATGAAGGGAAATTGAAGTGGCCAACTTGAAGACCATTACTCCCTCTCTGGTGCTCCATGGGGAAATAAGCCATTTAGTTCAGTCAATCAGTCAAGGTGTAGTCCTTGAGTCCCTGTTTAGCCTTTATGGGAGAGCTCATTAAGCCTTAGTTACGTCTATGTTACACTGTCTCATGATTTAAGTGTTACTCAAAGCCACAGAGTTTAGTCTGAAAGGATTAAAACGTTAGGCTGCTTGTAGAGATCAAGGCTGAAGTACAAAATTTGTAAAGGTTTGTTTGTTTGTCAACAAAGGATAAATGAAAATCTTGGATTAGATGAAGTTCTGAGTTGTTTGTTGCTGTTGTACATTTTGGTTTTGAATTTCACACATTGCTTGAGTGTAGATAATCAAAATGATCAGCATTGACTTTACTAAAACCAATCATTCCTTACTTTTGTTGTTTTGATTTATCCCACACTGAACAGTGGTTATGCAAGATGCTCAGTTTAAATTGTATTAATATACTTTATTGTGAGAGAGTGAAGCGTGAGGTGGTTCAAACAGAAATTTCAACTAGCAGTTGCAGTTTTGATGGTAATATCACAGATTTACATTTGCATTTTGTCCATGCTGGAATGAAGAGAGATTTGTCTCAACCCTGTCCAAACAGACTTCTTTCTCCGCAGACACTACAAAACACTGAGGGGAAACCATAAAAATGTGAGGCAGGCTATTTTCTCTTTTCCATTGGTTTTCACATAAACAGCAGTTTATTAGTCATGGTTAGGACCATTCAGCCCATGAAAACAGTTGTATAAAGTCTTCTGTGGCGGAGTTTTCTGAAGTGTGAGAAAATAACCCTGATGATATCACCAAAGTTTATTTCAGCTTGGGCTATGAGTCTATACATTTATGACAGAAAACATACATTACAAACTAAGGGAATGTTGTTCCAAAGACTATCATTTACCATGCAGTGATGGAGTGGAGCTAGGATAAGGACTTAATTAATTGAGTAGTCGATCAGCAGAAAGCTAACTGGGAACATTTTTTTTTTTAAATCAATTAGTCTTTTAAGTAAATTTATAAGCAAAAATGTAATTTCTTCTTCCAGCTTCTCAAATATGCTTCAATTCTTTGTCATATAAGATAGTAAATTGAATATCAAGTTTTAGACTGTTGGTTGGACAAAACTCAGAGTTTCATCCTCCTCTCTGTCCCATCCCGTCACACAGTCACACTCTCTCTCACCTGATAGAAGCTCTACCCAGATCTTCTCTTTGTTCATATTATGTTGTATGTATGTTGACAGATAGTGTTAGCAGAGGGAGAACTTTGCTTTGTGGTCAAGATTTAAAATTCCTTCTTTCTGTTCATTTACAGTTCTTAAATCAGTTCTACTTGGGGCTCATATGTAGAGCTGTGTGCCTCTGTTATGACTGTTTGAATACCTATTATTTATCTCTCTTGCTTTTAAGTTAAATGTGGTTTTGTATGTGTGCAACTGAATTTAGCCTGTTAGTTTCCTGTGGTTCTACGTTATTTTAAATGCACTCTGTTCTCTCTCTCTCTCCATCCATCTCTCTGTCACACAGAATTTCAGAGCTGACCCAGAGGAGCTTTTTACCAAGCTGGAGAGAATAGGAAAAGGCTCTTTTGGTGAAGTTTTTAAAGGCATCGACAATCGGACTCAGAAAGTTGTGGCAATTAAAATTATTGATCTGGAGGAAGCAGAGGATGAAATAGAGGACATTCAACAAGAAATCACAGTTCTCAGCCAGTGTGACAGTCCATTTATCACCAAATATTTTGGATCCTATCTTAAGGTAAGCTTGAACCTTGTGAATAGTCCATGCTTGAGTACATATGTAAGTAGTGTGTTCCTGCAAGCGTGTGCATTGAGTGCAACGTAGGTCAATAAATAATGCATATGGGCAATGGAACAAGTATCGCCTGTGTAATATGGCACAGATTGCTGTAGAACAACCAAAATGGGTTAACATTGCAGACGTGTGAGTATTTGGACATTGCCAATGTTTTGTTCCTTTTGCTCTGTACTCCAGAAGATTAGATTTAAAATAAAAGAATGACTAGGAGATCCATGTGCCGACATTTAGCTTTAATATCAGGGTGTTCACATGCATATATGGTGTAGGAATTCTAGCCCCTTTTATGCATAGAAACGTGCAGCATGACCATTATAAGGATGCAGCTCCTGCGATATTCATCTGCTGTGAATGTAAACTTTAAAAACCCCCACAACCTGCTCTGTATATAACCCAAGCCAGCCCAGGACAAAAAATAAGGCATTTTGGTCATCTGTGAGAGCTGTATTGACAGCACCACTCAGCTGCAAAACAAATTTTGTAACTATAGTAGATTTTCACCCTACATGTGATGGTGCTTAGAGTGCCTCTCGCAGCATTTACGATGGTACTTAGCAGCAGTAAGGAGAGACGTGGTGGTCCATTAGCTCCAGTTATCCTGCTGACTGAAAGAAAGAATTAAAGCTTATTTGTGCTGTGTGTATGTATGTATTTACATGTGTGTATTAAAAAAAAAATGTAATACACATTGGTAGTTGTCGAGTTTGTACTAGAGTTTTTTAAAATAGATTTTGTGTCGATTTAGCTTAGTTTTTTTCTTTTCTGGTCAGTAACCATTGATCATGTTAATGGGAGTTTCATTCATTCCAAACAAACCACTGGTACTGCTGCTGGAAACAGAAAATGCATCAGTAAGTGAGTGCTAGAGGATTTTTTCCAGACAGGACCTATTCAACACTTTGTATTGAATGTATTGTTTGTACATTAATGGGTACATTGCAAGCGGAACCTGCTAACAGCTGATCTGGCGTACTTTTATTGGTGCCAGTTTGATGAAATATTACGAATATAGGCTTATGTTTTAGCCCGTAACGCACCTCATTGAATCCATAGGAACATTATACATCACCCAAAGTATTGTAGTGTAGTTCCAAAGCTTAGTGCATTAGTATCCCCCAAATAGATGTAAGAGAAAGAATAATCATCAGAGTGACAAAATCCATTAATATTAACATACATTTTTACTAAAGCCAAAAACAGACATTACCGTTTGTTTGTTAGCATAAATCATCTTCATACAAACTCTTTACATTTTGTAACATACGCTAACTATGAAACAAAATGTTAAGAATAAATGTGTATAGATTTTGTTTTGATACCAGTGCTCTGTTTTGTATTGTACCGTTCTCTGCAAAAGAAATTTTAAAGTAATCAAAAAGTGGGAATGAAGAGAAGTTACTTAGCTTAAAGAAACAACTGCTGTTGTATGAGCAGCAGCTGCAGCGGAGACAGAGACAGAAGTTTGACATCTTAAGGAGACTGTGCACTTGGAAGTCGCAGCACACTAGTTCATCGATCTAGAGTTGTAGTGACACTCTGGCTGAACTACTTTCACAGATAATATTTCGTTTATTCATATTAAAATATTGCACTTGTGCAGGAAACAGGTGTTAGCCAAGGCTTCTGAGCACAATTGACTTAGACAGCTGAGAAATATTTGGTGTTTCAGACAAGTACAGGATTCACTACAACCAAAGTCAGTCTAGAAAAGGTGTGTCGTTACTTTTTAAACGTCTTTTCCATAATGTATGATCAAATATTTTGAGGATGTTACAACAGTACACTGTCTACTGATAATCTGACTTTTATTTATCTGGAATGTTATTTTTCTGGTTAGAGACTGATTATATAATATTGTTTTTACCTCTGTTTTCCTTCAAAAAAATTTGGCAGTGACAATTTTATTTGTCATTAGATTGAATTTTCTAACAAATCTACTTTGATTATTAAATATAATTACATGTGTCTGATTGTTGAGTAGTAGTCTTAGTTGCTAGAGAAGTCATACTGTGAAATAATAAAAAAAAAAAATAAATGTAATGAGTAGAATATTTAATTATTAATCGTGGGAGTGTCAGTCGATGAATAGATAATTATGTCAGTTATGTCACAGATCAATAGTAAACTGACTCCTTTTTTATCTTGTGTAATCTGTTTCTCTAACAGACTCAACTCAACATGCAGTACATTAGCCTGGCCTATTGCATTTAATAAAATTGGTTTAACCAAAAATGAAAATATTTATCATAATCTTTTCCTCATGTCAGCAGTGAAGTTTCATTTATAGTTATTTTGTCTTATTTATATACAAGTAGACAAAGAGAGTGTAAACTGTTAATTAATCTGTTGTTATACCTACTGAATCTATGAACACTGTCTAGACTGACTAGCTGATTTTCTTTCAGGGTACAAAGTTATGGATTATTATGGAATATTTGGGTGGAGGATCAGCCCTTGATTTGGTAAGTCTATATCAAAATATAGTAAATAACCAATTTCAAGATAACTTTGACTGTTTAATTTGTAGACCATTATTATTGTTTTATAATGTGAAAAGGCAATGTAAAATCTGTGCAGTCTTTCAAAGTCACCTTTTATCCTCAAATTTATCCCCTGTTCTAGTTGGAACCAGGTGCGCTGGATGAAACACAGATTGCCACAATCCTGAGAGAGATCCTCAAAGGACTTGAGTATCTGCACTCTGAAAAGAAAATCCACAGAGATATCAAAGGTAAGATTAGTACATGCCGTCACCTTGTTTTAAGCACAGGCTTGTAAATAATTTTATTGTGCACTGACATCAGTGTTTTGTTTTCTAAAAGAAAGTAAATCTGTGATTATTTAGATCATAGTAAACCTGTCTTTTCAGTGGACTGTCTGTAATCAGATGCAAACACAAGTCAGATCACTTTAATTTGTCCACATTTCACTCCTTTGTGTAATTTATGTGTGTAAATGTTGCAATGTGTGATCTGTTTCTCTTTTAAAGTATCAAAAATAACCTTGGGTTATAGAGGAGGCCATTTTATGTGTTGACACTCATAACACTGAAGCTGTATGTTGCTGTGGTGAGCACAGTGCAGACAGGAGCTTTATACAGCAGTCTTTTTCTTTTGTGTTTATTAGTTCCTGTAGAAAGACGAGTGTAAGTCTACTAATCAGAGTTGTCTTGCCACTGTCCTTGTCGTGGATCTTTATGATGCAAATGAAAACACTTAAAAAGCTTTTTGAAACCTGATTAATGATTTACATGGGGAAATAATCAGGTTTTTCATTCAGATCTTCAATTTTAGAAACACATTTACTGCCATAAGCTGGGAACAGCCATATTACTGAAGTGGCTGAGACATGTCATTGTCTGTATCTTTTTAAAATTCTGAATGTTCATTTAAGCACTTGTATGTTCTCAAAAACTCTCTTACTTTCAGCTGCCAACGTGTTGCTGTCAGAACAAGGAGATGTAAAGCTGGCAGACTTTGGAGTGGCCGGCCAGTTGACAGACACACAGATAAAAAGGAACACATTTGTTGGAACACCTTTCTGGATGGCACCTGAAGTCATAAAGCAATCTGCCTATGATTCAAAGGTCAGTATTGTCCCTACGTCTCCTGGTATTACAGTCAAGTTTAGTGCTAGAAAATAATTTATTGTTGATGTGCTGTTTGACAAAGGCATTACACTAAAGTGTTTGAGGCTGACAGCTGGATCACTTTGTGGTCAGCGTGGTTTGAAAAGGTTACTGTCAGTTTACCACATCGGGCGGCTTGGACTGGACACAGTGGAGTGGTGGGAGCTTCTCTGTTGGGATATTTGACCTGTAGGCCAGCGTGGCTCCAGCCACACTAATACAAAGAGAAAAAGGACAAAGAGTCCAGTGACAGTGCACAGAGGAATATATAACAGCCACACAAAGTCAGACTGTTGCGTCCCATTGAGACCAGCATATTGAGGTGTGTCAACCCTGTTCTGCTGTCCCTTGGGACTTGATTAGAGATGGAAATTTAATGTTTCTGATGTATAAAATCATTTTACAGACAGAGTGAGAGGGAGTTGCTGATGCAGAAAGAATATGTGAAACTGAAATCACTTAATTTTCATTCCTTGGTTTGGTTTTGGTTCCAAACAGAAAAGTTTTGTGTGAAATTGCTCCTAAATGATCTGTACCTTTTGTCTTTCTTTCAGTGCTCTGTTGACTACTGTGTGCTTGTTTTTGTCACAAAACCTTTTAAGATGGGTTGTCTAGATCAGAAATGACTGTGTACATATTTGTGAACCACAAAATGAGTCAGTGTGGCTTGTCAACATAACCACTATGTCACCGTCTTGTCAGTTGCCTTAGATACACTCGAGCAGCATAAGTCAGCCAGTTTAAATGTCATTTCACACAGCATTGTGTCAGAGCATGTATTTGTGGATAAGTATATTAGATTCTGTTCCTTTTGATTAAAAGCATCTTTCTTTTGCTTTCATTTATGTCCACTTCTTATTTCCTCTAATTTCTTTTGTTTTATAGGCAGACATCTGGTCATTAGGAATAACAGCAATAGAGCTGGCTAAAGGAGAGCCCCCACATTCTGAGCTTCATCCTATGAAGGTTTTATTCCTCATCCCAAAGAACAACCCCCCAACACTGGAAGGAAACTACAGTAAACCACTTAAAGAATTTGTTGAAGCCTGTTTAAATAAGGAGCCCAGTTTTGTAAGTTTAAAGGACTCTTGTTCATATCATTATGAGTAATAAAGTGCACTTAACATAAAGAAAGAAAACTATGATTTTAATGTTTACTGTTACCTTTGTGTTGTGTGTTTTCCTTAGAGGCCAACTGCCAAAGAACTGTTAAAACATAAGTACATTGTAAGGCATGCCAAAAAGACATCCTATCTGACAGAGCTGATCGACAGATATAAGAGGTGGAAATCGGAGCAATCTCGGGATGAGTCCAATTCTGATGACTCTGATGAGTAAGTTGTCTGCACCATCATCATCCGGTTCAGTGAGACTCAAGACAGGGCAAATTCACACCCTGAAGGAAAATCTAGCAACTCTGCAGACATTGATGAAATTCCTAAAATCATGTGTCACTGTAGGGAGCCAGATGACCAAGCGTCTGGAGGCAATGACGCCGGTAATGATCCCTGGATTTTCAACACCATCAGGGAGAAGGACCTGAAAAAGGTTCAGAATGGGGCAGCACAGCCTGCTGAGCTTGAAAGGAAACAGGTTAGACCATACACCATTGTAAAAGGAAAAAAAAAAAGAGTAGTTGAGCATCTCTTGTTGGCAAGGCCAACAGGTTTTCTGTGTTGGAGGTCTTTCAGATTTCCCTTTTCACCTTAAAATCATGTTTTTTTTCAGGTGCAGGAGAGTCCAAAGAGGCCTTTGTCACAAAGCTTATCATCAATCTTTTCTCCATTGTTTTCTGAGGTAATGGCATTACTAAATTTCCCAAATTGTAATAATAATAATAATTTAAAACAAAACTGTCAAAGTAAATGTACTGTAATGTAATGTATTTTAATGCAATGTAAAGTACCTTGCTGGTCAGCCAGAATTAAATGTCTTGTTTTTTTTCATAGTACTCCACAAATATAATATTTAGGCAAATTATTGCATTACAATGTTATCTAAAAGCTGTCATGGTTACAGCTGAAAGAAAAGGGAGAGACAAGTAATGGCAAGCCAGAGGTTGCAGAGGAGCTACGGGAGGCCATTTTCCTGGCAGAAGAAACACACCCAGGCATCTGTGATTCCCTGGTGGCTGAACTAGTGCAGAGACTTCAGAGGTAATTGAAGTTCATATTTTTACATCCCATTAAACAGTTAAAATTTAGTTCTTGGAGAAGAATCATGAAATTGTATCATTATTTCCAAAAGTTCGTTCCCATTTAAATAAGTTGTTAAGGCGAGACAGAGGGATCATAAACCAGTGGACTTAGTTATGGAGAGAAAAGCTCTTCAATTTAAATGCACTAGACTGCAGATTGCAGGATTGTACAAACATTTGTAATGAATGTATTGGTGTAGTCACGTACACTGGTGCAGCATGAGGTTTTATAGGCATTTTTCCAGAATGTTCAAGTGCCCATTTAATGGGATCTTCAAGGCCATCAAAGGATGGCACTGTCCATCTGACAGTCTGTTGGTCCATCAGTCCACCACTTTAGTCCACAGTTAAAGTCAGAGGATCACCAAAGTGAGCAATTTATCCTGAGGGGACATGAATGTCTGAACCAGATTTCATGGTAATGTGTCCAATAGCTGTTGAGACATTTTATTCAGAACCACAAATGTGAATTTTGTGGTGGTGCTAGTGGAAAAGTCAGAGAATCACTAAAGTCAGTAGTGTTCCTTGTCTGGACAACATTTTGTGGCAATCCGTGCGGTAGGTTTTGAGATACTTCAGTTTGGACGTGGTGGTAGAGCCATGTCACCAGTGTGGCTAAAAAGTTATACAGATATTCTTTGCCCATAAAGGATAAACTTTTAATAACTTATGACCCCATGACATTTTGTGTAGTGCCAAACACTTCATAACAAGCAGTTCATCACACTATCCCTCAAAACCAAGTTGTCAACATGCTAAATGTTAGAATGTTAACTGTAAGCATGCTAGTATGCTAATGTTGGCTTTCAGTTGAAAGGACAGCTAAGGTTAGCTGACTACAGCTCAGATTGATCATGTTTTAGTCAGGTCTGATCATGTAGACCTGACCCTGACAAACTGTGTCTGTCAAGTTCTTAAAATAAAGGGCGCTGCACAGAAGGTAAACATCCTGCCTCCCTCAAGACAATCTTAATATGTTTTCCCCCAGTAATTGCAAGGATAGGAATAGTGAAGTTTAAGTATCACAGTGACTGGTGTGAC
The DNA here is from genome assembly GCF_021018895.1 of Seriola aureovittata. Taxonomy (NCBI): domain Eukaryota; kingdom Metazoa; phylum Chordata; class Actinopteri; order Carangiformes; family Carangidae; genus Seriola; species Seriola aureovittata. Next base: position 13,180,377 of record NC_079374.1, read on the forward strand.
CACATATGTTTAGTGTTGTTTTAACCTGTGGTCTATTCAGTAGGTAAATATTAACTTTTTTCTGTTTGTCAGGTTTTCTGTGCCACATACAGCTGCCACTCAGTGAGAGGAGCTACACCCACTTCTGCTCTAATTTTCCACCCTGGTGGCAGCAGTCAGATCTTTTCCTCTGACCTCCACAGCCAGGATGAAGTCTCCCAGGAAGGTCTCCATCACTCATTTGCTTGAGGCAAATCCTGGCCTACTTAATGTCTTTTTCTACGCTAATACACCACCAGAGGCTCCTATTCAGGGCAGTCAGTGGCCAGCCAGTCAGCTGCCTCCATGACTGCCACCTGCTGTAAGATGTCCCTTCTCAATACCTCCCTCACAATGGTTTTATTTTAAGGGTGGTGTTAGCTATCTTTTCTGCAAGGACTCTTGAGTTTTTGGTTTTGGCGAGTTTGTGGCTTTTTCACAAAGGTTTACGCTCAGCATCCTTTTGGAGAAAGTTCCTTGCTTAATTAATTGTGTGCATGTGTGTGTGGCTGTGCGAGATATCCTGTGAAACGTGCGGTGAAGAGTGACGAGTGGGTTGAAGCATCTATTGAAAACTCAGGTATCCTGCTTTAAGTGGATTGGGTCCTCTGGGAGATGGAGAGAGCTCTATAGGGTGGTTGTACAGACTTGTAAATAAGCTAATTTCTACAGATTCATGAAAAAATAATGGAGCGTTTGTAATGGAACCACTGTGTACAAATGGCCAAATGCAAACTGTAGATAATGGTTGTGAGGTAAATATTTTGAGAGACTAAAATGGCCATAAATGAGATTGCCTTGCCTTTGTACTTGTTATTTTTGTGTATTGATCTTTGATTTCACTAGTTGTAAAACTCTTTAAGTACTCATCCAGTGAATGAAAATGGCTGCCCTCTATCATGTTTTACTATTGATTTATTATATATTTTCTTAATTCTCTTTCAACTTTTTGGTTTCACACTCTATGCTATGGCTGTAATAATGTTGGAGAATGTAAAAAAAAAAAAAAAAGGAGAAAAAAAAAGGAAAAAAAAAGAAAAGTGGCTGGATCATTCAAGCCCCGACCAGTTTTAAACACTGGATGCTCTGTTTGCAGCCCTGATTCCACAAGGCCTCGAGTTGTGTCGGATTGTTGGACTTTGCCTCATTCCCTTTTTTCCGTGCGTGTTTGAATGATCAGACAAACTGAGGTTTCGTCCATTCATTCCATTAACAGAGCAGTGCCATTATCTAGTTTATAAATCGGCGGACTCTGTTAGTCTTCCTAGGAGCTGCAGTGGTACTATATATCTCCTCAGCGTATCGACAGCTTTAATTGCACTTCGAGTATAAATGCCTTTTACTATAAACAAAGTAGCCATAAAACAGTAGCACGAGACTTACAGTATTTTGCAGGTATGCACTATACTATCAAGGATGAAAAAGTCCATTTGAAGTCTCATAGCTTGGACTCTGGAGTTGGTCATGCAGTGTAAGATTTCCCTGGCTGTATCTTTCCATTTGGACTTGTGAGATGTTTTTCAGTTGTACAATAAATGCATATAGACATAGACTTCTCACACAGTAGATGTACATATTAACATAAAGCCAGGAGGTGTTTAGAGACCAGAGGCACTGCTACTACTTCTGACTGTAGTTTAAAAGGAATGTGCATGAAAAGTATAAACAGTATAAAGCCTATTGGTTGGCCTGAGCAGTATGCGTTGTAGCATACTTATACAGGAATGGAGGAATGTTGATTCCTGAACAGTTGAAGCAGCCTTAGAGTATTTGTGATGAATGGGATGAATAGTTTCAGCTTTAAAATGTTAGCTTAAAATGTTTTTGTTATGATTTCCTCTTTTTTTTTTTTCCCCTCTCTGGCATTAAAATGCATATGCAGCAATACTTCTAAAGACAAATGAGAAAAGATCAAAAACATTTCAAAAACTCATTTTACTTCTCAGAAGAGAGATAAAGCTTATGGGGTCAGATGATATATTCTTTTTTGCCACAGGGCAATACATGGCACAGGGCAAGTTAAAGGAGCAGTTTGACATTTTGGGACATACATTTATTCACTGTCTTGCTGAAGAGTTAGATGAAAAGATTAATACCAAGTGGGAGATATCGTAGCTGTCAGAAATTCACGATTACAAGTTGACGGCTAAGATGAACATTTTTTCCAGCTGAGCTGCTCGTAACTAATGTTTAAATGACATGACATGAACGCAGTATTAGGCTTCAGTCTGCATTAGGTTTGTGGTTTCTTGGCCGGGACCAGTAACCTCTCATAGTTTCTGCCGGTTTCTGCCAACTACTCAAAGACTAGAAATAGGTGCTGGTAGGTGCAGTTTGTTGCTGTTGGACAGAGCCAGGCTAGCTGTTTCCACCTGTTTCTGGTCTTTGTGCTAAGCTAACTGGCTGCTGGCTGTAGATTCGATCTTCTCATCTGCCTCCCAGCAAAAAAAGTTTTTCCTAAAATATCAAATTATTTTTTTTAACTGTTTAATTTTTATCATTTAACAGAACATTTCTTTCCAGTTTGTCTCCATGTACATTTGAAGTTTTCTTTCCTGCTCGCTAATTATGGTGAAATACACAGCAGGATGAGTAAAAGTCAAATGAGTAGAAACCTAATCAAGAAAAGGTACCAGACTCAATCATTTCCATACTCATCCTATATTTTCCTTTGTGTTTTTATGCTTTGCTGTGAAAAATAATTCTTCTTCTCTTGCTCTTCTTTCAAATCTCTCTTGTGAAATGTGCCATGTAAGCCCCCCTCCCTAAACAGAGACACAAATTCAATACAATTTGCACCTTGTACATGGTCAAATATGACCCTATCTTTTTATGTGTTGCACTTTGTAGAATTCTTTTGCTTTTTAAAAAATGGTACTTAACAAGGCCACAGTATTATTGTTGCAGTTATACCAGTTTTACCCCCCTACCGCCCCCCCTTGTGTGTTTTATGGCAATAAAGCAGTGTGATCGCCAGGAGTCATTTCTTAGCACAAGTAGGCATATATTCTATTAAACTATTTTTATAACCCAGAAGATGTAATAGAGGGAGTACAGTTTGGTTCTGTGATGTGTTTAAGTTTCAGTAAACACTGGATGGCAATCACTTAAAATGTACATTTCATTTTGTGTGACTTTGCTGACAGTTCATAGTCCAGTATACATGTATGCTAATTCAGGCCAGTGCTGTTGGATTTATTGGAAGATGTCAAATGATTAAGGAAAGAATAAAAAATCCAGTACAAATTCGATGAACAGTTTTGCCATTATTTTTTACCAAGTCGTATAACTTATCATGACCTCATTTGAAATTTGCTTACCTATTTTTTTAAATTTCAGAACATGTGTATTTATCAACCTACAGTGGAAATATCACCCTTCCTGCCATTACTGTATTAGCTTTTAATTTAGGTTAACTTGTGCACAGTAACCCATGACAATAATAGATTTTGAAATACATAAGTTAATTAAAAAATATGAGATTAAATATATTAATTACTGAGAAAAGGGTTCAACCTTTTTCCCCTGACATTCTACACAAATTGAACACTCAAATTAAGCTAAGACAAGGCTTTTAAATTTCATGTGAATAAACCAAAGAATACACATTACAATACAAACCTTATTTATATATTTTTGGAGTTTGTTGGAAGTAATGGAAATGTAGACATGTGAAATTTCTGTTTTTCTCTGAGCACTTGTTGGCTGAGGCTCAGTGTTACAGGGCTGCATCTAATTAAGTAATATCACACGAGAGGGAGTGACGCTACATTCCGTATCAGCACTCATGGAATGCCTCTCGTCCAATCAAACTACTTGGTCGGAACTAACTGTTGTGTAAAAAATGTTATTATGAATTAATCTTCTGGTTATTTTCTCAATTAATTGAATTTAGTATATAAAGTGTCAGAAAATTGGGGAAAAAGTAATACGAAAAGTAAATGAAACAGTAATTGAGGAACTAAATGTTGTAGCCTAGCTCAACAGTTGATTCTTGACCTTTTTAAAATGTCTGTTGCCAGCCGTTTATCTAACAGTCCAGGGGGATTTTTGGGATTACGATGGGACTGTGAATTAAAATTTAAAAAGTAGATTTCATGTAACCACTAACACGCATAGTGGAAATTATTTCTAAGCATCTAAAATAAAACAAAAAAACATATCAAACTGTGTCAGCAAATACCTCACAGCAAGTTTTATTTATACATCCAAAAACAAAAGATCAAATTTCTCACACTATATACAGATATTACATACAGTGTTTGTACACATATTACATAATTTGTACACAAGAAAAATATACATAAAAATGTAAACCTTTGTATACAAAAAATACCTTAGACAAATTAAACAAGGACCAATAACAAAAGGTGACTAGATTAGCTCATCCTATCTTTAAAAACAGTAATACAGTACATTCAATGAGTATAGGAATTTGTCAGCCATCTCTGAATTCAAGCAGTTACATATACCTACGAGCCCTGTTAATTTTGTTCTACGTGGTTGTTGAGAGAGTAAACTGGTGCAGCGACTAATCTCATGCTATGTGGATACAGCAGTATTGCCTTGCAAACATTTTCTTCCAACCTGACTATGACAAACACTGCAGTCACTGAGAAGCCCAGTCGTCTCTGGTGAAGCTACAGGTTTACACTTCATAATGTGTTTTCTCTTTGGAAGGGAGAGACAGAACTGGGCCTTCTCACAGCTGGAAACAAGGGGTCTGGTGCAGGCTCAGAGCTGGTAATGATGGCAGCTGTTCATTTAATGAGCGTCCGAGCAAAAAAAAAAAACACAAAAAAACGAAACAAAACAAAGACAGACATGGGACATGTGAAACACCCTCGGCCTCATCCACTCCTGTGCAAATCTGTGTTGAAAAAGCAACATACTGTATGTTGATCAGTTTTTCTCCACAAAATGAAATGAAATGGCGATGCATATATTCCAATGTTTCATACCACCGACAATTGAGCCAATGACCATAATCTAATATTGATATTATAATGCTCTTACACAAAAGGTCATTGGCCCATGCGATCTCAGACTTCTTCCTGGTGTTTAATAGCTATCAAAAAATATTCTCCATCAGAATATTATTAAAAACAAAATGAAAGCATACATAGCATACAAACATTGATCCCTCCAACTTCAAACAGAACTTACAACCATTTTGATAGCCATTAAATACGAGAGATTCATTCTACAAGACACAGGTTCCACTGAATACATCGCAAAAAACAATTTCAATCCATTGCTACTCAACAATTCACCAACAAACCCCAAGATAGAGACTGCTACTCTATATACCTAATACTCAACAATGTATGACAGATCTGTCAAATGTCTAATATAATATCTATCAAAAGCCATGGTTTTACTGCTGTATGAGTCATTAACAGACAGTCCTCATTTTTCTAAAATCAAATCCAGGCCCCAGGTTTGCATCATTTCTCTTAAAATCACTTTATAACTGAGTAAAACAGACAGTGCTTTACCTCAGATGTGCTCAACACACCAGTTTATACCATCACATTACACCTAGCTAATGAGTAAAGTATTCATTTCCAGTGCCAGTTCACTGCCTAAACCTTTTCAGGGTAGTGCGGCCTTAACGTCTTATAGTGGGTTTCCATGCAAGTCACTAAAGACCATTGTACATGTGGACCAGAGAGCACCTTTGAGAGTAGACACTTAAAGTCCCTGGATTACTCCATCATCACCATTACTATAACACTGAAACTCATTTATTAGCCTCACAAATCCACTCAGTATGACCCGAGACAAGAAGTCAGGTTGACCTGATCACTGGTTTCTGTTCGCTCTAGTGTTGAGTGAAACTGTTGTATAAATACAGAGTTTACAACAGTTATAGAAGCCAAAGTATATTCCTGATCCAGCCTTGATTCAGCAAGTGAAGCTACATGTAATGAGACCAATAAAATATCTTAAATGCTAGAGTTATGTTAATGTGTTTATTGCTTTAAGAAACTATATTTACCTTCAAGTGTCTACTAGGCCACTCAGAGTCCCACAACCAATGGTGAGGTCAGAGATTTTGACGTCTGAGCAAACAAATAAATGAGCACATATATAGTATACACAATATAAAAACAGCTGTTTTAAAAGTATTTTGGTAAATTCGTATGACTGTGAAATCTGACTCAGTAAGATTCTATATCATGATAACAGTTAAATAGCTTGAAACATAATGGGTCACAAATATCACAACTTGTACTCTCGTTTTTCAGGGCGTGACAGAAGCAGTGTATGAAAAAGGTGGAATATTTTTTTTTTTTTTTTTTTAAATGCAATGGCCATCTGAGCAAGGCAGGGTACAGTTGATCATTTTAAGACAGGACTTTAACTGGCAAAGCAAACAAAACCGACCACTGATTGAGGCTTCTATGAATTCTGAGCACTGTGACACAGATAATCTCTGCTAAGGTCCTTCCGCCAATTTTCACCCGATTCTTTCATCACAAAATCTGAAAGATTTGACTGTAACCCCCTGCTGACGAAACCACAAGGCATCAAACAAGTGGGCTCACACTGACTTAAAATCCCAGAGTCTGGCTACAGGATTAAAGAACAAAATAGAAAATATTGAGGAAAATCTGAGTTTGTGCAAATTCATTATCAAATAGTGCACTATTACCACATTGCACACATGTAGCAGATGAAGTGGGGTGGTCAATCAGAAGCCAGTCGACTGGATTGTAAGTGACTGCGAGTCCACAGACCATCATGCAGCCGCTGCAGGCCGCCTGCTCTCATTTACTTTGCGTGAAGGGTGGTGTGGCGCTGTTGGCACTTGCAGCAGTGGCACTAACTATGGAGAAGCCAGCGGGGGGTGCTGTGGAGCTGTGGCTGGGCTGCACGTCTTTCGGGATGCCACTGTGGGAGGCCAATTGATGGCCAAAGGCCGCGCTGAACTGAGGGAGCTGTTGCTTGGGCTGTGTGGAGGTCAGAAGATCATGTGAGGAGGATGGGAGGGAGGACGAGGGGGCAGGGGGAGTTGTTAAACCTGTCAAGCCGCTCTGAGGCATCGCTGAAAGGGCAGCCATAGGCTGCAGCGTCACAGAGTGGGTGGTGGCTGGGGGAGTGGACAGGGAAGTGGATATGAGATGACTTTCCGATCCTATGAGATTGCCAAACTGCGTGGGGTCGGTGATGGGGAGAGGGAGATTATTCCATGACGAGCGTGGGGGTCCTGGTACCCCGCTGAGAGGGACCTCCAGCAGCAGAGGGGTGTCAGACTGGAAGGAGCTGGCATGGGGAGAAGATATGTGGTCACTGTATGGGGATGGCACATGCTCACTGCTGTAGTGGCTGCCTTGGGGAGATGATGTGGGTGCGTCCGACTTGGCCAGCACATGAGATGTGTGCGTCCGGGAAAACGTTCGCTCTGTAATGGAGGTCTGAGTGAGCAGGGAGGTGGTGGAGGGGGCTACTGTAGAAGAAGATGAGGTCAGGTTGGAGCATGAAGTTGGGGGCTGGTTAGTGGGCTGAGATGGCGGTGAAGGGGGAAAGTGTCCCCCAGTGGATTGCAGTATATTGTCCTCCAGCTCAAGGCTGGTGAAGTTCTCTGTGGGGATGCGGCTGCTGAGCAGATCCCCCATGGTCCCTGGCTGGACTGGACCAGGGAACACAGTCATGGCTCTGTGGTCCACTCCTTCAGATGGGGCCAGGTCTCCCATGGAGGTCAGGCACACCAAGGAGTCTGGGTAGGACCCCATAGCTTGCAGTGCACGCACCAGTTCCTCAGCCTCCTCTGTGGTGGGCAGGAGCTCTCCATTCTTACCTACACGCACACACACGCACGCACACGCACACACACACACGCACACACACGCAGGCACACACGCAGGCACACACACACACACACACACGCACACACACGCACACACACACACACACTTATCATTATAAAATCACAGACTAAAGGGATTTTGTTATTGTTCACATAAAGTGGTGCACAAGAAGCTGTAAGAGAACCTTCAAACAAGTCAAAGTCCTGCAGGTCATCAGGTAGTCGGGGTAACACATCAGAAAAATCCTCCTGGTTTAGCTCAAGGTCATTTGGAATGTCTGCCATTTCATTGGTGATATCGTCAGGAAGCTCCTCTGTACTTAGGTCTGGAGTTGAAGGGCTCCTGCAACAAAAAAGAGATGATCAAAAACCTTAAGAAAAGTAATACAATAAGGCACTGTAGTGAAGGGGCTGTTCACACATGTGTAACATTATCCTGTGAGTGAGGGTGTTGTCCTTGACTATGGATCTCCACACATTAAATTTTTAACTCAACAGAGTAGAGACAGCAGGTGTAGCGCACCTGATGCTAGCCTGTGAAGGCATTGCTAGACTTGTAGAAGGCATTCCCAGGTTCCCCTGTGGCAACGCTGGAGGGATGGGTTTCTGAGGCCTCCGTGGCCCTCTCCTTCTCTTCTTCTTGTGTTTTTTGGTGAGCGCCGGTGGTTTGGTCTTTTTACGTGGCTTTCGCTGTTGCTGCTGCTGGTGCTGCACTCGTCGGTTTCCATCCCCACGCAGGAAGTTATCCTGTGTGGAACGTATACAGGAACACTGAGTCATCATAACCTAAACCCATATGAAATCTAACTGTCACCAACAATAAGAGAACATTAAAGGAAGCGTTCAACATGTTGGGAAATACACTTATTTGCTTACTTACCAAGAATTAGATGAGGAGATTAATACCATTCTCATGACTGTGCAGTAAATAAGTAGTGTTAGCTTTAAACAGCATCCCGTTAGCTTAGCTTAAAATTCATATACCAGCATCTCTAAAACTCACTGTATATAGTTTGTTCAAGCTGAACAAAAAAAACAATGTGTAAAAAAAACTACAGATCACAGGAGATTCCTGGAGTCTCTACTTGTTTGCTGGATGACTGAAAACAAAAACACAACTTGTTAATTAGTGAGCTTCACCAGTGCTGGTGGATAGATTTTGTTACCTTTGGACACAGTCAGGCTATTTGTTTCCACGTTTCCAGGCTTAATGCTAAGCTAAGTTAACTGAGTGTATCAATCCCCTTAACTAACTCTCAGTGAGAAAGCAAATACGTACTACTAATATTAAGGTTGTAACTGTTGATTGGCATCCACTTCTGTTAAACCCCCAGTTTACATCAATGATACTTAGATTTTTAGGCATTCAGATTACAGACTCCCTCTCCCTTAATACTAACTTCGTCATTAAGAAGGTGCAACAGAGACTTTACTTTCTGCGGTCGCTTAAAAATGACGTAATGTCTAAAAAAAACCCTAGGTTACTTTTACCAGACTACCATAGAGAGCATCCTTACTGAAGGCATACCAGTATTGTTTGGCAACCTTACTGAACAGGACCACAAACAACTAAGGACAGTAAAATTGGCATCAAAAATCATATGAACCCCACTGCCATAGATCCAGGATATTTACATCAACCATTGCAGAGGGAAGGCACAAAGCATCATGGAGGACACTGGACACCCGGCACAAGACTTGTTCTCCCTCCTTCCATCAGGGAAATGGCTACAGAGTGTTAGAGCCTGGACCAGACGCCTTAAAGACAGTTTCTATCCGCAGGCGGTTAGAATAATGAACCGTGTGCACTTTAACTCCAGATGACTACTAGTTAACTACTGATTACTGATTGATTAATTTATTTTACCATTCTGTTATATATGATTGATTATTTATCTATTTATTATAACCTGCTGTTCTGTTATTGATTTCTTATTTCCTTACAGTTCAAGGGCTGAGGGAGAGCCGTGGCAAATCAATTTCCTTACGTTTGAATGTACATCTGCACTTTGAACTTGAACGTGCATTTCCCAAAATGTTGAACTCGTCTCTTAAACACCGAACTCACCATCTTTTTGGCATGCTCTTCACACAGGGGCGTCTGGTGCGTGATATCAAACACAGGGATGGAGCACTGCTGACCATCTGCAAATTTGGCTGTGCAACTAGCAAAGAGCTGCTGGGAACGATTCAACAGAATGTCTACAGAGAACAATAAAGGAAATAACACATATACAGGAGAGAGGGCATGTGATCGTGATACTCCATCACGCAGGGATATTGTACATCACAGTATGTGATTTATGAAAAACTTTGTACAACACTGTATAAATTATACACAGTCACTGTGATGCACTTCTCGCGACCAGCTGTACAATCAGTGAAGTGATGGAAAGGATACGCTGAAAGCAGTGTTGAGTGAAGGGCAGAGCTCTGTTGCTGCAGGCCTGGCCCTTTGTGCTGCCAGTGCAGGTCCCTGTATCTGTGGTCTGCTGCTTTGCTGGAGCCACACTGTAAAGACATACAGCCACAGGACTGAGCAAACAGCAGCAAAACTGACATCACTCTGCACTTGTCACGTTTTACTTTTTAAATAAAGAATAAAAAAAAGACTAGAAAACAGTCATTGTTGATGGAAGGTTTGTGACTGTCTTAACCAAGCTGCTATCTATTTATACATGTGTTTTAATCTTACTGTCTTCATAGAGAGATAAACAAAACTGACAAACATCACATATGTGAGAATACCTTGAAGAGCTTCGAGAGGCACCACCGACGTCCTGGATCAGCTGCCCAGCGCAGTCTGGGTTGTTACTGGCAGCGTGCAACAAGGCTTTGCGGAAGGCATAGCGGTATCTCTTTTGGCGGATACTCGCTCTCTCCTGCCTGCACATGTGCTTGTATTTCTCCTGGAGGTACGAGCAAAGCCTAAGAAGCCGTGTTCTCCGAGAGGAACCGCAGTCGTCTTCCAACCTATTCGGGAAACAGAAGAAGTCATGACAGAAAATGTCAGGTCCAAATTCAGGCAGTAAGGTAAAGTACTAGGATAAGTACCTGGATACCAACCCATTCTGTGGTCTCCAAGAGGTCTGAAAAGGAACAAATCTCTCTGCCTCCTCTTCATCATCATCATCATCATCATCAGCACTATCTTCTGACCAGTCCAATCCTGAAAGGGAACTTGTTAGAGCAGCTCATCCATTTCAGCAGGTTAATTTCTCGTTAACTACAGTTTATCTGAAGTATCTTACACATTAATTTAGTGTGAGAGAACAGAGTGAGTTTGAAAACTGGTGGTAAATACATTTAAATTAAGTACCTAGATGTGGAAAGAGGTCTCCATGCTCCCGGTGTCTCTTGGCACAGAGCTGCACAAGATGTTGCAACCTGGCCAAACAGCTGGCAGAAGGTGAGAAGGCAGTGGGGCGCATGACAACCACATGCCGCTGATTGTTACTGCCACTGTCCTTGCAACTGACAGGCAAGTGAGTAGCAGTGAAAGGCATTTTCCTGCTGAGTGACGGCCCAGAAGGTTGCACTGGACTGGGTGCTGCATTAGCAGGCATCCCTGGAGGCAGAAAGTTGACCGTCTGAGGTGGTGGTGGATTGCATAATAAACCCTGCTGCTGTCCTGGGAAGATGAAGGAAGTCACGCTGGAGTGCTGGGGCGGCTGGAGAAGACCTGACGGCTGCCGAGGGAGATGAGTGTTAAGCGGTGAGGAGGGGTGGACACGGGGGACAGGAGAGGGACTAAAGTGCTCAGGAGGTGGCTGGAAGAGGTCCGTGTCATGGCAGAGTTTCTGGTTGAGCACCAGCCGACTCTGTAATTTCTTCTTGATGGCATTACCCTTCCGAGGAGTACCCACCTCCTCCCCATCTGTGTCATCCTCATAAAAGGCAAAAGGGTCCAGGAGTTCCCCATCAGGGAGGGGTAACAGACGTGTACAGGGGGGAGATGGTGGAAGTTCATCTAGACCATTGGGAGCTTTCAGAGCAAGAGAGGGCACAGTTATGTTAAGTGCCACTGACTCCAGGTGAGCCCGTGAACGCATGTCCTCCAAAGCATCGTGTTTCTTTTTCCGTTCCTTCTTGGGGATAAAGCCGAGAACCTGCAGGTGACTGTTACAGTACCTAGAAAACAAGAACACATCCTCAGCACAATGTGCACACTTGTGACATATTCTTTCTGCACAGCATAGTGGAATCTGCCACACATGTACACAATCATACACACCTGCGGTCCTCTGACTTGGGAATGGGGTTGGTACATCGCTGGCTGTTGTACTTAGCCACATATTCACATTGCTTGAAGGGGGCTGTCTTGTCCTCCAGAACGTGCCGGATACAGAAAGCATAGCCATTTAGTCTGCGCTGCTTGCAGAGCTTTGGGCTGTATGAGCACAATGGCTTATTGTCCACCTCTGAGAAGTGTATGTGTTTGCCTTCATACATCACGTGACTCGTGTCCTTGACAACATCAGCTGATGGGATAAAGTCAGGAAAAACCATGAATTACATCACTAGCACTTCATACTAAAGAGGAAACCATGCATGCACATGCACAGCAAAGGGGCAAGTAAATCATCACCTCTACAACTGTTTACTAGGCAATTAGTAAAAATAAATACTCAGGAGGAAGTAATGTTTGCTACATAAATATTTTTACTGTCAAGTCAAAACTTCAATGACATTCCAATATTTGTGACTAATTTAATTCATCGTTGCTTGTTCATTGAACTACTGTGTGAGTAAATGCTGTGAATAACAATATTGTACATAAATTTAAATACATTATTGTCTTCAACTAGCTGCTTACACAAGTTATAATTTTAAGTGACAGAATCTCTCAGTGAGACACAGCTGGTAGACAGAGAGTATGTGTTTTTATTCCACACACCATTCAATTATCCTTACAGCAAGCACTTACAAGATAATATGATGGTGGTAAAACAGTATCATGCATGCCAGCAATCTGTCAGACAAAGTTTAAAAACTAAAAGTCACTAGTATGTAGGCATCATTACAAGACTAGCAGAACACTTCAGTAACTCCATGTAAAAATGTCTATTATATGGCTCGTCTAAACAAGAAACACATACGCTGCTATTTTAGAAGTGTAATGCTTCATAATAAACAAGCATTCAAACAGGCTGTTACTGGTATAACACAATCCACTGTAATGGTAATTGTAGTCTTAGCTGCCCAGCTTCAGCAGTAGCTTAGCTGATGCCTTCAACTTTAATAATTTGTTCTCAAGTTCGGTCTGACAGAGCTACGGTTCTGACCACTGAAGAACATGCTGGACACACAAGGGCAGGTTGGCTAAGAGTCATTTATATCAGCCTGGTCAACTTTTTCTAACAACTACAGTTAAATACAGAGAACCGGACAGAAAGCAAACGGTGACTACCTTTAGCTAACGTAACTACTAGTTGAATTCAGGGAGCTAGCTTGCCAGCATTAGCTTGGAGCCGATAGACAGATGTTAAACTTTATAATATGAAATTATAAACGCATCTACGTTTGATATACACCCGTATCTTAATTCATAAGACCCAACTGTACCCTTCTTTAGGCAGAAATTACATGTTATTGACAAAGACCAGACACCAAAAGTCAAATTTGCTAGTTAGCTAAAACGCTACCAAAGCTAAAAACACAAATTAGTAGGCGGTAGCTAACCAGGAAACGGAAACATAAGCAAACAGTAACACTATAAAGGTCTATTTTCAGTTTAGTTTTATTTAGAAAAAGTAAGCGTAATCATAAAATTCAAGCAATAAATGGTCGGCCTTAGTCGTGGGATATTAATGTAAACAAACATAATACATTTCTGGCAAAATACTTCCAAACAAAGGGTCTACATACGAGGCTTAAGGCCTGTCATCGAAGGCCTCGGTAATAATCGATATGAAATATAGCCACATAATGTAACATTAGACGGCTACAAGACTTATAACTGCCAATATTGTGTAACTCCACATAAACTCTTAAGGCACTGCGTCATTTGGTCAGATCACAGGATATAAAATAAATGACTCATAAATGAGAGGCCTCTTAGCTTCGATGGCACAGCGGCCTCCAGTAGAGCGCCTGGCCGACTGAAGCCTCTGCGAAAAGGTACACTCTGAAATCGAGGCCGAGGCTGTATACGATTTCGCTTACCTTGAATTGGTATGGGCTGTGTAAGGTATTCGCTCCAGATAGACGGCCGAAATGTCTATTAGAATCAGCTAGGCTATTTGTGCATCGATAGTCGAGATAGGATAGTAACAGTGATCTTCATCGAGCTCGGTGTATCTTGAAATAAGGATGCATGTAAATATAGGCTATCCAGAGCAAATTACAAGCAGTAGGTAGGCTGCTGAGGATTTTTGTTGGATCCACAGCAGACTCCTCACAGCACCACTACAGGCACTGCGGGGACATGACAACAATCCGCTCAACAACAACAACCTCTCCTACCATATTGGAAATTCAACTTTGTTAAAAGCCCCTACATTGTAGAAGTGTCCTTTTAATCGCTTAAGAAAGAAATTACAGTTTGTATGAAGGACCGTGCCGTCTACATCTTCCACATTTAAAACAGCTGGGTTAAAACATATTGACTAAGGGGTCCAGTAAAGTGTTGCAGTGTGAAATCCACCTGGACCACGGCTATCATCCTCCATATGAATCACTTATCAGCCCTGCTGCCACACTGTTGCCGGCTGTTCACCGATGATGGACCATGTGCCAATCAGATACCGGGTCCCGAGACTGGAAAAGTTGAGTCGGTGTAACACCAAACAGGGAAGTGCCATTCATGGCAGAAAAACATAATTTTATTACTTTAAACATTGCTTTAAATAGGAGCAGAAACTTAAATAGGGGATTTGCAAAGATTCATTAGGCATGCTACAGAAAATCGGTTTATTAAATGTCACACTTACAAATAGCTACACTTTAAATACTATATACTCTATATACCTTTAGGAAAATATAATCATAATACTTTTAATATTGGTAATTTCACAGGAAGACAAAATACTAGATTTACCTTTGGAGGATAAAGATTTATAAACTTTTGGTCACATCTACTAAATGTTAATGTCCTAACAAGTGCAAACATATACTGTCAGATGTGCATCTCTGGAGATTTGTTAAACCTAAACTCACATTTTCACTCTAAAAATAATGCATAGACATGTTTCTGCAGGTTAGTAAAGTGAGTTGAGGCATCTACTATAGTAAAACAGCTACTATAGTAAAACACAAGTGCAAATAAATATGTTTCTAGGAATGTGCAAATAGAGGAGTTGTGCGTATAATTTTTTTTTTGTGCAATAATTGGATGGCTATCCATGGCGTGTGTAGCTAGCATATGGCTGGCTCGTCCACAGCTTGTGCTCCCTCTGTGACAGCTTTAACACACTTGGCCATCGTCTGGGAGGCTCTGCTTATCGGATCTGTGGGTCAAGATTGAGAGCAGATTTAAAAGTTGACCAACAAGAGCTAAACTCAACATAGTAATAGGGTCTAACTAGAAAATCCCTGAGTGTTAATGGTGCTATGAATTTTTAAAAAGGGTATTTTTTACACATTTAATGCTACAATTACATAAACATATCAATTTCAACCCGTATTTGGGAAGTGAAATGATAGTGTTACAGTAGTGTCTGGTGTTGCAGTGCTATTAATCAATTTTTTAATGGATGAATATGTCAAGTGTTTTATATAATACAATGGTGTACCACCAGCATACAGGTAACACAATAATAATAATTTGGACATTGTTAGTTATTTTTCATTTTGTAGACTCGACTTGGAGATTTTTAATTAAAAGATAAAAATGACCAATATCAGACGAGCTTTAAACTAAGGAGCATTTTGTTAACTCAAATTCAAAGAACTAGTACTTACAAAAATGTTTTTCACAACCTAACATAATTTGAAGAACGATGTGGGCCATTTGGTGAGAGATTGAGATTTTAGGCCAGCATACTGAATTATTCATACATTTTTGATCCCCTTAGCTGTAGTGCTCTGAGAATAGCAACATTGCCAGTATCTTTGTTTTGTCCAAATATAGAATAACCACTAGATGTCCAAATATTTTTTGCATCACAATATTTAATAATTCAAAAAGGACCCTTCTATTCCTGTATTAATCTGATCAAGAGCTCAAGCAGAATAAAGATGACTTCTAAAAATTTCTTTAGAAAATGGTAGCTCTAACCTTTACATATTAACAGTGTCCATGACAAATCAAAAAATGCCATATAAACACATCAAGATTATGTACAATCTCTATTTGTCTACATAATGTTAAATAGTTTTTATGATATTTAAAACCAGTGTGGGTGCTGTGGACAGCTTGGCTTCTTTACAACTACATCAGTAACAAAAATCAGCAGTAAACACATCTTAATGTTTGTTATAAGTTTGGTCAACATTAAATAAATTATTACTTTATTCAGCAATAATGTGAAACTTTAGCGAGAATTGTTGTTTGGGTTTTTAATTAATTTGGAAAGAAAGAAATGCTTACGAACAGTAGTCAGAGCAAACAAGGGCACATTGTAAATTAATTATGAATATCATAAAATATGGCATTATTATTAGTATTACTATTACTTAATTACTATTTCCTTCAACATGATATAATTAGTGAATTGATAAAACACTGCTGTCCTGATGATGTCCACTGTTGTGTTTTCCTTGAGGATTTTGAAATGAAAATAATATTTAAACTAGGTTTAGTGAGAGGAGAAACACATGATTTGAGTACTAGTGACCCACCTGTCATATAAAAGTCCTTCACAGTAAGCTGTGGAGGGACTAAGGGTTCAGTTAGGACAGCCTGGTTCACTGCCTGAAAGAGATAAGCAAGATATCACCATCATCATGTAGAACAGCATGAAGTGAACTGAGATATATGAACTGTACAAGCTGACATTTAAATGAAACTTGTATTAGTTCCTTCTCTATGATAAACTGAACACATACTGGAGGAAAACAGCAGCTGACCTTAGACAGCTCATTTGCCTGCTTAAAGTAGTTGGCCTCCTCAATGTCATCATATCGCACCAGATTTGGGGAAACCTCTGCCAGTCTATCACGCACTTCATCAAGAGTATCATAGGGCAGAGTAACTCCAGCAAGCTTAAATGAGAATGGAAAATACACAGCATTTAATCTTATTTCTTACTGTTTAATACAGCATAATTATCTTGTATTGTAGTTCACCTCAGAAATTGCTCTGATGATCTTCCAGTCCTCCCTGGCCACACCTGGAGCAGTCACTGCCACCTTAGTCTGTTGAGCACGGCCCTCAGTGTTCACATAGGTGCTACATTTCTCAGTATATGCAGCCCCGGGAAGTATGATGTCAGCCATTGGTGCACCAACATCGCCATGGTGACCTGGGCAGTTATGGCACAGAGCACCAAAATTAACCCTTAACATGAACATATGTAGAAGGGTGACAAATGAACTGAAAAATCATAAAGTAGCTTAGTAAGGTGGTTTTTTGGGGGTTTTTCTTTTACAACAGGCAGCCAGAACAAGCTCATGCCCCTTATTTCCTCATTTGGTAATTTGATGATGATGGTGGGAGCTCTGTGAAACACACCCATCTCCAGTGGGTGTTAAGTGCTTTGGAATATTTTAAAATTACTCATCAAACCTTCCAGTAAACCCTTGTACACTGAATGGAAGCTTCTGCATCATTGGGTTTCCTTACTCATTTACTCAGACTCTTCTGTGCATGCAAAAAATATGTAAGGAGTTACACTGCTTCTCTAAGATGCCATACATAAGTTAAAATGTAAATGAGAGATGCAGTGGAAGAGCTTATACTGCTGTGCAGTAAAACAGCTGACCTTGATAGATAATGAAGCTATCCTTAGGGAGGTCTTGACGAGTAATGCAGCCAGCATCTGCTCCTAGTAGGAACAGAACTTTGGGTGGATTCGTTCTGATAGTGTCCACTCCTGGCTTGTACCCAAGATCAAGTGCAGCCACTTGACTGGCAACCCTGAAGACACAGGCAAAACAGCATGTATATTACAGCAAAAAAAAATCCCCTTTGAAGACTGCCCTATTACTGGAAGCTTTTCCTCTAATTTTCCAAGACAATGACCTGTGAAGAACATTGAGAACCTTCCAGGTTTCCTCCACTCCACTGCTGACACGAGCATTCTGAGCAATGGTTGATACAGCTGCCATAATTGCAGCTCCATCCTCTTTCTGCAGGCAGCTGCTACCAACCACAACAACAGGATGCTTTGCTTTAGCCAACATCTGTCAGAGGAGATAAAATACACAAAATTAGGAGAAAAATATTTCAGTTGATTGATAACATGCATTACATAAGTGCTCAGTGTCACCTGTGAGAACGGGTGAGTTCCTGATGCTATTTCTTGAAGAACCGTGGCAGACTCCCCAAGATGGTCATAGGTATAACTTAAGTCCACTTCCTTTCCCACAAGAGCCACTTGCAACTCATTGTGAAGCCAACTAAAGCAGAGGTGAAAAGTTCATATTACACAACATGCATTTTTGTTTAACATCCATCAAATTTATAATGTCAACATTGTTCAATAACCAGAAATACTGTTTTAACTGCATTCAATGTACCTTTTTCTGATTCGTGCATTGAAAAGAGGAGCCTCATAGCGTGGATTGGTGCCTACTAGAAGCAGCAGGTCAGCTTCTTCAATGCCAGCAATCCCAGTATTTAGAAGATAGTTTGAGCGCAGGTCAGATCTAAGCCAAGGTCAATAAAGAAACCTATTATCAGCACTAGTTCAACTGGCTTTGCAGCATTTTCAGTATTTCTCTCTGCATGATTATACCCAGCTCCAGCCATGGGGAACACCTCCTCAGTGCACAGGTTGTCACTATTCAAACGGTTCAGCACGTCTTTCAGGGAAATGAGAGCCTCTGCATCCACCAAGCCTCCCACAACAGCAGCTACATCATTTCCCTGAACTCCTTGGAACTGTCAAATAAAACAGATGCTATTTAGGACTGCCTATGTCGAAACAACATGCTGTGAAATTATCATACACTGTTACAGAATGATATTTTATTATAAATTACATACTGCTCCAGCAACTTGAGTCAGCGCATCTTCCCAGGTTGTGGGAACCAACTGCCCAGACTCATTTTTCACCATTGGCTGAGTAAGCCTCTGCCTCTTGAGTCCGTCATACGCAAACCTGTCAGGATGGAAGCAAGGAAGAGTTCAGCAACGAAGCCAACATTATACAGAAATCTGGGTCTGTGAAGCAAACTTTGTGTGACATGAAAGGAACCTTGTTTTGTCTGAGATCCACTCCTCATTAATATCTTCATTAAGACGAGGCAGGATTCTCATCACCTCACCACCGCGAGTGCTCACCACAATGTTACTACCCACAGCATCCAGAATGTCAATTGATTCAGTCTTCCTGTAGAAAACAAAAGAAAATGTATGAGAAGAATTTGCAAAATTTGGACCCTGGTAAGTTAATCAAAATGTAGAGCACAATCCAAAAACCTGGTCTCCCAAGGGCGAGCAGTAAATGCGTATGGTTTAGAAGTCAGGGCTCCAACTGGGCATATATCAATAACATTCCCAGATAACTCTGACATGAACATCTTCTCCACATAGGTCCCAATCTGCAGGTCATTGCCTCTTCCAGTGGTGCCGAGGTCCTCCACCCCTGCAATCTCACTAGCAAAGCTGTAGTGAGTAAAAGTAAAAAAAAAAAAAGACTTATTTTCATATTCTAAATTTATACAGCAACTCAACTTACTCTAGATATTGAAGTGTGACTCACCGCACACAACGAGTGCACTGGATACAGCGAGTCATAATGGTTTTGATGAGTGGGCCAATGTTTTTGTCTTCCACAGCTCTTTTGCCCTCTGTAAAGCGACTCCTGTCACTGCCAAACTGCATGGACTGGTCCTTGACACAAAATCATATTCAATTGTGTTAATCAGTCTTACAAATAACAGCAAAACTCTAAACAAAGAGATGTCTGTCGTATATACACTCACTAACAGACCTATGAATACACCTATGAAATGACATCTTTCATTTACCTGTAGATCACATTCTCCCCCTTGATCACAAATTGGACAATCTAATGGGTGGTTAGCCAGCAGAAACTCCATCACACCCTCTCTGTGTAAAATTGAACAACAGTTTAGGATAACATTGTGTCAGTTTACTTTCATATGAGAGAATGCTAACACTGTCTTTTCCTTGGGAGAGAGATAATATAATTGAAATATAGGTTACCATTACCCCACAAAAATAAAAGTTGGCATACATGCCCATCAAACATTTAGGTATAATCACAGAGATAATTACAAATATATATTATCAGTGCACCCCAAGCTTACAATGACTTTGAGGTGTGAGTTTGATCCTACCTGGCCTTCCTTGTTTTGTCAGAGTCGGTTAAAATGTTCCAGCCCTTCATTACAGGCATAGCACAAGCTGCCACTGGCTAGAAGGTACATGAAAAATGATTCCTTATTATTGTAAGAAGGTATAGCTCTGCCCCAGTAAAATAAGGCAAAGAAATAGACAGACAGACATGCAAAGCTTTCTAGAGTAGAAAAAAAACAATAACAAAAGTCAATCATTAAACATACCTTAGGAACTTTCTCTATCTCCACAAGACACATGCGACAGTTTCCAGCAACAGACAGGCGCTCATGGTAGCAGAAGCGAGGAATTTGCATGCCTACGTTCTCACATGCCTGTGACAGAATACAGTCAGGGTGTTTATTTTCTAATATTATGGCTCCATTTGTCAGGAAATTACCTGTCTTACTGTATATAACTGTATGGATGAATTTACCATGTTACCTGCAAAACAGTGGTTCCTGGCTCTACCATGACAGGCTTTCCATCCACAAATACCTCCACAAGGTTACTGGCAGCTGCTGTTGCTGTAGCTGCGGTGCGAGCTTCAAGCAAAGACAGAAAACATTTTTATGCAAAGCTTGTCATAATTAACAGAGAAATCACTTACATTATTTTTGCTACTATAATGAATTCCTGATATTTCCTGGTGATGTCAAATTAGTGGCACTGATCGGTATTGGCTAAACTGAGCCAGCAACAGCCTGGCACTAAATGTGGTACCTGGCAAATCTGTAATCCTGTGTATAATCCATCAGTGGAACAAAGTGACAAAGCTGTTCTTGCACACAACAAACAAAATGACTATTCTGTAGAAATACAAGCGACATGGTGTAAGCAACAAATACGTGGTCAATTAATCAGACGATGAAGTAGCATATTGTTACCATTGTTGGTTGTGGCCGCGCCTCCTTTGGTGATAGCTGCTGGAAAGAGACCACGACTCACAACAGGCAAACGCAACATGCTGGAAGAGAGGCAACATCACGTGTAAGGTTTAGCTTCTCTGATAGATACGTTTTTCAAGTGTTGACAATGCTTTAAGATGTTCAAATTTGGTGCGTAATTATAAACCTTGAGAACCGTGCAGCCCACTCGCGACTACCAGAACAAACACAGAAGTAGCTGTTAGCTAGCTACTTATCACTGGATAAAAACAATAGGAGCAGCCAACTTATGCTGCGACATATTTGAAAAGAACACGTCTATACTGTACAGGAAGCGCTTTATAAATGTTCTACAGGTGTGTAGAAATATTTAGGTGTTGACAACGCGTTGGAAATGTCTAGAAATATGAGACAAACTGTAGGCTACGTCACTGGCCAAATGTTGTGCTTAGCTAACGCTAACGTTAGCAAAGCTTGATATAATGTTAAATTCAACTGTGGTGGCACGGGGCACTGTCATATTCTAACGTTACTCAATAATGATCAATAGCCGGTTCGTGAGGCGGTGTTTTAGCATTTAATCTAAACCCACTAATTTAGCATAGCTTGCTACAAATAAGATAAAGTAACAAACGCCATCCTGCTAATAAATTCAGATTTCACGACCCATTTAAAACCTTCTTGCGGCGGTGGCGTCCAAGATATAAATGATCTATCATTAGACAGTAGATAGTATTTCTTGCGGCGATCAGTTACGTACCTTGTCAGTGTTTGTCCTCATGAGACTGCCCGCGACGCAGATTGCGCACTGTCCTGTTATTCTGCTGCGTCACGGATTAAGTAATCCTGTGTACCATAATCCAAATAGGACAGCTACTTTTCTGCAGGTACTGACTGAAGTAATCGTACAGGTTTTCAACGCTGGCAGCTAAATAATGTACCTTCTCCTTAGCAGATACTCATCTACACCTAATTGTGACGGTCAGTGGTGATGTGGCAGTAACAGCAGGACTTTTCCTTCAGATTCAGTCTTTGATTTGGATACAAGTGTGGATTATTTTCACTCTTTATTGTGCCACTTTAAAGAGCACAAATCTACAAAAAAAAAATCTGAAGGTCAAAGGACATATTGAGTTGGGCTTTCTAACTTGTTAAGGGAGGGTAAAATGTTGTCTTCCTGTCCAAATTTTCATACATGTTACATGTTGATCCTACACAACAGGATGTTACTCTGTCTCAGTGATGTATTCCTTTAAGTCAGAGTTCACCAAAGATACATAACAGGACATGGCTGAATTTGTTAACAGTCCCTCAGGAAATACACATCTGGATTTACATCTGGCTTGTGCAAAGTTTCAAGGAATGAGTAAATCCTCCTGGAAATCTAGTCTGTCTTTATTTAAAACATCAAAGCCGCATGTTTAATGAGGTAACCATGACACACACTGCTAACAAGTCAAACAATATAAAAAAAGGGATATTCAAACAAAGTACAGAATGTGCTCAGAAGAACAATTTTATTAAGGTATATGCTTTTTACATGGAATATATTAGAATAAAACATTTATTGAACTCTGAACTAGTTAGAAAACCAATACAGTACATTAATATATGACTCTAGCAGCCAGTATTAAACTGTATAAAATATAATAATATTAGACTACAATCGGATATCAGCATCATCTCACCTGTAAGAATCAATGCTCATCTATTGAGCATTGATGAGAAGATGCCCTTGGTTCAAAAGAGTACAATAAAAAAGTAAATATGTAGATGCATATTTTGTTATTAAAAATATGTATGAAAATTGTGAAAAATGTCCATCTCATTTTCCACAACTCGGACACATCTGCAGTTTTTCTGATCAGCTGTCCAAAAGCCAGAGACATTCAGTTTACTAACACAGAATACATTCTACTGTATCTTGCCTGTTTCTCATCACTTGGGTTATGCAAATGAGAAATAAATGGAAAGAACTCCATGTCCACATTATACACCATTTCCCTCAGCTTTTCCATTGAGAGTATTTGTCAGTTGAAGTAGGCAGAACTACATCCAAATGAAAGGAAATAGGAAAATCTACAGTTGGAAAGAATGGTTATGATAATCCTCTACATTTACGCTATAATCATAGCCAGCCACCCTCATGTTTTTAATGGACAACTAGAGTGTGAGGATGGTTACAATCATAGAGCTGATGACTCCACAGGTTCCTCTGGGACACTGTCCTGACGTAGTTCCGGCACAGACTCAATCTCAGTGGCAGAGATTGACTGGCTGAGCTCTCTTAGGGAACTCTTGGTTATGTCCAGGCATGCGTGCTTCAGGATACGACGAACCTTTTTGCTCAAGAGCATATACAGCAGGGGGTTGATGCAACTGTTAAAAAAGCCTAAGCTAGTGGCAAGAGGAAAGCCAGTTTTCAGTATGTTGTGTAGCTGTAATGAGGAATGTATCGATAACTCCATTAAGCTGAAAATATGAAAAGGTGCCCAGCAGAAAAAGAAAGCCAGAATTACTGCAGTGACTGTTTTGGAGAAGCTAGACAGGCGAACCAAGCCCCCAGATTGATTCACTTTGATTGTCAGAAGTATTCCTGTCACACATATAGCAGTAAATGGCAGAAGGAAGCCCACAGTGGTACGGATGACCACTATTATAATGTGTCTCATTGCTGCTGTATGTCCGTCCTGTGCATGGAAGTTGTTGAAGCACACCACCTTGTCATGTAAGTGCATGGTGTCACGAAAAATCATCGCAGGACAGCTCATGGCTCCAGCTAGTGCCCATATGCAGCCAGATATAACCCAGGCTCTCTCTACAGTGCGGTACCTCTGTGACCAGTTAAGGTGGACCAGAGAAACATACCTGTCTATGCTGAGCACTGTGAGAAAGAGCACACTGGCGTACATGTTCATCATGGACACAAATGAGTTAAGCTTACACAGGGCCACACCAAAGTCCCAGTGGAAGTCCCGCAGTATGTAATCAATGTAGAAGGGGAGAAAAAGCACAAACACAAAGTCTGCCATGGCTAGATTCAGCAGCCACACACTGTTGACAGTCTTTTTGCTTTTAAACGCTGTCACCCAGATAACAATTCCATTTCCAATCACACCAAGCACAAAGGAAATACTGTAAATAACCACAGAGATAATGTGCATGGTTTCCCCTTGCCTGTGTTCTACTTTAAGGTCTTCCAAGTCGCCATACTCCAGGTAATAATCATAGGTGTAGTTTCCATAGTCATCGCCGAAGTCACCCATTGTTGCAAAGATGTAAACTCTGTTGTCTGTGAAAAGCAAAATCTCATGATCAGATGTATATATATATATATATATATATATATATATATATGTATCCCAAGGGGTTTCAATAAACAGTGTTATAATCAACCTGTAACACAAGTTCTTACCTGACACTCTTTATGATTATGCTCAGCTATTCTCCAAAAGGATCCAGTCTGTCCTGCCCCTCTCTCCAATCATTCAGCTCCTGTGTTGAGGCTAGGACTGGGTGTGTCCTGAGAAACCCTGGAACACAGTAGAACCCATTTGGATCAACAAATGAAAATAGTGAGATGCCCCACAAATGAGGCAGAAAGAGACCTCACAGTATGATATTGTTTGTTCTGTGAGTAAACATGGAAGAATGTGTTGTTACATAATTGATGCGTGTGGAGACGCAGCGTCAGTGTTTTGATGATTAAAAACAAGGCCATCCATCAACAAAGCGATACTAAGCAAAACATCTGTGAGTGAAAGGTTATATTTTTTGCACATATCTACAATATAGTATTATCTTCAAGGCCAAAATGGTGCCCATGACTACTACAGTCTTTACTCAAGTCTTGAATTTCTGGTCTGAGATGAAAGTTGTTAAATTCACATTCAGGTTTTTTTTGTTTGTTTGTTTGTTTGTTTGTTTTTTTTTACCTATCTCTAGTCTTCAAAACATATGTATCCAATTATGCCCTATAAATGAACTTTTAGTAAAAAAAAAACTTTCAATTACCAGAAGAACATTGAGAATATGAATTAAACCTCAATCTCAAAGAAAAAAAAGTTTAATAATAGGACAGATCTGTAACTTTGCCCTGAAATAAAATGTTGAAAAGTGTCCCATCAGACCAGACAGTAACTGTTTAAGACTACATGGAAAAAATCAGTGCAATCAACAAATAAATATGAGGTAGAGCATGTCCTTTAAAATAAGAAATCCCCTGCAGACATGAATATCTAATTAAACAATAGATAGCTTGTTATAAATAATTATTTTACTAACCAATAGTACAACAATAAGTACAGAATTTCAATCTTAAAGACAAAAAGGTAAAGATGGTAAAATTACTGGAATAACTACCATTAGACTCGACAGTAAAAGAAAGACTAAAAAAGACTAGAAACTAACTGGACAAATGCTGAATGCAGAATATATGCAGTCAACGAAAAAGTCGCGCCTGTCCTATTAAAGCAGGAATATCTATATAAAAGTATCGGTAAACAACACAGAACCAAAAATATTTAGCCTGAAGAATGGGAATTAACATTTCATTGTACAATCTGCCACATACACACTGCAAGCATACTAACTGGATAAACATGAAGTGATTTTCTTCCTTTCAGTTTGAAGAAGAGAGAGTGCATCGCTTACCAAAGCGGAGCGCCCCCCTTTTATCAGCATTTGGGTCAAAACACCGCTAACTTAGCCTTTTAGCTCCGTTTTTCTGGGCCTTGACTGTGACTTCCCATTCGGCTGCGAAAAATTCTTTGTGTAGCATGTGTAGTCTTTCCGTGCGTCCATCCAAACTAAACTCCGTAACTTGGTGCACACAGGGTCGAGATGTGCAGTGGGCGCGCCGGGCTGACGCGTCAAACACGGACCACAGAATGAAGAAAAGTTATTGGTTACCCACACGGAATGAAAAATGCTTTCATTCAGAGGAGCTGCGGCTGCTTTTCATAACAGCAGGGTAAACCCTCAACGCACGCTTTTCCGCTCAGTTAGTAAACGGAAAAGTTTTGAATGTTGCAGATTTTTTTTTTTGTTGACATATAGTGATTTTTTTCCCTCTAAAAAGTACTAGCTGCATCGGTGGGTAGGGCCTGCGTAGAGAGTTTGTTTGCCAGCTGCTTCTGCATTTGTTCTCTTCTTTTATAGCATTTAAATCGTTGATGTAGCACCTTGATGCTCATTAAAACACAATAAACTTGTGGTAGGGCTGCAGACAAGCTTGATTGCACTGTAAAATGTTTGTTGAAACAACTTAGACAGCACCGATATTGAACCATTTTGCAAAAGCTGGGCTGCGTTCACTGATAACTATTTGAAACATTCAGTAGTCACAGCATGGTTAAGAAAGGATTAAAGGAGTATTTCTGTGATTTAATAGTGCATTTCAATAAAGTTGTGGGACTTTCAGTTTTAAAAAAAAATGGTCTGAATTGATTTAGCATTGACTGTATCTGGAAATGTAGTTCCTTGAATTAGTCTAGCTCCAAAAATGTTTGATCCTACACTTCCCATAATGCAGTGGCTCTCACACTGGACAGCTGGGGCCAGCCACTGCAGGGAGAGGTATGGATGACCAGGGGTCAAGTTGAAAGAATATGGTTTATGTAGAAGGTAGCATGCTAACCAGCTAGCTCCTTCTTGTATTGTAAACACAACAATGACTGAAGTCATAGAAGTCATACCTTGGCTTTTAGTCCATTGTAGGAGCCAAGATCCAAAAGGCTTGGTCCTACACTTCTGATAATGCAACCTAATGGTTTCTTTAATTAGACCCTCTCTGTCTGCTAAATGTCCACATCTTTGAAAAAAAAAAAAGCCATGCCCCAGTTAGTAACACAGGCTTTCTGTTGAATGAACAAATGAGAAGTCTCAAGCCCAAACTCTGACTTAGCAAAGCTTCACTGAAGCCACAGAAGTCAGTGTACATAAAAATACACTGGTGCTGAACTTGGGCATTAGAAATAGAGCATGTGTTACAAAAGTATCCAATATGAATGTAATTACTGGGCACACTACGCTGGTTTGTTAGTGTGTTCTGCAACTGTTCATGCAAAAAGTACAGCTGTCTTTTCTGCTTCAATCACAAATTATAGAGAAAAATAGAGACAAATGTCTGCACCACAGTCTATCATCAGTGCTGCCACACTGCTCACTGTGGGTTCTGGCTACACCCTACGCAACACCTGTCTAAAACAAAACACCTGCTGTCACATCACTGATGGAGGCATAGCCTGACCTTCCTTATGGGTTGAACATTTAAACTTTCTGGCTCGCAAATCATATTGGAATTCCCCCTTTAGAAGTGAATTACACTGAAAATGAGTGAAATTACTTGGCACAGGCATACAGGTTGTGTAGCAGTAAATTACTACTGATCACAGTAATATGCTGATGTTGATGACTCTCTCAATTTTAATCATCTTGCCTTTGTAGATTAAATCATATTAAATTAATCAAATTATTTTTTTTTTCTTAAATGATGCAGGTTGAACTGACAAAGACTTAGACTGTTCACATGGATACTGCTGCTTACTCATCCCTTTTTGTTTCATCAGATAGTCCGACAGCCTTGTGTCAGTTGCCTCGATCTCCAGCAACCCAAAATGACCAACTCATCCCTTTGTGGATCATTCAGCCCTGAGGGGGGAGCTGTCACATCCTCCAGTAGCTCTGTTTTGCGTGTGTGTCTGTGTCCTGCACAGTCTTATAATCAAACCTGGAAGTCATGCCATGCACTGATTATAGTCCATGCCCCCTGTGACACGGTCTTCCTTGAAGATATGCTTCTGACTCAGGAAGAGACTAACTGCAGAGGAAGTGTCCCCACTAGGAAATGTCAGGGAAATTTAATGGAGCAATCATCATCACTTAAACAACCAGCAATCATGCTTTTCCTCACGTACTGTCTCAACAAACTAGTTTTAGATCCATGAATCCCTCACTTCATTTTTTTTTTAAATACTTGCTTACATTGTGGTATGTTCTTTCATCATAACATATACTATGAAATCTTGTACCAAGGGCTACAGTAATGAAATGCAAGTACATTTACTTATCCCTTTAATTAAATACAACACCTGTATCTTGCTATTGTCTGCACTGTTTTACCTCTACGTCACTACATTTTATAGGGAAAAAATGTGCATTTCACTCTGCTACATTTCTTTGATATCATGTTATAGGTTAAATTACCCAACAAGTAGTTAACTTTGCTTTAACTGGATAAAACATGAAATTTCTGCTCATTAATAATGGCTAATGACCACCTTTACCTGTCATACTTAATTTTTCTACATTACATTTTACTGCTAATATCTGATTAGGAATACGGTAATATTAGACCAAATTTTAAAGTGTGGTATTGCTAAAAGTAGTTCTAACACCGAAGACAAGGCATAAAATGTCACAATGTCTGCAGTTAGTGAAAACCATGATTTTAAAACTAGTAGCTATAAATCCACATATCCTATTATTGTTTATAACAGTGATTAAACATACATATAAATATTACTGCATCGCCTAAAACGTGAAAAAAAAACAAAAAAACATAAAATCCCTGCGAGTCTCATATTCTTCCGTCTGTTTCAGGTTGTTGTGATCTTTCAGCCATGCTTTGAAGTCACCTGCACGGGCTTCCTGTGATCCTAGAGGGGAGGGAGGACATCTTTGTGCTCATCGAGGAGGAGTCTGCTGGTTGACTTCCAGTAGCTGCCTGGCCACCGCCTTCTTTCTGCTCCCCCCCCCCCCCCCCCCCCTCCTTCTTCTCCTCCTCCTCCTCCTCAGCCGCTACTGCAGCAGCAGCAGCCCGGTGCCTCCTGGATCCATGAAGAAATCCCTCCTGCACGGCACCTTCCCCGCCACGATGGGCCGCAAGCCTTTCACTGCGTTGACGTGTTGATATTGAGATATTTCAGTTATCAAATATGAATCATGCATTTGATATTTCTGGCCACTTTGCTCGTCAGCACCCTTTCGCCCTGGCTTCATCCATCACTAGCGTCATTCGGTACGTATAGGAAATAGCCTGCTGGCTGTTTGTCACTTTCATCGCATGAAATACGCCTGTCACTTTCTGTATCTGGCTAAAATGATATCTGACGATGTACTGCAGGTGCAGGATATCGCAATTTTTGGATCGGTAATTATTATATTGAATATGCGGCGCCTTCAACATGATGGTGCATGAGGGCAGACTACTGCATCTCAGCATCTTTTGTTCATCTTATAAAAAATTAAAAAAAAATAGCGCTCTTTATTATGTATGATTACCACATTTGAATTAACAGTCACTGGGACTCTTTTTGCTCAAGTGCATGATATTATCTGCTGTTGTTGTCAGAGGCTGTTTGGATTCCTATTGCATAATGGGCACTGCATTTATTCTGTCTGGTGCAGAGTTTTTCCACTTCGGTTATAAGCATATGAAAAGTGTATTTCAATGCAGGGAAGCGAATCATATCCTGTATTCTCAGTCAGCTTTGTTGCCAGATGTGGTTGTCAGTACACTATGCCATGAAACCAGTCTTAATGAACTGTGTCCTGAAGAATTGCAATGAAGCCGTGGCCACTTGCCTCAGTATTATCAATGTGTTTCATGAATAAAGGATGACAGCTGGCTCTTTGAACATGTGTGTGTGTGTGTGTGTGTGTGTGTGTGTGTGTGTGTGTGTATATATGAGGGGGCCAGTCAGGTTTTTCATGTCTGTGCGGTGGGAATTTTCTTGCAGTTTCTCCAGGAGTAGAGGACAAGGTTGAGAGGGATGCAGTGGCAGCACTGCTGAAGCAACAGGCAACTGCAGCACCTGCTACGGACAACACAACACACCATGCAGCAGAGCATGAGATCACCTACCCCTCGCGGTTGATCTACTACCTAAACGAGGACTCAGAGAGTACCTACCATGACCTGGACACCCGGGCCAAGAACCAAGCCACGGAGGGCCAGGTAAGCCAGAATAGATGATGCTGGAATGTGGTCATAAGTTATTTAGAATCACTGTTGTGATCAATAGGAAAGAGTGTCCAGTCACTTAATGGCACACTTTGTGGAAAAGGCTTTGAAGTTATAAATCCATATTATAGCTCTGTTAAACCTTAATCCTGTCTTTAATGTCATTTTGCTAGACAGCCTCAGATAAGGCAAAAATACACACATATCCAGACACCACACAGGACACTTCAAGAACTGGAATTATGCCAGAGCGCCCATGCTGAAGGAAGCCTTTCTCCCAGTGTACCCACTGTACATTACCATCTGTCATTTAGCCACCACATCTGTTATTTGTTCGCTGTGCTGTAGACGATGTAGTTTGTGGACTCTGGAGGATTCTGGCTTTGTAGACAGATAGAATCTTTCATATACTTTGCAAGCTGCCATCGTCGGCAGTGACCGCTCTTTTCTCCCTTAACAGGCAATCCACCTCGCCCAGGCCAGTTTCCAGTTGGAGGCATTTGGCTCCAGATTTGTCCTGGATCTAACGTTGAACAAGTAGGTCCTCCTTACTTAATTTATTGCAGATAAAACGACTTTATAGCTAAAGCTCAGCCATTGTGGTCATGAATTGTAACAAAGTGTTAGACAGTGGTTTAAACTTCCAGTGAGAGTGATTTGTGTGTCTCACTCAACAGTATCCTCACTGAAGGTCATTTTGTAATCTTGTAATGTGTGGATGGTGGAATATTTATTCATCCTGGGGTTTAGAGAGGCTGGGTAAACTCTGTCCAAACATCCCTGCCACAACAGATCCACACTGACGCTGACACTGTCTCTACAGATATTGTAGAAAATGCTCAACAAGAAAATTACAGGAAACCATCAAAGGATGGTTTTTTTTAATGCAGAACCATTTCATTTTAATAGGAAACTACAATAAAATAAAAATAAATGTTGGATTGAGGGAACTTTGGTCATGGTTTCAAACTGAAAGTCTGATGTTAGTAATACTTGCACGTCATGGGTCCAGTAATCATAGACTTCCTGCTATATGGGGAAGTGACAGAAACCTGGATAATGTTATAATCGTGAAAAATCTGATCAAAACCAGTTCATGTTGCTGATGACATGACACAAAGCAGAAGTACAGTGGAACTTAACAAAGTTTAATTAAACAGCAGCAAAACATCCTTAAGTTGTTTGCCTATGAAAAGATCAAATCCCGTAGAGGCGACAGTGGACAAATGTCCTCAGACACCAAAATTACCAGAATCGTCCTTGGATGTATCTGTGCAAGGTACAGACTCGATGAGGAAGTAGTATGTGTCATAACTGAAACAGGAATGAACACTTGTGATCTCTGTTGCAGCTGACTGTTGTTTGTAAATGATATGGACTATTGTATGTCAGATTAGTCATTAATGCAGTGTCAGTCGAGAAAATGTATTCAGGGAAGCTGTAATTGAATAGGTCAGCATGCTGGTTGCCAGAATCCTGGAAAATGCTAAAAGAAATCTTAGTCCAGCTGCCAGATTACAGACAAAGACAAACTGTCTTTACTAAATGATTTTTGGAAAAGCAGAGTATCTTTATTTAGGCTTAATTGGCTTCCATCAAAATGGGTAGAGAGGCACTCATTCTGTGGACTGTGATCACTGTCCCATTTAGAGACATGAGGCTCCGGACACTCAATGCTATTGATTTACTCCCCTCACAAAGTAGCTGGTCCACATATGTGAAGGCTTACTGTGCATGTGTACTAGGACTAAGCAATGCTGATTGAATTTCAGGCTCTTTAATGGGATTTAAACCTGGATTCTGAAGTCAAATATTGTAATTTTATATTGTGCATGTCTGAGTGCTGTTAGATGTGGAGACAGGCTAATTTGCATGGTATGGCTATTCAGTCTGTGTGCTGGTATGCGGGGTTGGTTAGCAGCCTGCCAATGAAGTCTTTTCAGACCAGAACCATCACAGAGGAAGCGTCATGAATATAGGTTACTGTGAACGTATATAAATATATGTATGTATGTATTACAAAGAATTCTTTAAAGCATACATTTATTACTTTAGCAAAATAAAAGTCAAAAAAGTCAAATTGTGTAAAGCTTTTGCAGGTCAGTTGAAGGCATTTTATCTAGTTCAATAGTTGCTGACACGCAGTAATTAAGTGAAATGATGTTGCAAATGCAACTCTGGGTGCTCTGCCATCATTGTAGTATTTTGAGCTTCATTTCAGTGCCAACATAGAGGCAGCCAAAGTGCAGATTTCAGCAGTTATCTGCAGCAAATAGTATTTGTCCTATTGTGCAAAGGTATTGGGTCAGATGATGTAGGAGAGAGACTCCAGAAATGTTAAATTAGCTAATGAGCTCTGTGGTGTTTGGAAACCACGAACCTAAAGTGAGGGGTTGTTGCTCATGTATCAGGAAGGCCAGTGGGAGACAAGTGTGACCTTGATTCCCAACTGTTTGCTTGCAGTGTAGGTTATCTGTGAGATACATGAGCTAACTTCAGTGTGTGCCTTTTTTTGTGTGAGAACAGAGGTTTGAATTCTGCTTGGTGTTGTAGCTGCGACAGTACTGATCTAAATATAGATAGGTCTGCAACCTGCCAATGGGTGCTACTTTATCTCCTCACCTCTTACTGTACTTGGGATTGCAAACCAAGGAAGTAGGTTTTCCCACTGAAAGGTGTTTACAGTTAACATAAATATTATATTGATTGAAACCTTTTTTATGTAGTTTGCCATCAGTGGGACCAGTAACTTCCTTGTAGTGGACCTCACTTCTTTCACACCTCTCTTGCCATGAATATCTTTGGTGCTGATGACCCTTCCATGAAGTGTCTTCATTTATTTAGACTGAGAGCAGATTATTTCTATGTGTTAGAGGTTTAAACAGCCCGACATGACAGCGTCGTGCGTCGCTACAGGATTCAGAGCTGCATTTGATATGGCGCCAGGCGCAAGAATCCCCCTGCAGTTTTTTGGTCCTCCCTCTCTGCCTCGCCTCTGTCTCACTTTCCTCTGCTGCTGCTGCTGCTGCTGCTGCATTGTGGCACCCAGTCTCCTGTTGACTGAAAGACCTCGGGGCAGGACTCCCTTCTTATGGTCTTCAGACACAGTTTCACAGATCTCATGCAGACATTTATGCACACACACACACACACACACACACACACACACACACACACACACACCTGAAAGACACTCAAATTCCAATGGTTTCCAATGCTGCCCATCACCGACACACCCACTAACACACCAGTACACTCTGGCGTGGCCCACTCTGCTCTCCCTGCCTCATCTGTCAAGCTAAAAATAGGCTCCTCACTCAGGAACCTCTCTCACACGCTGCTCATGCGTCGACTCTCCTCTCATAATGGTGCACTTCTTACTCAAAAAATGTCACACTGCTGGTGTCACAAGACAGATTCATCACTTCCCATCTTTTTCTTTTTTTTTTTCTTTTTTCTGCTGCGACACCACTACATGTCCACGGAGAAGAAGATGTTTTTGATTTGCAAGGTTATTCAGGAAAAAGCGCCATTGTGGCAGAAATTGCAGCCTCTTGAAATCAGCTGTCAGCTAAGAGACTGCATGTGTGCGCGTAATGGTGTGGGACGCTGACTCAGACAGCGGGAACTGCCGGGAGGACTGTTGTGTTCAAGGTGAAGCTGCAGCCTCAGAGTCATTTATCACATTAGGCAGCTCTCAGATGCAGTTGCTTGCTTCTGTTCCTGTTTTTTAAGCAGTCATGTAATTTTGGTAAATTTGAGGAAGAACCAGTCGTGTGAAATGTAGTTCTCGGGTGAACGTTTTACATTCTCTTTCGCTTCGATAACTTTAAGGCTACTTTGCAAAATTAATGAGTAACTGTCTCTGTTTTGCATCTTATTATGAGAGAATTTATTTACATGTCATTTCACAAAATACAGTTTTGCTTGTTATCCCTCAGAAGTAGAGTGCATCATATTTTTTCCTGAGGGCAGGCGACATTTAACATCTGTTGGGCACTTTTGAGGTGCCATGGGCCGTGCCGTGTTTGTACAGACTAATCCAGGAACTGTGGTGATGACTGTTCTTGTTTAAACGCCAACCCAAGCAGCGTTCTCCGCTGGTTTAAAACCACAATACGTGAGTCAGAGAAAGCAAAGGCAGACGTATTGTCACTGCATCATATCCTCCCACCCTAACCAACTGCAATTCCTGTTTTTTCAGTGACTTGCTGTCTTCAGATTATGTTGAGATCCATTATGAAGGGGGCAAACCTGTTCTATCTAAGGTAATGTCTTCTGTGGTTTTGACCAGAATGTTAAAATACACATCTTCTCTCTTATGTATGAGTCAGAGGTTCTTTGTTTCCTTTAGCTGGAACGCTGTGTGCCTGCTGTTTTTGTTGTTGTACAGCCATGCACATTGCTGGTAAAGCTAAAGGTACAACTTTAGCAAATATTTTTTGAAACTAAAGACGGGAACAGATGTGATTGTTGATTTCCTGTAAATTCCTTTGTGTCTTATCTTTTGCTGTTAGCCCAACTGCAAATTGGTTATCAAATAAACACTGCAACTCTCACGTGTCTTCCAAAAAGCTGCAGGTACATTTAAGAGATCTTCGCAGATAAGAAAGAAAGAACAAAATGTACAAGGAGGAAGAGTGACATACATGGATGGATAGATAAATAGAGGGATAGATAGATATACTTGCATAGGGAGATTGAAACATGGAAGTACATGATTTCTGTAGAACAGACGAGGACATAGAGGGAGAACAGAAAACAGGTTGGGAATGAGAGCTGGCTTCTCCTGCTGCTGCTGCTGCTGCTGCTGCTGATTCAGGCAGAGGGCTGGGCTGGGCTGGGCTGGGCATACTGTAGCTGAATCAGCAGGGTTTTGCTCCCCTGCAGCCTCCTGCTGGAGCTCTGGTCACGTGATGAGGGAGCGAAAGCACTCTGCAGTAACAGTGCAGCGTGGGATGGGTGAAGTGAGAGAGAGGGAGAGAGAGTGAGGGAGAGACAGGGAAAGAGAGAGGGGGAGGATGTCCTCTGCTCACCCTGGGTCTGACAGCTGAGTCACAGATAGTGCTAGGACCCACCTTGCAATGCATTAACTTCTTAACGCACACACATCTTAACAAGCATAGACCGAGCCCCCTGCAGAGATGAACTGCATATATGCCAAAGCGACATCTGCGAGGCAAGCTGTTACATCCTCAGAAATGCTAGAAAAATTCAAGCACAAGATAATTAAGTATAAAGTGACACATTCACCATATTATGAATGGTATACGCAGTTTTGTGTGTTGTGTTGCCAGTAATGCTGCTGTGTTTATGGCTGTGGTTTTCTGTGATGCTTCATTAGCACCGTGTCTTCTTCCCTCAGGGCGGTGAGCACTGTTACTACCACGGCCAGGTGAGAGGGAATGATAACTCCCACGTGGCCTTATCTACCTGCAACGGGCTGCAGTAAGTGAACAGCAGAGTTGTGTTTAATCCTTGCCGTGTTCAGAATATCTCTGGATACACTCATCTCTGTTCCTCAGCTCCTATTGACTCAGTATCGAATGACTGCTCTCCCTTTTCTTCTCTCTCTGCCCGGCAGCGGGATGTTTGACGATGGAGTCTATGTGTATCTAATTGAGCCCTTAGAACAGACTCATTCAATCGTAAGTTATTCCCTTCGCCTAGAACCAAAATGTGTATCACACAAATGTTTTTCCCCTGCTGCTCATGTAGCGTCAACCTCCACCACGCATGCACGCTCTGCCGTCTCTGCTTTTCACATTCTTAGCTGAGGATATCCTAATCACTCCAAAGACATTCCTGTTTTTAAAGGAAGGAGCATGTCCGGCCAACATGTAGTTAAAAAGCTTTTGTTCTTGTATAGTCTGCTTGGATTTTGTTTGAATTATTTGATTTTATGATATAATATTTATTTAATATGTTCCTATAGCAAAACAAATATTCTGTAGTAGTGTTAACTTCTCTGTATATTAATCATGTTAATTCCAGTTTGTTGACCTATATTGGGCAAGTGGTTATGTACATTTATATGTTTTTCATTTTGCTGTATTGTTGATTGTTATTTGTTAATAGAATGAATAGTAGGGCTGGGCAACATGCTTTAAATCAATATCAGGATATTTTACGTGTCAGTATGCATCATGATATAGCTTATATATGCAAAATCTATAATAATTCAAACACTCAAACGGATGTTCAAAGCAATGGTTACGCATTACACAAAAGCTTCACTTTTAGCCATGCTAGCAGTGTGGCTCTTGGGATGGCAATGTCAGTCTGTTGGTCCACACAAAATTTTCATTGATGATCCACAGAGCTGGGATCATAATAACTTTGGTGATCCTTTCTCTTTTCATCCAGCACCACAAACTGGTCAAAATTTTCATTTCTCAAAGACTCAAGCAAATGAATGATGAACGAATACCTGAAATAAACTGATGACATTCCCATCAGCCTCAGCTGTGCATTGTGTTTAGTGCTAATTAGCAAATGTTATCATGCTAACGTGCTAATCTAAGTAGGCGAACATGGTAAACATGATACCTTCCATTGTCCATTGTGAATATGGCTCCTTTAATTACAGCCCTTAATGGTGTTGCTGT
The DNA here is from genome assembly GCF_021018895.1 of Seriola aureovittata. Lineage (NCBI taxonomy): Eukaryota > Metazoa > Chordata > Actinopteri > Carangiformes > Carangidae > Seriola > Seriola aureovittata. The sequence goes on from NC_079374.1 coordinate 13,217,074, forward strand.
CATCACTATTGTTACTTAAAATCTAGCTCATCATATATGACACACAGCTCAGAGCTATTTGTACCCATTTGGGTTTTTTTATACATTCATTACATTCATTCCCCACGCTAAGTTTCAAACTCTTCATTTACATGAAAGTTTAATTTTACTTAACAATTCCCATAGTGAAAACTTTCCCTCCCCAGCACCAGTTCCTGCTTGTCCCAGTTCCTCTATAGTCTTTTAACACTTTTCATGCCTCACCCCTGCAGGATACAGCTGCAAGGCCTCATAAACTAAGACGAGCAGCCTCCCTTCACTGGAACAATGATTCAGAGGAACAGGGTAAGGGGTTCTCATCATTGTTGTCTGTCTTCTTACGTAACATCCCCCGTTGGTCCTTCACCTCTGACCGTTGCCACACCTCCCCTTCATCCTATCATTACCGTCCTCTTAGATACAATATGTTCGACCCACAACATGCAAATACGCAGGGATTCATGGGGTTCGTCAAGAAAACAATTTTAATGGCTGTTACAACTAAACATTTTATTATATTTATTGTTCTTTTAAGTGAAAACACCTGAGGAATTAGCTGGAATGAATTCAACAGTGTTAAAAATCGATGTTGTCAAACAGACCAATTTATTTTTAAATGTTGTGTTGCTCCCACTTCTACCATTTTGCCAAGTTTTATATCCCTACTCTCATCCAGCAGACATGATTTTACTCAGTGCTCCATGGGAAATTCATTGCAACACGTTTTTGAATTTGTGGGGGAAAAAAAAAAATTTAAAAAACACGTCACTGTGGGCTTGAACTCTTCTAACAAGCATACACAGTTGTAAATATGTGTTTAAAAATGTGTATTTGAGTCTCACTGTTTCCTTGTGTATGTTCGCAGTGGAGGACGAGCAGCTCTTCTCAGAGCTGGATGACTTGTCTTGGCTGAAGCGCAGGAAAAAGCGAGCTGTAAGTCTCTGATCTCACCTTTGTCTGAAGTAATGCAACAGACTTTAGTTCTCCCACCCTGATTGTATCTGATTTTGATTTGCAGATTCCTCGCAGTGTATTTGAGGAGATGAAATATTTAGAGATCATGATTGTCAATGACCACAACATGGTATGTGTTCTCATCGAAAGCAACAACAACAATATGAAATGCCTGTTTTGACGTTCTTTTATCTTTTTCTGCTGTATAGCTGGTATTTTGGTGTGTCACTGGGTGTGCCGTGCTGTATTGCGTTTGCACCAGTAAATCACGTATTTGTCGCTTATCCATCTTCTCTTTTGTTCTTGTTATTTGTGGTTGCAGTATAAACGACACAAGACCAAGCAGCACACGAGGAACTTTGCCAAGTCAGTGGTGAATCTTGTGGATGCTGTGAGTAAACAATTTAGTTTCACTTTGAGACATGTTGTTTATTCTTAATACAGATCCACTTCAGAATGTAAATGATTAAAAGTGTTGTTTTTGTGTTAGCCACACTAACTGCGTGGCTCTAGGAGTGGCAATGTCAGTCGACTGCTCACTCACCTCTTCAGTGGTGTGTGGTCCAGTGTGAAATATCTCAAATTCATCTTCCCCAAAGCATTAATCCAAATGACTGACTTTACTTCCAGCGCCACAAGCAGGTCAACATTTGACTTTGTCCAGTTGCCAAAGTAACCTTTCCATCAGTCACGTGTAATGGAGCAAATCTCTCAAACCCTGAGTTGGACCCACACTTGTCTTATCATTAGTCCTTATTGTGCTGGTGTTCGCTCTGTGCTCTCGTCACGTGCATTAACACTCCCCTTGTTCCTCCCTGCTCCCAGTGTGCTGCACCCCCTCGTCTGTCCCCCTCAGAGAGTTCAGATTCAAATTCACACCCAGTGTTGTTCTCCTCTCCCTGTGCTGTTGCTTCTGTCTCTCTCTGCCTCTCCCTCTCTCTCTCTGTCTTTCTTTCTTTATTCTTCCCATTCACTGTGCGCTTCAATGGCAGATCTTCAAAGAGCAGCTACACACGCGCGTGGTGCTCGTTGCCGTGGAGGTCTGGACAGACAAGGATCAGATCCCCATCAGTGTGAGGCCGCTGGAAATTCTGCGCGATTTCTCCAAGTACCGGCAGCAGAGCATCAAGCACCACGCCGATGCTGTGCACCTCTTCTCGTAAGCTCTTTATTTAAAAAAAAAAAAAATCTGTCCCCACCGCTCTTTAATGTACCTTTACATTTAAAATTTACAGTGTTTCCTTTCATTTTCCTTTTGTGTGACAATTTGAAATAAAATAAGTTGATGTTAACAGACTTTGGGATGGTTTCCACTGTTGATTTATTTCTCAGGTGGACATGTATTTTGTTTAAATATAAAAATGCATCCATCTATGTTTAAGTTAACTTTTGTTATATGTGCATAAATAGGTGAATGTTTTCTTCATTCCTGCCAGGTACCATTGCTTTGGCACAATTGTATTGTTGTTTGTGCTTCCATCATGATCAATGCAAGTCTACAGCCATTTCTGAAATCCAGTGGCTGGATGCAGTGCAGCTGCATTAAAGCTGTATGAGAAACAGTCGTGTGTCTGCAGGAGTGAACATTAAATTAGATATTAGGCTGACTTTTCGACTTATCTGATCCTCTGTGATGTTTCTATCTTTCATTTGGTGTTCACGTGTACCTCTTTTGTCTTCCATTATTCTTGTAGAAATGTGACCTTCCACTACCGCAGAAGCAACGCAGCGTACTTCGGGGGCGCGTGTTCTTTGAGCCGCGGTGTAGGGGTCAATGAGGTCTGATTTGCTGTCTTAACATCCGGTATCGCTCTGTACACGGATCACAGAGTGTGACTGCAGGTGAATAATCTGTGCTCTTTGTTGTGTCCACAGTACGGCACCACCGGGTCCATGGCAGTGTCTCTATCCCAGAGCCTGGCACAGAATCTGGGCATCCAGTGGGACCCAGCATCCAGGAGAAGTATAAATGAAACACACATTGTTTTCTCACATCTAGTATAAGTGAGCTAGAGAGAGCCACTGGGAGCCAAAATCACAAGGTTCAGGTCACTCAAATTACAAAATACATTGTGGTATTACGACTTTCATTGAGGTCCCTGTGTTTGGTCATCTCAGGCAGGGCTCCTCTTTCTCCTCGACTCACTGTGGTGGAATGAACTCTGAGGTCAGAACAGCAGAGTCACCGCCCAGGCTGAAAACCCACCTCAACAACCAAGGCCATCCCATTTCTAAAAACAAACAAGCAAAAAAACACACACACACACACTGTGACTACTAGAGTCAGATTCTACTAGAATATCCAACTCTTCAAATCATCTCGTTCTCGTTCCTATGGAGATTGAATACACTTAATTTAAGTTGCTTTGGACAAGTGACTTTAATATAATTTGCTGAGGTTTTGAGATACGCTAATGTTAAGTAGAAAATGGACTACAACTGTCCTCGGAGAGATCTGTGGTTTGATCTGATCAATCTGGGACATGGTTGTTTAAAAGCCATGTTTCTTTTCAATTTCTCAAGTGTCTTTTTTTTTTTTTTTTTTTTTTTTTTTTTTTTTTTAGAGCTATGAGCTCCAGAGTTCTGATCACCCTCCATTGTACTGGTGTGGCAGCAGATGTCCTAAAACTTCAACAAATAAACCAAAATTGTTGGCATTAGATACCTCCAGGCATAAGTAGGATAATGTGTTGTGTTTACTGACCCTTTAAATTTGTCATTGCTGAACATCTCATCTAAATAAAAGCAACCTACTTGAAATACTTTAATGCCCTGAATATAGGACATTACATTTTTCTGTAAACTACATTTGAAAAAGTTATATAAAAGTTATATATTTGAGGTCCAGACATTTAAACGTCATATGTCAATAACAACAGCAGATGGCGCCTTTAAAACAAAAAGGTGCATTTTAATAGGATTTAACTGCCTCATCACAATTCCAGTGCCAGGAATGACAGACGGAGAGATGCACTGATTGTCCTTGAAAAAGTTGGCCAAAGATAGAAGTCGAATCAGGAATTATGCCATCACTTTTGAAAATCACAGTGCTTAATGACGCATAGTCATCAAACAGCTGTCATGTTAGAAATTGCAAGCTCAAAAAAAAAAAATGGTATACTTCAAAGAAATTCTTCTCATGGTCCCAAAACTGGTCAAGCTTGATAGGAGAGTGTGAGTATGAGATGATAAAATGGAAATACAATCGGAATAACATTTTATTTCAATACTTTATCTTGAACTTGTACAGTGGGGTCCAGATGTCTGTGACCACTGTCCCATTAAAGTGGTCTGTATGTCTTTTTTCTGCACTATGTAATATCTCTCTCTCTCTCTCTCTCTCTCCCTCCCTCTCCTCTTGTCTCTGTGCTTTTTCTCTTCTCTCATTCCTATTTGCAGAAGAATGTGGTTGTGCTGACTCGTGGACTGGTTGCATAATGGAGGATACTGGGTAATGTCCAATATATCCCTTAGAGACACACACACACACACACACACACACACACACACACACATACACGTACGTAAGAGAGGGACAAAGTAACAATTAAAGATGCATGTTTATGTGTACTTAATAATAAAGTTATCACCACCCTGACAGTGTGGGAATGATGTCAAACTGAGAAATAAAGAAATAAAAGATTCAATTTATTTTGCTCTACTGAAAGTAAATATAATAATATAATAATAAATATAAGATATATAGACAGGGTGCATCACAGATTGCAGATGCAGGATATAAACTACCATAAATTCTCCCATGGTAACCTTTATTTAGCTCAGTGTCTTACAGAGAGACAGGCCATTATTTCAAACTTCGCCTCTTCCCCAGTTAATGCAAATTCAGATCTTCTCCCCACGTTTATCTGTCATTGAATTCAGTTTACCGTCAATACAGCAAGAGTCACGATCATCAGCTATCATGGATGAAACTCAACACTTCCTGCAGATTTTTCACACTAAAGCTCCTGCAGCCTTCCCCTTATAGGTTGGCTTCTAATATGAAAAAAAATGAAATATATAAGAAAAATGATTTTAATAGGACAGCTTTTTGCTTTGCCCGTGTTCTCATACTATTTTAACAGTGTTCTCACTGTATTCTCATCAGACAGGAACATTTGTGTAATAAACACTGATAGATGGCAGTAATACCATCAAAAATGCCCAAAGTGTTATAACAAACTACAGAGGTGAAAACCAAATTAATTATCACTTGGCATTCTGTCTCTCTTCAGTGTCCAACACCCACGGAGATTCTCCAAATGCAGCATCTCAGATTATAAGGAGTTCCTCTTGAAAGGTGGAGGCTCTTGTCTGTTTAACAGGCCAACCAAGGTCAGTATCTCACCACCCACCACCCTTTCTTCACCTGTCACAACTGCCATGAATCACACTCCCCCCCCCCCCTCGTAACCTCCAAACTCTCCTGTCTTCTTTTGGCAGCTGTTCGAGACAACAGAATGTGGGAATGGATTTGTGGAAGTGGGAGAAGAGTGTGACTGCGGAGGGAGATCAGTGAGTTTCTTTTTACCTCAGTGGGTCACGTCTGTTTGTCGTCGTCTAGTTTGTTCAGACGGGTGAAGCTCGCTCCTTGTGTGTTTTCAGGAGTGCTACAAGGAATGCTGCAAGAAATGTTCCCTCGCCAATGGGGCACACTGCAGCGACGGCCCATGCTGCAATAACACATGTCTGGTATGAGCTTGGTCTTTTCTAAAAGTTCTAGACCACAAAATATTCATTTCTGGCTCCTACATTTAGACTTTTCCCTTGTCTTCATTTCTTGCCAGTTCCTTCCACGAGGTTGCACTTGCCGCTTCGCTGTGAACGACTGTGATATCTCAGAAACGTGCTCTGGGGACTCTGGACAGGTGTTCTTATGTAGAACTGTCAATTTTTTTGGTTTCAAGCAGTTGATCTCTGTCATTCTTTTCAATTTTAGATAATGTACATGGTTAAAAAGTCATACGTTTGTCACTTTTTTGCAGTGCCCTCCCAACCTTCATAAACAAGATGGTTACCTCTGCCAGGTTAACCAGGTATGCAGACTGATGACATGGGAAAGCTTTTTCATTCTCCAAACAAGAGCAATCATGCACCAGAATAGCATTTAGAATAAAATGTGTTTATTCTATTTTTTTTCTCTTTCTCAAACCGTGTGAAGGGTCGCTGCTACAGTGGAGAGTGCAAGACCAGAGAGAACCAGTGTAAATACATCTGGGGGTCAAGTAAGATAAATACTGCTTCACATTAGTTCTTATTAGTGTCAGTTTTAGAGTATCACCATACAAGAGACTTTTGTAGTCAGGAGCTGAGCGGTTCACCCCTCATCTCTTTTTTGCAGAGGCTGGAGGCTCGGAGAAGTTCTGCTATGAGAAGCTGAACACGGAGGGCACAGAGAAGGGCAACTGTGGAAAAGATGGAGAGAAATGGATCCAGTGTAGCAAACAGTGAGTTTCAAAGAAAGACAGTAAATGGTATTTCCCCTATGCAGCTTGGCAGTACTTTCTGTTTCTAGCCTGTGCTTTGGTTCTTCCTTCTGATCATTCATTACTGACAAGTGAAGGGATTTGAGATTTCTTTTGAAGTCAACCAATAGAGGGCTGTAGACTCATCATTTATTTTCTCCATTTATGAAAGTTGTTCACCTAGCTCATATGGAAAAAAGTTTCTCTTGCTCCAGGTTTACCTTAATGTTATGAAGCCAACTCCAAATGTGCATTAATGCTTCTTTTCCTGCAGGCCTGGTCCGTAGACTTTACATTATGATGGCATCACACATAAAATAGCTGCTCTAGGTTTTGGAAAAGCTTGAGAAGAATAATGGACTTTGTTTTCAGATGGTTTTACCACAGTTTCTTTTGTTGCAATATTATGTCGCTCAAAACATCCATGTTAAATATCAGGGCCACTTTCGAACATTTGGAAGTGTAATGGTTAACTGTGAAGGGACTGTCAAGTAAAGCAAGATCATACAGAGAAATTTAAAATTAGATAAAATAATTATAATAAATAGGCAAGTACATTTAAGAGATTCCATAGATTTAAATGAAATCTATGGATGCTGATATTTAAGAGGACTCATGGGAGGATGGGTTTAAGTGGTGATGGATGGGGAAGAGCTGGGAGGTGATTAGTGATTGTTTGTATTAAGTGGATAACTGTTGTGTGTACAGTTATCTTTTTGCTTATCTTTTACAGTGATGTGTTCTGTGGTTACCTTTTGTGTACCAACATTGGCTCCATCCCCCGCATTGGAATAATGAAAGGAGAGTCTACTACCACATACTTCAACTACAAAAACGGGAAGATAGATTGCAGGTAAAAACATGCTTATTATATTACTACAACTGCGCATGTCCTAGAAACCTCGAGAATTAGAGTCTGTGCTCCCGTCACTTTTGTTTCAATCTTCTTTGTATGATTTTTTTATTCTCTCCTTCTCTCTTCACCTTTCACTCGTGCTTTCTCCCCCTTTCCTTCCCTCCTTCCTCTCCTCACAGTGGTGGCCATGTTCTTCTGGATGATGACACCGATTTAGGCTACGTGGAGGATGGGACTCCCTGTGGGCCGTCAATGATGTGCCTTGACCGAAAGTGTCTGCCCATCCAGTCACTCAACATGAGCACCTGCCCCACTGGACCTAATGGACAGGTGTGCTCTGCCCATGGGGTGAGTCCTGGTGTACACTGACCCACAATTTACGCTTCATACACCTGTTGTATCATCTGCACAAAGGATGATTAGCAGGTCTCCTTTTTAGTCAAACATAAACCTTTCCTGTAATTGATTCAACAAATGCACCTCACACCCTGGAGTGGTTGCCTCTGATTTTAAAATTGAAAAACATTTCACCACAGCAATCCACAAAAGTCATCTTCAAAATAAATTAGAGGCAAAAAAAGCTGGTTGCTATTGCATATGTATTAATAAAATGTATTAATATTGACAAACAATAAACACAAAAATTTAAGTGCAATGAAAACTGTAGAATAGAAGCACAAAAACAAAATGAAAAGAAATAATCTTTCACTGCAATTCAATAATATATTACAGACTGCTTGAAAACAAGATTCGAATGGTACCGTACATCTTGAGATATTTCTCCTTCTATTCAGGTCCTACTCACTCACACAGGTGTTCTCACTTGGTCTAATTAAAAAAAAGGAAGGTCTAATCAAGCAACTTGAGTGAAAACACCTGTGCTGGTGGACTTTGAAGAAGCTGTATTTCATGTATGAGCAGGTTACTCCACAGTTTTGGTCCATAGGATTGTTCTTAACTGTCGGTACATTTAATGCTGTAGAGCTGTTAGTAGTTGTAGTTTCAGCTGTTTTTGACAAGTCAAAATGTGATATTTTCCCCTTTTTTTGTTATTGGAGGTAAAGATATTGTAGCTTTCATAACTTACTTCTTACTTTTCCCATAGCCTGTCTTATGAAAGACTTTGAGAAGTCACGGAAGAAAAGCACAGGTGTAAATGATGAAATTAATTAGCTGCTTCACTTTCAGGGTCCTGGTGTTGTGCTTGCTCCTCACTGTGACAATGTCATGATTTCCTGGGACGGATTAATAGAACAGAGACATTGCTAACCTGTGATTTTCCTTCTATGACATGTCAAAATGTCTGCTATGAAACATGCATATTGAGCCTTAGCCCAGTGTGCCTCAGTGGCTTTAGTCCATGTTGTGTAATTCAACCAGTTTGTATTGAGTACTGCTTGCTGTTAGAAATGTTTGCATAATTAAATCGCTTTACAAAGCTGACCTGGCTAAACATCTCATAGTAGGGCTGTGATCAAATAAATATAGATCCGTCTCCACAAGTATGTTTTATCTTTGTGAACCCATCATGCTATATCATCATATTTACTATATGATCGGGTATAAATGTTTATATGGAGGCCTCTGTTAACTTGGTGAACAAAAAACAATTAATCTCCAATGCAAAGATAGCTCCAGGGAATGTGCGTCAGCACCTTTATTTAAAGCTCTTATGTTCCTGTCATCGCCTCCATTTATTTCTACTGCATCTGTACAGGTGTGCAACAATGAAGCCACATGCACCTGTGACACCACCTGGGCAGGGACAGACTGTAGCATGCCTGACCCGCCTAAAGAGCCTGAGGCCACTCCGGACGAAGGACCCAAGGGTCGGTTTCCACCTCTTTCAACCTCTGACATAGATAGAATGAACACATTTATATGCACTCATTTATTTTAGCCAAGATTCACACTGACACATGAGTATATACTGTATATTTTGTCATCCTCAGTCTCACTGCTAGAGCTGAGTCAGCACAGATTCCTAGACCTGAGTTTCACAGGTGTACTCGTGCCATGAAGACTTTACTTTTTAAAATGGCAGCTGAAGGTGAATATAAAAGCAGTGTTACATGTGTTTAGTTTGATAGAGATGATGAAATGAACTCACAATTCAGCTGTACACCTGATGGTTTGCCTACAGATGAGACGGGGAGGTGGTTAAGGGGGTGGAAAGCGTCACAGAGGGAACCGTGTCACTTCATCCATGACTCTGAAGCAGAAGCCTGCTGTTTGTTTTTGACAGGGTGGTAATAATGCTCCTTTTCCCTCTGCACAGTGAGCGTGGCCACTAACAGGCTGATAGGGGCAGTAGCAGGGACCATTCTGGCCCTGGGGGTGATTTTTGGAGGCACAGGGTGGGGAATAGAGTAAGCATCTTTAACCCTTTCACAGCTCTTCTTCTCATAGTGGTGCCTCAGTGTGCGGGCGGTCTCGTGAGCCGGCCTGAGCCCGTGTGTGCGTCCCGGTGGCTTTGTGTTTTCTTGTGTGTTGGTGATGACCATATAATTGTCATGTGATTGGATGTTTTCAGTGTTGTGTGATTGATTGATGGATTCCCCCCTGCCTCCTCCTCCTCTCCTGCCACTTCCTGTTGTTCCCCATTACTACAAGCCTCTTTCTCCATCCTCCCTCTTCCTCTTCTTATCCCTTTTCTTTCTCTTATTCTTAGTCGTTATGTGGTTGCTCCTGTGATCCTCTCCTTTCTGGGGCATGTGGGGCATTTAGATGGAAAAAAGTCCTGAGAAGTGTCCTGTTAGTGACCTGGCTTGTCAGTCAGTGGTAGGCTGTGTGGTGACTGGGACCCCTAAAACCTCTTCTCTACTGCTCATACTGCAGGCCACATATACACATCACCTGTCAATCTCTGTTTGATTAAACCTTTACAGTGATGGATACCCAGGGTCTAGTCTTCTGCACAACCTTAACAAACAGACCACTGATAATCACTACACCAACTGACACCAGATAAATGTAAATATTTCCAGGGCCTCTCCTTCATTATCTTCACGTTACACACTGAAGGGGGCTGAAAAGCATGCAAAATACATTTTCAGATTCAGTCATTTTACTGTAATAGTATACTTATGGTTATGTTTTCTGTTCCATGTGAAGTCGTCATTGTATAGTTACATGTTATTGATACAGTAAGTGAGTCCAGAAACTCATGTCTTTTTCCCCATAACCCTTTACAGGTCCTAGTGCCACCAATCTAATAATAGGCTCCATCGCCGGAGCCATCCTTGTGGCTGCCATAGTGCTGGGGGGGACTGGATGGGGCTTTAAGTAAGCAACACGCCGCATGCCTCTCCTGTTGTAACTCTAGCATCCCTGCTGCTTCTAGACACCAGGGTTTGAGTTCCTGCTACAGAATATGGACACCAAAGTGGAAAACAGACAAACATAAAGCATTTTATATTGAATAACCTTTATTAAAAGTGTGGCAACACTGAGACGGACATGCTTAACACGTATACCTGAAATGCTCAACTTAATCCAGCGTGCAAGTTGTTTTCCCAAAGAGGATGTGGATGATGTTCAGGGTGTAGATGTGCAAAGGGTGATTTGGAGAGACACTGGGGGTCGTCTATGCATCTGTAGCAGAACCTCAAACTGATTGGACGGGCAGAGCTCAATGCTTTAACATGCATGTTCAGTGACGGACCTAATAACAGAGATTCTGACAAAACAGAGGGGAATGAATATTTTAAACAGCAAAATGGTTTGAAAGAAAAAGAAAAAACTTGTGTACACCTTTGTTAATAAGTTCAAATCTTCCCCTCTGAAGTGCTACGATAGGCCTCTAACATGTCTCTGTGTAGTTAGGAAATGTACTCTATTGTACAATAGATTATGTTTGATAAGATTCAATCTACCGCTTAGCCTGATGTCTTGAGCAACAGGGGTGTTACACATTTTAATCTAAATAGGCCTAAGGAGTAAACGAGAAATACAATCCTGCAGCCACCAAAGCATGCCAGGTAGCGAAGCATCATGGTTGTCACCAAGATAAAAAAAAAAAAGCAAATAAAGAAAGAATAAGAAACGAAACATTTCTGCATGTTGACTTGTTGATTTGGAGGAGGTCAGTTCATTGCACAAAGGCTGAGCCAAACCCAGAGTGATTTGGTCCAGGGTTGTCGTGCTCTCATCACTTCCATGATCTTTTTCTCAGTCCATTACTGTTTGAGGGTGAGACTTTAAATGGAGTGGTGAGAGCGACAGAGAAAGAGAGAGAGAGAGAGAGACTGAGAGAAGCCAGGACCTTTTTGTTGGTCGCAGCCTTTGTGCCATGGCTGGCCACACCCACCTGGATGGCCAGGCTCCGCCCTAGAGCAGAGCAGGACTCTCGGACCCGCCCACACCAGCTGCCATTGCTGCCTGCTTCACAGACCTGGTACAGACACAGCGCATCGCACTGCATGAACCACGCACAGCAATAGTGCCACCTTCAACTGGCCTACTATTGGAACAGGTGCATGACAGAGTGATAGAAGCCCCACAACAAGCCACAGTACGGGGAGGTTATGCATCACTCCTGTTGTTGTATTTGTTGTTGTCCCACTGTTGTGGTAGTAGTTATTGTTGCTGCTGCTGCTGCTGCTGTGGTTGTTCTTTATGTGGTTGTCTCCTCTTTCCCTCCTTTATAGAGTATATTTTATGTTAGCTCTTTCCTCCCAGATGGTTATGTTTTGAGTGGAACTAATGTCTTTCCCATGAAAACTGGTAATGAGACATTTCTCCTACACTTCTTCACCTTGTAAACTGATGTTGCACGCACAAGCCAGTCAGCACTTGTCTGCAAGAAGGCAACAGAGGATATTTATATTCACAGACCGTCAATATTCACACTTATTCAGTTATTAGCTTATTTGAGTAAGTAGACTTTCTTGTCCTTTTGCTCAAAAAACTGTGTCAATGTAGGTGACTTCTAGTAAACTGCTCAGTGTCACAAACTGTAACGCAAAAGAAAATATAAAAAACAAGGTAAATTGGATCCTGAATAAAAATAATCTCTTGGCATTGGTCTTCAGCATGGTCTTGAAATAAAAAGAAAAACATAATTCATCATACTGTACATGATTGAGAACTGAGACATAAAAGTTTGTGAATATCAATACCTTTGACTGTCTCTGCAGTCAAGGTCGAACTGGCCAACATGGACCAGCCTTTCCTCACTTCAATGTCTTCAGCATTTTGATCTTGGAAGTCCTCAAATAATTGCACAGATAACAATACTGACTGTTTTCATTTCATTTCATTGAATAAAACAGTAAGTTAAAGGATCTTTACAGCATTTGCTTGTGAGTACAAGTGTGATCTGAAGAGATGAGTGTGGTTGCTTGTCCAGGTTGCACTAGCTGTGTTAACAGATGTGATTATCGCAGACACTGACTCCTGTTTCTTGTCTCCTCATAAGAAATGTGAAGAAACGGCGATACGACCCCAACGCCACAGCCATTTAACCCACGGAGAGATGGCAATCACTGATGGACTCCTCAAAGGCTTCCTTAGTTGGCTACCTGACAGCTGGACTGCACTTATTGCTGCTGATCTTTGGCATTAGATTTACTTGAAAAAGACATAGTGGACATTTTAACAAATTCCATCGTAGTGACATAAGAAATGCAGCCTCTTCAACTTCACCTCACTCATGTAACAACCCCCCAACCCCCACCCTCCCCTGCCCACCCTGGTCTCTAGAGTGACAGAGCCCCTCTTCCATCCTTTAGTGCCAGTGCACAGGCGTTTAGGCGGAATCCACACCACTCTCTCACCTGGCATGATTATCCGCACAAAGCGTGCTGCTTGCTGGCCCCCCCACCCCCCCCCCCCCCCCCCACCCCCCCCCCCCCCCCCCCCCCCCCCGCCCCCGGCATGAAGAGCCCACTTTACAGGGCTCTGCATGGCTACGAAAGCTATAAATATACCGCAAAAAAAACATACAGAGAAAAAAAAAGGAACTATCCAACGGAGGAGATAGCCTTGTTAAAAACCAAACCCAGTGGAAAGCCGATTGAAGCACCTATAGTTCATGTTTAGGTGCTGTAGATGAATAAGGAGGCTGCATGTCACGACCCATTAGGGCAATGCAGACCACATAATGAATGCACACACACAAAACTGTACATAAATAAGGAGTTCAGGTTTGGAATTATCAGCATATTTTACAAGAACATCAATTGCTTTTGTTTTTTATCTTAGCATGTTGTATAGCGGGTGTTTTTGGCAATGTTATTGAAAAAAAAAACTGCAATTATGATTTGAGCCTAAATTGTAGTCGTACGCTGCACAGCTTGCTGCGACTGTGCGGGCAGAGATCAAAGGTTACATTCACTTCAGCAGACAGAGCAGCTGCGGGGTCGAGGAGAAGCATGTCAGTTCTAGAGGGATTCAGACTGCGATCACGTCAGATTAACATCATAAGATTTCCCCCTGAAGTATCTTCAACAGTGACTCAAAAGCCAAAGAACCGATCACCTGAACATATGGATGTTGTTGCACACAGAGCACTTTCCCCTCTGTCTGCAGCCAGTGGTGCCTCTCCTACTGCTGAGGGCATGAAGTCTGTCCATGCAGGCGCCCACCTGTCCAGCCAGGTCTCACTTAACAGTCCTCATCAACACCCACTATACTGGCTTAGCCTTTTGCTCTCATAAACTCTTGGTAGAAATCAAGTTCAGCTCTACAGGTAACGCTGCATGCAATCACTATAGTGGGCTTATGATTCTATATGGAAGTCCCCAAAATCAGCAAGAAAAATATGCTACAAAAGGTAGGTGCATGTCAACAACAAAAACATTTAACTTTTATTTACTATGCAAAGAGAGATATTGCACAAAAGTATGGGTAATAATGATATCAATGTAGACATGGAATTACAAAAACCTCTGCTAATCAACTAATCTTTTGTATCTGGCCACTCCCACGTCTCGTTTCATCTCGCTTCAACGTACTCAAACTATGAATGGACAAATAAAATAATTTTAAAAAACTGAATATTTCCGATGAATATGAGAGAGCACCCTTTTACATTTGTGGAACTGAAAATCATTTTTGTGTGTTTTTCATTCAGTCTGATATTTTTAATCACACACATGCACACAAACACACTGTATGGTGCCTGTACATATTGAGGCCTGAACAGTTTCCTTGTGCAGGGCTATTATTTCCAGTCCAGCTGATAGTTGGTGTGTTCCAGGTGCTGCCATAGCACTGGCATTGTTGTAATCCTCCATGTTACTCATCGTCTGGTGTCCCTCTCTCACTGCATCATGTACAGTTGGACCGATGAATAAACTGACAAATTTTATCCACGCTTTGCTGTCTTTTCACTGCTATGACAAATGTGCCCCAAATATTAAGACCAGTAACTTAGTGCAGCTTATGAATTACTGTAGACCACACTTCAATATATATATGGCCATGACATGTTACTGCACTGTTAATGATCTTAGTCTGTCATTACTTTAAGCCTTTTATCCTTTTGTATTTTTATTAAAAAATATTATTTTAAATATGAGATGGTTCCTGCAGAGACAGATGTGAAGATTGAGGCCACTTGCATGACTGGACAATAAATCTAAGCTCCAGCCAGAAGATGGGGGGCTGCTGGCGACAGCTCGGGACTGGCAGCTGAAAGTCGACCTAGGGAGACAGCTCAAGTTCCCGGAGAACATCGCAGTGACCACACTCAGGCCAGACATGGTCCTGGTGTCAGAAACAATGAGACAAGTGGTCCTGCTGGAGTTGACTGTTCCCTGGGAAGACCGGATGGAGGAGGCCTTTGAGAGGAAGAGGGCCAAGTATGAGGAGCTGGCAGGTGAATGCTGTAGCAGGGGATGGAGAACCCGATGCAACCCCATCGAGGTCGGGTGCAGAGGATTCGCTGGCCAGTCTCTCATCAGGGCACTCAAGATGCTGGGTGTGAAGGGACTGCAGAATAGAAGAGCCATCAAGAACATCACTGACACGGCAGAAAAGGCGTCCAGATGGCTGTGGAGCAAGCAGGGCGATCCGTGGACCACACGTGCTACTTAGACACAAGCTGGGACTGATCACCCCAGCTGGGTCGCCTGGGCGAGGGTGTCTTTTGTGAGACCCGAAACACCCTGTGACCCCAGGATACAACACTGATGATGTGTCTAAGTTGCACCAGGAGGTGTATATTAGAACTACATACATTGATGCACTTTTTCTGCAATTGTTGTCATCCGTTTCCTCATAAAAAAAAGTCACTATAATATCCTATAATATTCTCACAGAAGTACTATTGACCACACATAGTACCATTTTCTACAGAGATTCACAGTGTGTTTGTGGTACTCTGTGGTAAGCTTTTGGTAATCATATAATGCTAATTTGTGAGTTTACCACTTATCTTTCTAAACATAAAATTTAATTTAAATATGTTAATAAGGATCACATAAGAGATGAGGGATTTAAGCTTGTTTTGCCTCTATAGTTTAAGGTGTTGGCCCATGTTGGATCCTTGTCTTGATTGACAACTAATTGTATGAAATGAGGACTTCAGTTCTGTGTGCAGATGTGATGTGTTTCTCCATAAAAATGAAGGAAATGCCTGCAACATGTATCTTTGATTATAGCAAATTTTTATTTGCGCAACATGAATAATAGCAACGAAATGTCTTATACATAGAGTTTTTGTACAAAATTATTTAAAAAGAATTATGGTCACAATTATACAACCATTTAATTTAATTTAAAATTTATTTATTAGATTTAAATAATAAAATATTTAAATCATCTTACGCTTCCTAGTGCAAACAGTAACAGTGATGTTTTCCTTGTATGTCATGGCCTCCTTGGTCCCACACTCCACCTGGTACAAACCAGAGTCTGAATGAGTCAGGCTGTGGATCGTGTTATCAGAAATATTTACCCTGTCGAAAAACAATCGAGGTCAGAGGTGTTCCACATAACAAGCTTCTGCTCACCAAACAAATCTGGACATCTGGCAGAAGTCGGCCTCCTCGGGAAACTTGATGGTGTAAGAGCAATTTCTTCCAGAATGGTGAAAGGTTCCTCCGCATGAATGCTGCTGATGAAAGCAAACAGCAGCAGAGCGAGCAATTGCAAGCTTCATACAGAGGACCAAAACTTCTCTATCTCATCATTAAAGGAAACCTTGAGGTACTAAACATGTCCGCATTCTGGTGACTATAAAACCCCTGAAAACTCAACTTCAAATCTCAGATATTTCTCCATATGATGAAATATTAGAAAAAACACCCTGAGATATTATTTTAGACTTTACAGTCAAAAAGTCAAATCTGCTCCATCAGGACTGTGCAGCTGTGGTTTCATCACATTTGATCAACAGTTGCTGGGAATCGGCAAACAACCTCACAATTGCTATCACATTTTGAATCAAATTTTGCTAAATAAATGTTGGTTAATGAGAATAACACAGAAATATCTCATGTCAAATAACCCAAACTGCTCTTTGGAGGACAACTGTGTGTTCCTGTAGGGCCACATCATTTTTAGAAAGAAGCTGGTTGAGAACAAAATTTTAGGGCCTTTAAGAGGTCGGTAGAGACCAAGTCAGTGATAAAAGGAAAATGAATATTGCACTTAAATTCATCAGGCTGCCTAAAACACTATTAAAAATAATGTTGCACCATGTGTGCTAAGTGCATTTAGCTAACTATTTCAACCGTTTAGCCATTACCTTTTGATAACTTTGAATTGCTTATCCATTATTTTGTGTTAATGACACTGTTTACCTTATCATTTTGATTGTTTCAACTTCTCTACTCGCATGCTAATGGTTTTCTCACACATTCAACTGCAACACAAGGTGTTACAACTGACTCAGTATATAAGAATGAATAAATATTTTTTAAATCAAACTGTACTTTTTGTTTTTTCAGATTAATTGAGCTACAACACAATTTATGTACCCTCTAGCAACCGCAATAGTACCCCCAGGGTTACAAATACCTCTGGTTGGGAAATTACTGATATGACAGGTTGATTAGTGTGTTGAGAAAAGATCACTGTGGACTGTCTTAGAAATGTTTTTTTCCTCATAGCAAGCAGAGCAATAAAAGATTTTCATTTAATAATAATAATTTGTGCCTTACTGCTTCACTTCCTGTCTAGAGGCATCCTAACATTACACTTTGTGTTTCAATATGCATAAGAAAATGGTATTCAAGTTATAATTTAGGCTTTGCAGCGGAAAATGTGGTAAAGTCTGCTTTTTTGCATCATCAGAAGAATGAATGACTGAGTAAGAAACCCACCCCGTACATTTAGTGTTGGCCTCTCACTGAGAAAGTAATTACATTTGAGATCAAGTATGCATGTGACATTTCAGTAAAAGCCTAGAAATGTAACTTGTGCACCACTCTCTGGAACACCATTCATCATTGAACTTGTTTTTACAGAAAGCAGAACCACCCAACTGTCTGAGGTCAGATTGCTTATGTTTTTTCCGCTGGCTCTTTATCTTGAACTGAAAACTTGTGTCCTATGTATACATTGAGCACAAAATGCCATATTGCCTTCATACCCTGAATGAAGATTCTGTAGTACTGTAATACTTAATTTAAAAATTTGGAAGACGTGGTAACATAAATGACATTTGTTCTTTACTTGAGCCCAAACAATTTGGTTTTCTTAAGGGACTCATAACTCAAATGTGTCATCTACAAACCATAGAAGCCTTATCATTCCCCATCTCAAGAAATAAAAGGAAAAAAAGAAATCTGAAGATGCCCACTTGGGCTACAGGGGCATCTTCAGATGGGATATCTAGGGAATAGTCATTTTCTGACATAGAATAATTAATAGCTTAATGGTGATCAAGTGGACCAGTCATATGGTCAGAGTCTGTCCTGTAGCATCAAAAGCTCATAAAGTACATGAAACTAAGACACATTTTTTCTTGTTGAGCAGGATTTTAATCTGTGCAAAGCAGAGCTGAGAAATCATTTAATGAAATTATGTTATTTTTGGATTGTATGATAGCAGCTCAGCTATGAGTGGAAACAGACAGTGGCTATTTTTTTTCGTGATGACAAGGGTGATCAGAGTGTGCAGAACAACCCTAAGAAATGTGCTTTCTTTTATAACGCATGCTCACCTAAGAATATTTTATTATTTAATAATAATTTGTACTCTTTCAAGGGGGTAACTCAACAGTTTTGCACAGAAGATGTTGATATTTTTTGCACAATGTACAAGCATGCATATGAATTAATCTTAAAAAAACTGAACATGCGTATTTTACCCGGAAAGTAATGCAACAAATACAAACAACTAAGGTACCAATGACTAAAAGCAAGCACTACGCTAACTCGTGCGTGCAGAGGAGGTTGGCACTGACGTCAATTAAGCCCCAACAGATATTTACCAAACTCCAATCAACATTATAGTCTTGTTAGTCCACCGAGCTTTAGTGGTAAGTACACTATTCTACCATAAAATAATCTGACTGCTCTCTATTTACACAGCGTTTAGGCCTAATTTGCATGTTTGAATTTGCAGAACAGATTATCACTGTTAACTCTTGAGTGTGAGGCGAATTATTATGCAGTACTTTTAGCATATGCAACATGAATGTGACATTTTAAGTATTTGTACCGGCCTTATTTTTCTTCAGTATTTACATAACGTCAAAAGTTGTATCACCCTAAAAGCTATTAAACTTGATCAATATTGTTACTAAACTTTACCGATAAATCAATAGAAAAAGCTGACCTGTTTTGTGTCCTCTGCAGATGGTCCCAGTGCTCGTGAACATACCTTTGGCCACGGTGTTTGTGCTAAGCTGCATGTGTGCCGTGCCGTTGCAGGGCCAGAAGCCGGGTCAAGTGGACCCCCTGACGGCCCACCGGGCAAACCCGCAGTGCTGGGACTCCTCCTCGGCGCTGCTGCTGGAGATGCGCTCCCCGAGGATCGCTGACACGGTGCCCGCCTTCTGGGACCTGATGGTGTTCCTCAAGTCGTCAGACAACAGCAAACACACGGCGCTGTACTGGGACCTGGCCCGGGTTTTCTGGGACATCTATGTCGACTGCGTGCTGTCCAGGAGTCACGGCCTCGGACGGAGACACATCACCGCTGTACATTCCCTCATTACTGACAGTAAGTGTTCAACCACACACACACACACACGCACACACACACACACACACACACACACCCACACACACACACACACACACTTTTACTTTTAGACTATATGTTTATTTTACTGCTTGCTACAAGTTATAGATTTTACATTTAAAACCTGCTGTGAACCAATAAAATATGGTGCATTGCTGTAAATTAAACTGCCATTAGGATATGAAATAGGTTAAATGAATTAATGCATGACCAGGCACAAGATAAAAATGCTGTTTACTCATTAATACACCAGTAGGCATTTTTCTGTTAATTTCTGATGATACTACTGCATTTTAACTTAACAGATGGATCTGGGTACTTTTTCCATCACTGGTAGTGGAGAGAACACTAGTGAGATTGGTTGGTCCAAAAGACTTAGGAGTACGTAGAAGACAATAATTACACTTTCTCAATATCCAGAAATGAAAACTGGATTTTCTGTTTCATTTTTGAAGACAGTAAGTCTTTAGCTTCTATATACTACAGCCTGAATAACATACATCTCAAATCCTATAGCTACTTTCTCTTTCTATATATACATATATATTTGCACCAGCTACTGTGAATTTGGGGCAAAATGCACATTCTGTAGGCTATATCAAGAAATGTACTCCAGATTTCCACATGTAAAAATTATTATGTGAATGCATGCTATACCATGCTATACTTTGAGCACAAAGTGCCACCAATGAAAACCTTGTAAATTATGTTTTTAATGCTGCTAAATGTAAGATTCTGCTTTTACTTGTGCTGTAAATGTTGCAGAAATGATCCAGTCAGCAGGGCACCTTAAGTTATCTAAATCAAGAGGGGAATAATATGGGACACCACGTTGCATTGATGAGCCCTCTGGTGACACAGTGGACCTCATCAGTTGAGGAATGAGATTGCCTACTTCGCATCTCTGAAGTATCACCAAACTCATGCAGCATACTATGTACTTCACGAACCTACAGCAAGACTGAGACCTCCCTTGTCCCCAGTCTTTGCAGACATTCATGAATATGGGTGTATGAGTTTCAAAGTTTCAACTTTAAATCAGAACTGGGGACATGATTGTGCCTTGTGGTTCTGCGGCACTGTTGGATGTGAATGGTGACAGAGTTCACTTAACTGTTTGGTGCATTAAAAGTTAACTGGCTTGTATTCAATGTAAAACCTGTGTCCAAAGGTTTCATTTTTATGGATGATGTGGCTGAATCAAGAAAGGTTGTTTTACCATTAATGTTGTACAATGCTGCCTTTTTCTGTGTGTGTGTGTGTGAGTGTGTGTGTGTGTGTGTGTGTGTGTGTGTGTGTGTGTGTGTGTCCTTCATAGAGACCTTCAGGTTCAACAGCTCAGGTGTGAACTCCCGGGCATGGCTCAGTGTCAGAGTGAGACGCAGAGGACACATCAAGACCTTGAAGATCAAACCCAAATCAAACAAACAAATACGCACACATAATTAATGAGATTTTAGTTTATAGTATTAATCAATATTTTCTTTTCTTCTGAAAAAAATATAATTTATATATCATTTCAAAAATATAATGCAACCTTAAGGGGAATTTGTGGAGCTGTATGCTGCCCTACAAAGCTAAGATGCTGTAACTACATATTTACAGTCAAAATTCACTTCAGATCAGAATGGGATGTGAAATTAGCTTTTTTCATGTAAAAGAAATTAATTGCAAAGAAATTGGGATGTTATATACAACAAAATCCTGCTAAAAACCAAATGAAACAGTCAAACTAACTAAAGAGTGTCAAATTTAGGTCAGCTAGCTTGACCTGACTAAAGCTTAATTTACTTACTTTGCCTTCACCTGTTTCCTGCAATTGAAATATATAATTTTTGATGAAGTAACATCTCGATAATTAAGTTTGTTTAGTTTGTACTGTGTAATTAAAGCAGCAGCCAAATCTAGTCATAGAGAAAAAAATAGCTAAAGTAACCCTGCTAAAAAGGTAACTTGCCTAGCTTAGCAGAGTAGCAGTACCTAGTGAATTTTGACTCTAGTGGAACTTACAGTTTGGTGTGGTTAAGCTACTTTTAAATTACACATAAATATGATTAAAAAGTTCTTAATACATCAATGTTTAAAACTTTTTTTCAACTTCAGCTTTTCTGTAGTGCTTAACAGCTCTCTGCCTTTGTAGGGCAGTGTGGTTCTCAATGCTGAGTTTTGTTGACTTATCATAGACATATTTTCTCAATGTTAATGGACAATAAAGTGTCTTAATAAATGAAAATACTGGACAGAGTTCACTTGACACCATTAGATAGCATGCCTTAAAGTGTATTATCACTTAATATTATGAAGACTTTTCAAATACGAAAATAGGCTAAACTGACTCGAAATAATAGTCAAATTTTTCATAGTTTCTTACCTCTGTGTGTTAACTGGTAACACTGCATACATGCAGTATTGCTGCTATGGTCACCTACAGTTTGATACTTCTTGCACTGATTCAAAACTGATATGCCCTAATTTTTGTTATCATATGTTCCAGTGACAGCATATGTCCCTATATCAAAACTAATATTTTATATGACAATATATGGACAATAGTCGATTCTTGTCAAAATGATTATAAGATTACCTGTTTGTTTGTTCATCTATGTGTATGATTATTTTAAGTACAATAAATTCATGTATCTTGGCTGTAAGTTGTTGTTGAATATTTGTAGGACATGTGTGACCTGACATGGCCAACAGACCGGAAGCTGTTGTAAAAAAATGTAGTCAGACATTTATTAAACCTACGTTACTGTAAGACTTTTTTTTTTTTTTGTAATTTCCAAATAATTATTTTCTTATGATTTCCTGATAATTTTACCTAACGTTTCTGCACTGACTCCATTATCAAATATTGTCAAATGTTAAATTCCATTTTGGTGCACACATCCTGAACCCAAAGAACAACACTGATAGTCTACCCACTGGGTAATTGTGACAAATCAAGCAAATATAGACGTTGATGTAAGTTTAGAAAGTTTATGCTGTTTCCTCTGGCTACATTTAACATCTAAATTCAAATTAAGATTATTCTAGTTTAACCTAAATTAATTATTATCATACTTTTATGACATGTTACTTGACTTTATGTCACCAAGTTACAGGCTGTGTATTCAGGTGTGACAAACTACCCTGTTTCTGGGGTTAAAGCCGACCACGATCCATCCCTCTCTGGAGTGATGTAAGCACGTGTGGTACAGCCTTCAACGCTTATACTTTCGATTTGTAACCTACTTCCTGCTCGGTCGACGTGAGCTGCGCACCGAACTGTGAAGTTCATGTGTGTGATTTCAGACAACATATTTCAGTAGTGTACTATTGCCTACGGTACTTCGGGTATGTTGAAGTAGACGACAAATATCCTCCTCAGTCTGACCTGCTGAAAACTCGTCTCCAAACAGGTAAAACTGCGCGACATGTTTGGGTTGAGTAGAAAATCTGTCCCGTGGTTAAATCATGCAGAAAATCTAATCAAACCTTTTGACTACATAGATAGTGAAAGTGATGCAGCTGCAAGTGTGAAGAAGTGATTACGTGATGGTATGTAATTATTATATTTAGATACGACATTTAAAAGAAGAAGCGCTGCATCATGGGAGTTCCTCCAGCAGCGTCTGCCTATGGCAGACATAACTAAGGGATGATTCAGGGTTCAGGGCTTAGCCAGCTCTAACTATCAAAGAACAAAATTTTAGTTCCAATCTTTAATGTAGAGAGGGTGTCTGCCTCCCTAAACCCAAAGTAGGAGCTGGGTGCACAGGAGAAGAGCCTGATAGCTGAAGGCTCTGCCTCCCATTCTATTCTTGGAGACTTTAGGCGCCACAAGTAAGGCTGCACATAGAGAGTGATGAGTTCTTTTGGAATAAGAGAGTACTACGAGGTTTTTAAGATGTGATGGAGCTTGGTTATTATTTACAGGGAGCCAATGCAGTGAACACGAGAGAAATCTGATATTTTTTTCTAGTTCCTGTCAGTACACAGGTTGCTGCATTTTGGAACGACTCGTTTTTCAGCATCCTTTTAAGACAGGATGTTTCTAAGGCTAATGTTCCTTATAGTAGAACTGGAGGCCAAGTTAATGCCATCCAGTGTAACTATATGATATATTTTTTTCTGAGGTGTTTAGGGCCAAGCACAATGAGTTCAGTTTAGTCTTTTTTGGGGGCAGTTTTTGCTTTTATTACGATAGCTGCCGTGAGCGAGAGACAGGAAAGTCAGGGAGAGAGAGGGGATGACATGCAGCAGGGGGGCTTCGGGCTGGACTTGAACCCAAGCCACTGTAGTTAGGTCTAAACCTGAATGGTATGTGCTCTATATAGATATATAGGGTGAAAAGTATCAGTCCCATGGTGTGTAAAAATGTAGACATTGACTAAAAGCTAAAAAGAATGCACACAACCTACTCCAGAACGCCATCAGATGTTATTAACATTACCTGTGATCAATTTCACTAAATCAAATTGTGGTTATAAAGTAACTAAATGAGGAAGTAATGACTGGTACGATGTACTACACAATGTTAGAGAAAGAGAAAAACATCTGAGTGAGTTTATCTTGTTTTTACTACAGGAAATGGATTTTCAGAGGCTGCTGTTGGAGGTAGGGAAGGCCCTGCGAAAGGACGAGGTAAAAGATTTAGCATTTCTTTGCACTGACCTCCTGGGCCAAAACCCGACCTCTGTGGAGTCAGCCAATGACCTCTTCTCTCGTCTGGCCGATCAAGACTATCTCTCACCTGAGCATCCACACCTGTTGACTGAGCTTCTCACCACTATAAAACGCACCCGTCTGGTCCGTGACCTCGCGCTCACTGATCGAGATTCTGCAACCAGTAGCCTCATCTCTCCTTACAGGTGGGCTGAATGTATTTTACTTCTTTTTTTTTTTTTTAAAGTAAATCAAGTATGATTTACCTTACAGAAAAATCTTCGTAAACACTTTGCTAAATAGGAATGCACCAATCTACATACATATACAGCATGGGATTTGTATCAGAGCCAATAAAGAATTTGTGAAATGATGCGTGAAAGTCAACCTCATTTTGCTTGAAGTTTGTGGAGTACATTATGTGAGGAATGTTTCAATAAGATTTGTGCAAACATTATATCAACTGCTTTTGTGAACATGTTCAAAGCAGGAAACTACAAAGTTACAAGTACAAATACAGGCCCTGTTTTTGCAGTCAAAGCAAAAAAAAAAAAAGTATAAAAATTTGTGTATATAGTTACAGCTTCATGTTACATAGAAGTAGGTTCATTGTCATGACTGATAAGTGTGCAGATCATTTTCTTGAGAAATTTGTTAATCGTCCGGAAAAGAGTAAAAAAATGCTCATCACAGTTTCTCACAGTCTAACGTGACCTCTTCTTTTTTTGTCTGAACAACAGTCCAAAACTCAAATATATTAAATTCTCTGTTGTAGAAGACTACTACTATAAAACCTGCACATATTCACATTTTAGAAGCTGGAACAACTGAATTGTTCTGGCACTTTATAACCTAAAAGATTCAACAGCAATCAAAATAGTTGCATATTCAGTCTGATTCAGATACACATTTTTATTTATGAAAAATAAAGATTACTGGTAATGGAATCGGGACTTGGTACTGACCAATGTAGGCATCGAAGATTGTATCAGGAGAAGAAAAAGTGGGGCCGTCCAGTCAAGCACCAGGCCTACTCTGACAACACTCAACAGTTTATTTTCTGTTATTCCAGGAAGCTACTCTACAGCTTGTCTGAGGAGATTACTGATGATGACTTGAATCATGTGAAGTTCTTGTTGAACAAAACGCTGCCACGTAGAAAACTGGAGGACAATGTTGTGAGTGCTTCTTCAGATTGTCAATGTTTGAAAGCCATGTTTGAGGAGAAGAGACAAGTTAGATGCAGAGGTGTTTAGACAATCAGCCATAGTCATAAACATACAAACTATATTTTATAAATAGCGCTTCAACTTCATACATGTTTAATTGATCTAAAAAGACATTTGAAAAACATTAATGAAGTTTCCGCTGTGAAGTATACATCATATTACCTTATGATAAAATGAAATGTAACTGTAAATCTGATTTTCAGACTACGCTGGAGGTCTTCCTGGAGATGGAGCACATGGACCTCCTCAGTGACACTAATTTAAACGAACTGGAGAAAATGATACAGTCAATCTGTCCCATGTTGAAAGAAAAGATCAACCAGTTCAAAGCACTGCCAGGTAAGATAAAGAAAATTCTCATTGCAAACGTTACTGCCAACAACAAATGTAAGAATGAGGACGCAACAGCAGATGTTAGAGTCAGCAAAAAGACCTTACCTTAGACTTCAATAGGAACAGTACAGGAGGCAGGCAGATTAAATCAAGAACAGGAATGGAAAAATGTGAAGACACCACGTGGTGAAGACGGCAGCACTGGAAACAGCAGGGCCTCCATGAAGTCACTTAAAGGGACATTGCATTGACCAACCGGAGCCCTTACCCTAACCTTAACCTTAAACCCCCATATTTGATCATTTACAGTGAGGAGACTTTTTTTGTCTTGTTTTTAATATGTGCTGATTAATCTGTATGTAAATCATGTTACTGTTTGTTTACTTTTCTCTTTTTTTTTTTTCATCACAGTTCATCCAACCAGGCCTATGGCTCAACAGTTCGGCAGATCGAGGTCTATAACTTGCCCCTTTGAACTAAACCAGGTACAGTCTTTGATTCTGCTTTGAATCCGTCCGAGTTGCACTGAAAGATTTCTACCATGATATTATCCTCACATCACTGCAGTGTCACATGCTATTCTTTCTGCCATAGCCATTTGTTGCAATGTCTTGTTTTCTCTGTGTTCTTTATCAGGACCCTCAATCTTTAAATTCTGAAAGGTCCGTCTCGAGTAGAAGATCAGGTAAACTGATATATAATAACACGTCTCTTCTCTTAAGTGTATTTACATGTAGAGAAGTAAAAGCGTAAAAAGCGAAGTAAAGAGTAAAAGTCAAACAAACTTTATTTTTTTCCTACTCTCAAATATGTGTAATTGTAGCTGTAAGTCTGATGTATAAGTTAATGTGCCACTGCCCTCACAGTCAACATACAATGTTTTTTTAACCATTTTGTCAAGAATTATAATTCTAATGATGTTTTTTTTTTTTTTTCCTCCTTTGAAGAATTCCAGTTATCGGCCCAGGTGAGAAACTGATAGAATTCACACACTTAAATGACACGTGACATTTGTTTGTCCTTAATGGTCATTTTTAATTTCTCTTGTGTCCAACATAGAGTTCCTTGAATTCTTCCAACACCTCTATGGGTGAGTTTTGAGGTTTGGGTTTTTTTGTTTTACAACAAAAACTGTTTTCAAGTGTAGTTCAGTGGACTGGGTTATTCTGAATCCTCTTTTATTACTTTCCTAGATCTTCCAGATGTGTTGGGTGAAGATGAAAATGGAGCCCTGTCACATGGACTGAGTGGTTTACACACTGAAACAAGCAGCTGTACGTCATTGGAAGGTTTTTGTAGATATATTCACACAGAAAATAATCTATATAATTTTTGCCACTGACTTTGCTGAAAATTGTTGCTCTTCAAATCTGTGATCATCACATCGTCTCATAGTGAGAAGAGATGCCCTGGGATTGTTGCTGTCTCAAGAACACGAGACCTCCCCTGAAGAGCTGATTTTTCAGGCTACCAATACAAACAGTGAGGTGGGTGATTTATATCGTCCTATTTATACAAGTATATGTGCTCATGGCCGCCCAGGACCCTGCTTTGCTTCTTATCGCATGAACATGTAACTTTTCTCTTTATCTCTGTAGGATTTGGGAATATATCCCATGACTGCAGCAAAGAGAGGTTTCTGCTTGATAGTAAACAACAACAACTTCTCTGAATCCAATCTCAAGAATCGGGAGGGGACCATGATTGATGAAAGTAAGCTTATGTTTATGTAATGTTGGAAATCTCAGATGAAAACAGGTGCATGTATTCCAGCCCTGCCCTGTCTGCATGCGGGCATGTTGCTGTGTGTATTTACATTTATACGTATATATCTTCCAGAGTGTCTACACGATGTGTTTAAGTGGCTGGGCTTTGAGATCGAGACACGGCGCGACTGTACGAGCAGGCAGATGCTGTCTGTGTTGCAGGAGCTCGGCAGAAGAGACCACAGTCAGATGGACTGTGTGGTATGCTGTGTTCTTAGCCATGGTCAGCAGGGAGGGGTGTGTGGTGTGGACGGCAACAACGTTAAGCTCATGGAACTGATGGAGCCTTTGAATGGAGTAATGTGTCCCTCTTTGGCAACAAAACCCAAGCTGTTTTTCATCCAGGCTTGCCAGGGCACCAGAGAGCAAAGGGCCGTCTACGTCGAGGCGGATGGCATTGCACATAGTCCTGTTAGTAGTGATGCTGTTGTAGCGAACAACTCTATCCCATGTGATGCTGATTTCCTGCAGGCAATGGCCACCGTTCCTTTTTTCGCCTCCTTCAGAGAGAGGAAGAATGGCACCTGGTTTATTCAGTCATTGTGCCAAAACCTGGTCCAGATGGTGCCCAGGTTAGTGACACAGCATATCAGATGTTTTTGGATGATATGAATTTTTATAGTTCTGGAAAGTAAGTTAATTTACATTTATATTTCCATTATATGATTCTTTATACTTAATATTTTTTCTCATTTCAGTGGGAAATGTTTTTACTTTTTACTACATTTACAGTTACAATTACATTTCAGAAAACTAAACATATAATGAGATTATGATACATAAATGATGCGTTATTGTATCTTAAACTACTATTGTTCCATCAATATTAGTATTTCAATAATATGATAATATGACAGACAGATTTCATTCTTCATAGAGAGTACTTTTAATTTTGATGCCTGAACTGTATTTTTATAGTGTGCTATTGTTTCTTATGCTTAAGTCAATTATTTTAGTACTTTCTTCACCTCTAATTTAGTCACTTCTCATATATATGATAGTTAAAATTAGACAATCATTTATTCTACGTTGGTAGTTTTTTAGGCCACCATCTAATTGTATCTCTTGTCTTTTCCAGGGGGATTGACCTCGTGTCTATCCTGACAAAAGTGAATGCTGATGTTAGCGAGAGGTCCGATTTTGCCGGTAAAAAAAAGCAAATGCCTCAACCAGCCTTCTCACTCAGGAAGAAAGTGGTTTTTCCTATCCCTGAAGCCCGTCCTCCCAGCCTGCTGTCTCACACATCCGATGTTCCCTGAAAGGGGTCTTTATCTTACAAAAACTGTTGCAAAGCTTTATCCAAATGTGTTTTATATTTTTATGACGACCCCTGAGCCAGCCTGCATTTGCTGATAAAGACAATGGCGTGGCTGAAAACTTTATTGGAGATGATTTTGTCACACAATTGTTTAAAGGTTTATATGAGACAGTCATTCTGGTACGATATCTACAGTGTAATTGTCAAAATGAAATATTTTTACATGATATTAAATGAACTGTACAATCGAATCATGCACATCAATTCAGAAGTAAATGCAACATCCTGGCTTTTATTCTTTTCATACATGTACGATTAGGTTTTTTTTTATTCTTCAAGCTGTGAGTGTATTATTGTTACCATTGTCATTTTATATGACTAGGAGCATATGGTTGTTACACATTAGAAATCCACATAATCTGTGCGGCAATTCAAAAACAACAATTTCCCATCAGTCAAGCAATAAATTTCTATACTATGAAAGTATTTAGCAATTTGAAAACCTATTCATTTTGTTTGTTTACATACATATATTAAAAAAAATGCACTCTTTATATGTATTTTGTTACAGTCTGTTACATTCATAACCTGCTGAACCTGCTGCTCTTCAGTGCAGTTGTTCATTGAACATCTTGAATTAATCACAATTGGAGGGAAAATGTGTCTTTGGTGACAAATTCTTTATTTATTCTGTGTTCTCTTATTCAGGAAATGTCTGCACACAGGTCATTGACAATACAATTTAATATTAGACAATAGTTCATCTGAGTCTCCTCAGCAGATTAAGTCTGCTCTGTCCTCTCTTGTATAATGTATGAATATTGTCCATGCAGTCCAGTTTATTGTTTAAATGCACAGCCAAGTATTTGTATGATTTTACAATCTCAGTGTCCATACCCTGATTATTCAGTGGTGTGGGTGGGGGGTGTTTGGTCCAGCTGAAATCTATTGCCAGCTCTTTGGTTTTTCCTGTGTTTATTTCGAGGTTTATCTTAAATTTAAATGCATTTCCTCATCTTTAGCTAATCCCAGATTTCCTTCTTGCATTAAATTATACACAGAAAAGCACTTGAAATCTGAATGCGGTTAAGCCCTGGGTGAACTACCATCACCTACCAGCAGGTGGCGGTAAACAACTTAGCTCCGCGCAGTGCCATCAGTTGACCTGCCGCTGACCTGGATGTTGATGTTGATGTTGAATTCGGTAATTTCCCCGGCTAGGCTGCAATGAGGAGTTGATAGCGTTTTTTAGGCCACTTAATTTTCTTCACAGTAACTTAACTAGATGCTCAGAAAAATCTCTCACAGTGGTGTGTGTGTGAGATTTTACCTTGACCGAAGTCTTTGCTCAGCCCGCTGACCACAGAAACTTGTAAATATGTCTCAGGAGGGATATCAGTCACCAGCAGTGAAAACCACCGCCGACGTCAGGTTAGTTGTTTTTAATCGTTTAAATGTATTAAAATGTGTTTAACAATGGCTAACCTTTAACAATGACACAATGGCAGCATTTATGAAGTGTTAAAATATCAAGGCATAAAGAAACAAATACAAAAACACTAAATATCACCAGTGAAGCTGGACGTGGATTCCCCAGAAGTGAAAATGTGACAAATAAAATTAATGCTAAAATTAATTTTCTATTGCTTGAGCAATAGCTGGATCTTAATGCTGTTAATGCCCAAAAAGAAGCGTTATGAAGTTATATCACTGATATTTAACCTTCTATACCTTTTATATTTAAGCCCTGGTAGCGTCAGAATAAACAAACATATGAATATACCTTTAATTAAATGAGCTAACAGCATTAATGTCGGTGAGCTGGAGTTACCGGGGTTAGCTTAGCTGGCTAACGTACAGTATTTTAGGTTTGACGGATAAAACTCAGTCTGCCACAATGTTAAAAGTAATAATAAAATCATCATCATCCAACCCTCTCCCATGTGTTTAGTTTATGTTAAATAAAGATTCAACAGCGTTAGCTTTTATGCTGTGAAAGATAAAACTACAGTTATAAACGTGGCTCAGAGCGACTGTACCTGCAGTGACTTATTCTACAAAATGTGTTGGGATGATGATTTAAAATGAGAGATGAGAAATGTCACTTCATCGTTTTATTTCTAAAGACAATGTACATTTATCAACATGGATAAAAAGACTCCATAAAGACAGTAATAACAACAAAATATGCATCCTCAAGACAGTGCTACAGGGCACAGTGAGACACAGCTAAGCAATACTGATTATAATAATGTTTTGACAAACAGAACACCAATAAGACATAAATAAAATATGATAAATATAGTTGACATCATGTGTTACAATATGTCAATTCACCACTTGGCACTGATTTCATAGTCATATAAAGGAGGCTGATGCAGTCATGCAGTTGTGGTTGTTTGAGTGTTGGAGAGGCAGATTGTCACCTGAAGCCTGTCAGATCAATTCCTGGACTGGATGGACAAATCACTATTATGAGGAGATCCCTCATTATTCTTCCCTGGATGGAGAAAGTATAAACAAATGTAAGGCTCATTGTTCACTGTACAGCATCCTTTACCTCAGCAAGCATCAGCTTTAGTGTGTGAGTGCAGGAAGGTTTATAGGCTAGAAGCCACTTAATAAAATCATTTATCTTGGGCAGAGTCATTTCTGTGGTGAGTGGAAGTGCAGATCAAATAAGATGACAGTTAATTCAGCAACACCTCACAGATCAAAGAAGCCGACACAGTGCTTGCTTCAGTACATGCATGTAAACTTGTTCTCGCCAGTTCCTTAAATGTCCATCATATGAGACATCCCACATCATTTCAGTTTTTAACATTAGAAGATTATAAATTGTGAAACATTCTCAGAATCGAAATCTCTAGTGTTGCATACAGATGTATGACAAGTGTGCACAAAGGGCTCAAAAAGGTTAGAGGGAGTGTTTGTCAGTTTCACAGTGGGCCAGCCTTGAGCCCTTGTCATCTTATCAGGAACTTGCATCATGTCTTTGAGTCCTAAACAGCTGAAACTGGGACTGGACGAATGGAAGAATGAAAATAATGGTCAGTTAAAGCTATCAGTAGTTTTGGATTTATAATCATCAACAGACAGTAAGGTACAGTAAGTAAACAGTAAGGCTTCAAACCATCCGAATAAAATAAATATCCAATAGAATAATAAAAATCCTAATAAGTTAAAAATACTTCCATAAAAAGCAGAAAGACTTTTTGGGGTGGTTCATATGTATATATGAATAAACTGCCAATATCTGTTGGAAGTATTGCCATACAAACAAACACATCCTATCATTTGCATTCATTATTTTCGGTCTATTAACTGCCCTGATTTTTGGCTCAGATGTACGGCGACAGTGCATTTATTATGCTTCTGGTCTTTGTGTATACTTGTTTAATACACGCAGCTTGAACACACTTGAAACACAGAGGAGCAATCCTGGGAAAACACCTATACAAATCTTGCATGAATATGGCACCAAAACTGGCAACCTTCCAGTGTATGTGATGGAGAAGGCTGAAGGAGAAGCTCACCAGCCCAGCTTCGTCTTCAGTGTCAAAATCGGAGACGTGGGCTGCACAGGTACGTGAACGGACCCACCCTTGCTGTGCTGCCAGCTGTCTGTCACTGAATGAAGTCTTTTATTTGAACTGAAAGTCATACATTGCTCATTCCTGTCTGTAGTGTATTATTTGTCACTTCTTCTTTGTTGACAGTTGTGTCTGTTGCTGCAGCATACTCTTAAATATATCCTCTATATGCCTTGTTTTTTTTTAACAAAGGTATCTCGCCTCAGGCATAGAACAGTGCAGGTCCAGAGAAGAGGATGTCAAGCATTTTCAAAGCTCTCAGTGTTGAGGTGATGAGAAATAATCCAGTCTTCTTATTTGACATCTTCAAACAACTACTCTAGAGTACAATTCTTTTCCTCTTTATTTCATCGTGTCCTTTCCAGTAACCTTTAGGGTTCATCTTACTTTCTGGGATAGTACAATGAGACACAATTGATTGAAGGCGTCTTATGGGCTTCCAGGGTTTAAAACAGGAATTCAAATCTTGTCTTTACAGGCATATTTGTTTTTTTGCCATTGTGGGTGGATGAGTGGTTTGAGGCTATGGTGCTTTTTAAAGAATAATTTCTGTAATGTATTTCATAATCTGTGTCTGGTTGTATTTTGTGTCAGGTCAAGGTCCCAGTAAAAAGGCTGCTAAACACCTTGCTGCAGAGGCTGCCCTGAATATGCTGCAAATAGATGCTGGAACAGTGTGAGTAGAGATCGAACGATTAGTTGATGGACATAAAATTAATTTAGCTAATTATTTATCAAAGCAAAAGTACCAGAAATTCACTGGTCCCAGGTTCATTAAATGTGAATATTTTGCCTTTTAGACTTTTAATTTGGCAAAACTCAGTCTGCAATGGTTTTGTAGTGTGTCAGTGTGGGTTTTGGCAAATGATATTGTTCAGATTAACCCAGCTGTGGCCCGAAGGTGAGTCTGATGTTATCTTTTTTAGCAGTGCGTTGCTGCACAGCTGCAGTGGTCGAATGTTTTACTCATTTTTTGAATAAAAACCCAGAATATTTACTTTTTAAAGTGCGAGAATTTGATGCTTTCTGTCATCATATATGATAGTACTGAATATCTTTGGGTTTTGGACTGTTGGTTGAATAAAACAAGCAATTTACCCTGAGCTGTCAGACAAAAAGAGTTACTCATTAATCGAGAAAATAACTGGCAGATTAATCCATAATGAAAATAATGGTTAGTTGAAACCCTACACTGCCAAGCTGATAGGTTGTAGTGTATGCTGATCTATTGCAGCTATGCTTTGATGTGATTTCCAACAGGAATGTTCCTGTGAAGTCTGAGAGTAATGGTGTTGCAGCAGAAACAAACAATCATCCCAACTCAGTCGGGATACTGCAGGTCTGTAAATGTGTGATTTATGCACTTTGTTGTATGTGTGTGTGTGTGTCAGTATGTGTGTGTGTCCGTCCGTCTGTATATGTTTTGAATGCCCCAAAATTAAATAAAAAAGGAAAGCTTGACAAATATAATTACTTTCAGAAATAAAAAATAGTGTCCGTTTACTAAACTGTACTTGAAAGCGGCATGCAGCAACAGATTATTTCCTGTCTAATATGCATTATCAGTATCAAATAAAGAGAATATTAACTCTGTTTTTTCTTGTCTTCATTATTTTCCTCTCTGGCATTTCATTGTAGGAGCTAGCGTTGCAGAGAGGATGGCGTCTTCCTGAATACACAGTTGTAACGGAAGCTGGTCCGCCACACAAGAGAGAATTCACTGTTACTTGTCGAATGGAGTCCCTGTCAGAGAAGGGTATGGGTCTTTTTGAGAGATTCATGTAAAATCTTTTAAAGTGGCTGTAATTTTTCTTCGTTCGTCCTGTTCTCATTTTCTGTCTTGTGTTTTGACAGCTATAGGAAACTCAAAAAAGGCAGCAAAAAAGGCAGCTGCAGAGAAAATGGTGGCAAAACTTCAAAGTCTGTCAGGCTGTTCTGAAATCACATGGGTATGTCAAATATTTCTAGCGTTTTTTTTGTGACCTCTGAAGGCATTAGCACCATTTCAGAGTCAAAAGTTTTTAAAATGTCTCAATTTTTTTGTGTAACACTTCATGTCTCATTTTCAGACGCCTAAACCAAGTGTCCGATTTGAGAACTTAAGGAACTCATCAGCAGAGAAGATGTCTTTACTAAGAAGAAATCCCCTGAGCATTCCCAACACAGATTACATTCAGATGATGTTGGAATTGTCCAAGGAGCAAGGCTTTGAGGTCACATACTTCGATATTGGTGAGACAGCCCACACTGCATCGGTGTTTCTCTGTCAAAGATCCAGAGTGCTTTCTGTTCAGCTAACGCAGCTCCTTACTTCATTCACTCCCGTCTCAGCTCTTCCCAATGCAGACGCTAGAGAGATGCCAGACACAGCATCTCAACTGTCCTGTAAAGTGTAGAAATAATTGAGTGGAAGTTTGAAAAAAAAAAAAAAAAAAGCCTGACGCCTCATGAGTGCAGCTTCAGTACAGAATTTTAAAAAAAATTTAGTGAGAGAACAAAAAGATAATGGAATCTCTGAATAATATATAATTTCTTTTTGATTTCTTAATTCATGCTGGAGCTTATACAAACATGTGATAGCTGATATTTTATCAGTAAACAGGATTAACGTTAATGTCTCTGTTGGTGCTGTTGTTCGTGTTTCCATAGTTACGGTTTGCCTAACCTTGAAGCAACATAGCAATAATGTAATAATATACTGAAGTTGTAATCCTTAGGAGTTTAGTTCTGGTTGATTTGCTGACACTTGTGGTTGCCATGGAAACAGCCAGTGTAGTTTAATATTACAACAAAAACTCTCTGAGAAGGAACAGAAGAGCAACTGATGTATCTGTTTACTCATTGCAACCACAGTCTGATTTCACGCTGCTAAGTTACTTTGCTAGGGAATTGGAGGTGTAGTCTGTCACCTGCAGCTCTTCATCTAACAGGTCACTCTGACAGGTGCATTTTTATTTTTTTAAGCGCTGATGATCAATTTCCTGTGGCTGCTTCACAGTAAAAGCCACCCTGTGATTTGCGACTTTATTGCTTTTAATGTGAAGCAGCAGCAGTAGATGATAGTGATAATGATAACTAATAAAGATTATGAAATTTAAATACATTGAATGTCTATTGCAGAAAAAAATGCAGAGCAAAAATCAAAAACAGGATGTGATGTAAAGGATTGTAACTTTAAATAAGCTATCATTTATATTTTATTAAATATGTTGATTATATTATACAACCGTTAGTTCCGACCAAGTAATCTGATTGGACGACAGGCATCCTATGAGCGCCGATATAGAGTACAACAGCACTGGGACTTTTAACCGCATGTATCACTCCGCTTTACAGGTGTTAATCAGCGTCACATTAATGGTCGTTTACTTTCTTAGACTGTAACAAACAAAGATGAAAAATATTTCCAGAAATAACATTTGAATTAAATGATGTATGGTCGACAGAAGAGGATAAAGGGAAGAAACCTGGATATTTCAGCGCACACTTGAGGTAACGTAGACTAAGTAACAAGCTAGTGTGCACTGTGCAGGTCAGGAACATGTTAATGTGTTGCTTTGCAACAGTCCAGTACCAGTTTAGGTGCAGAACTATTTGTGTTGACCTATCCAAAGAAATGATGAAAGAAACAAACAAATCATAATCTGTTGTTGCTTATTTAACTAAGATGGCGCTCGTAGAACTGTTGTATACGTCTGTCATTGTCTTCGGCTGTTGAATACGTACACGGCCTGCAGCCTCGTACATATGATCAAATCACAGCCATGCTGATATTGAGTGCAACATCACAACCTCTCGTGTGATACTGCTTAATTAATTGATATTAATATTAATTTTTGTTTTTTTTTGGCAGATGAACTGACGGTGAACGGCCAGTACCAGTGTTTGGCAGAGCTGTCCACCTCCCCGGTCACCGTGTGTCACGGCACAGGCATTTCCTGTAGCAACGCGCACAACGACGCAGCACACAGCGCCCTCCAGTACATCAAGATCATGGCCTCCATCAAGTAAACACTACAACAGTCAACAGTCGCTTCACCCACATTGCCACATATATCAGCTGATGTCTAGTCATGATGAGGCTGTAGATTGTTCTTCCCTCTTAGTCTTCCTGCCCACGGATGATATGAGGTCAAGGTATATTTTTTTAATTATGTAAACGTATAACAAAAGCAGATCATGCTCCACAGTATTTAAAGGTACATCAACATGAATCATACAACTGTAGAACAATATCAGTGAGGAAATAAGCTCAATATTAAGAATCAAATCAAAAACTTTGCCATCAGGCTGTTAGGATGCCATAATGTGTTAGATAAGACGTCAAATATATTTAAGGAACTTCATGTGTAAATGAAGTAGGAACACAACAGTGAATATTATGAAGCACTTCCTCATGAATTTTTTATATTAATAGTTTGAACTGTTTTGCTTTATTTATTTTTTTCAGTGTTGACAATTCTTTGCCTTTTTTCAGTCAGTATGCAGATGTTCTTAGGTTTCAGTTGACTTAATTACATTTTTTATTCCACATAGTTTTCCTCTGCAGCGATGCGTTGAGCTTTAATTTTCTCCAGAGATTCCTGCCTTTCTGTTAAACTTCAATACAATAGTCGCCTGAAAATGGAAGTGAATAGAACAGGAGAGATTATTGTAGCTTTTAAATTTGAAAGAATGATCTGCACTTTGATTGCAACTAAATTGAATTTATTTATTTTTCGTATTTTCGTATTTTCCATCTGTCAGTATGCAGTCTACAATACAACCCCCTCTGTTGTTATCTGGTCAACTCTCAAAATAGATGACGTGTGAATTTACATGCCCTTTCCACTGGTCTGTTTTTTTTTTTTTTTTTTTGCAGTTTGCCTCATAGTACATAATAGTAAAACCTATGATATATTTAATAAATTTACTGACTGGTGTCCTCTGCTGTATGAACTGAACCCTGGTGGAGAATAATAGCAGGAACAATATGTGTAAAAATTCAGAAAATAAACCCAAACACTTAATGTTAACAAGTGTTGGTTTCTGTGAATGGTCAATAGACAGTATTGAGAGAGCAGATTGCTGTGATGCCTTCAGGAGCTGTTGCAATGTTATTGAATGAAATGTCTCTCGTGGGAGCCGACCACTTGACAGCCATCAATTCATGAGGCAGCACGTTCTGCTGTATTAGTACAAAGGCAATTAGATCAGGGCCTGTGCACTGGTTCATTCACTCTTGATCTGTGCGGTTTGATAAGTAAGACACAAGAAAAAGCTCAAGCTGATCACACAAAAGAATGGTAAAAATATATTTAAAAAATAGTTGGTTTAGTGGCTTGATCTGAAGTTTTTACAGTGAATTCTCAGATTTCCTGCTTGAACAATTTAAGAGGAAAGCCTTACTAGGATTTCTCTGACCACACATTTTTCTTGCTTCTACATGAATAGAATTGGATAAAATCTGGCAGATACTTGTTGCTGAACTTATTTTTTATCTCTCCTTTTTAAAAAAGAAAAGTCAACTAATATGCAACCTTCCCTAGTTTTAAAATCTTGACTAATTCCGCACACATTACATAATTGGAGTTTTTATATTTATTATAGATTTTTCTGGTGTAAAATTGTAGGAAATTTTGTGTCTGGTCTAGGTGTTAATTAATTAATTTCAAAAGTTTAACTGCTGCACAAAAGATGTCTTGCACTTCGCTGGAAAATCCATTATCAGTGAATGTGCACTGGAGGTTTCAATGTGTGATCACGTCACAAAATCATGCTCGTACGTTCATGTCTTAAGCTCAGATTTAAAGGGAGCACAGAGAAACCCTCCCCATTCCTAGTGTCCAACTGTGCACTGAATATCTCTCTGCACAGTGGAACTCAAACATCCACATGAAGAGAACAACACATATAATACATATGAGATAAGAGTGGTTTATCTTGTGATTTGTGAAGAGTTTTTTTTGTTTGTTTTTTGGGGGGTTTTTTACAATTAGAGCTGAATAGATAAGTTGATTAATTGGTAAGTTGATGGACAGAAAAATGAACAGTAACTATTTTGATAAGTGATTAATGGTTTAAGTAATTTTTCAGGCAGAAGTACCAAGACTTACTAGACATTTTAAGACATCATCTTAGAAACTGGACCGGACATATTTCATTATTTCCTGTCATATTAAAGACAGAAAGATTATTTGACACAGCTCCATTCACATCGAAATTTTCATGTGGAAAGATTATTTCAATCTTAAGACCATGTCTTTTACATATAAACCACTCACTCCTCATCAGCTGAGTTTTACAGTTTTATTAGAACAAGCACTATGTAGCAGCAGTGTACAGTGTTCATGGAAAGATATGTACTTTGTTAAAATTGCACTTTAGAAGGTACCCATTAGGAAACAGATTGGAAAGAAAACTGAGCTGACACTTTGTGATGCATGTCAGTCCAAAACAAAAACAAAACATGAGAGCCCAATTGAGAAAACAAAAACTTTTTTTTTAATAAGGCATCTGCAACATTCATTGGCAGGCTAAGTTGTCTAGACATGCAGGTAGAACAATGGACGAAGAAAGCATGAGAAGGTTTCATGATTTTTTTTTTTTTTTTTTTTTTCTTCACTACAGTCTGACTCTATGATACCAAACACTACGCAAAGCTTTGCCCCGACCTCCACTCAAAACTGCTGCTGGGATTCAGTCTTGTGAAACAAAATCACTGATGTGATCACTGAGGAGGAAAAAGGAATCCGCTTTTGCAGTAGTGACCCATCTTCTAAAATGTGCTGTATTTACAGTGATCACCAAAAATGTACTGGTTACATATTGGAGTAGCAGAGCAGTGCAGAACATCTTTGAACACTGCAAGCATTTTACAGTCAGGTAAACCTTTTTTTTTTTTTTTTTTTTCACGTATAACATCAAAGACATTTCCCTCAAAATCATTTTTGTCCACAGCTAACTCCTCAATATAGTATTTGTCTGTAGGCAAGTGGAGACCGGAGAATGTGTGGAGTTTGACTTGTTAATGGCCTACCTTCTTGGCATGGGGATTCTCATTAGTGGTGTGTTTGTGAGGCATTAATAAATGCATTAAGGCACAGCAAGTGAAACTGACGCTGACAAGTTGTAGCATTGAGTTTGTGATTGGGGATAAAATTAAAAGCACAAAACGTACATTTAAAAAAAAAGATTATGTATGCAAAGCAGTACTACCTTTTTGGTTTGAATCTACGGTACCATGTGAACAGTGCACACAAGATGGATTTGCTTCACATAGTTTTTCACTCTACATATTTATACTCTCTCCTTCAGGGTCCTCATCCTGCAGTCCTGAACAAGGGGAATCAACTTCAAAATGTGCTCTCATACACAATGTGTGACTTCTCGGGTGTGTTGGGGTTGATTTCAATCAAAGGCCCCCTGTTTTATTTTCTTACTCTGTAACACAAAGGGGGGGGGGGTCCACTAGTTAAAACATTAAAGCTAATCTGCTTTGCAATAAATATAGAAACTTCAAATAAGTAACTGGTGCTTTGCAGAAGCCCACACCACATCATAGCAGTAAAGTCTCTGGGGAATCAGACACATTAAAACATAAATTTTAATGTTTGTACAGCGCAATTGTTACTGTACAAACGTGTTGGGCTCTCACATCTAAAATGATCCTCATTTATCCTGAAACTGCATTTTCATGGGACAACCTGTAGGTGTCTCTGGTGTTTCATAACTGTACACAGGTGGCTGGATGACTCATGGTTTGCAGACATAATTAATTGATTAATTAAATAATCAGAAGATGTATACCGGTTCTGGTAATAATTAATAATGTAGGTAATTTATCCTGAAAAAGTGGAATGTTTGCTGGTAATAGTTTAAAAAATGCCAAGAGTTATCAATTTTCTTTGTTTAATTTTAAATGAACATTTTTGGTTTTTAGTCAGAATTAGGATTCTACATTTGAGACATTGCTCTGGCAAACTGTGATGAGAAGTTGTCATTTTTGACAAACGATTGATTGATTGATTGATTGATTGATTGATTGATTAAATGGTTTAAAATAAGATAGCTGTGTGGATGGATGTATAGTAAATTAATGTTTGGCCTTGAAATATATGACTGTATTACTCATGCTTCACTGTCAGCTCTATTTATAAAGCACAAAAGTGTCTCAGAGGGCTTCACGACCTCCACAACCTACTAAACCGTGTTTTCTTAGACTCTTGACACTTAGATGACAAAACATCTAATGTTTGAGTGTCTGTTATTTCACTGAAACAAGACATTTACCTGCACCACACTGAGACTGGACAAACTGAATGTGTGCCCACTATACATGGAGGGAGTTACATATGTATTTATGTAACCATGTGACTCAGAGGAGTTGGTTTCATGTAACCATGCAGGGGGAGTGCAAGGACTGGTGTTTGAAGGGAGGCTAGGCTCAGTTGGGGGAGGAGGGGGTTTGAAGTAAATGAGTTGTTTCCCGAGAGAGAGTACTGCTATCACACAGATTCAACAGTATTAAAAGGCAAGAATAAATAAAATCTGCCAATTCACATAGTACTTTTTCACTAAATTCTGAGTCCAAGATATTTTATAAAAATACCTCTTTTTTTCTACAATAATTGATGACATAGTAAATACGGCTTTATGCCAGTGAAAGCTGCTCTCTAAACATGCACGGTATCATAGGTAATCAAAATGTCTACTTCATAGACTAGTCTAACCCAAACGGCTGTCAGAAATCAAATGGCTTCGACTAAAAAGCGCTAAATCGTGTGACGTCGTTTTAAGGCAAGGACATACTCAGAAGTCAAAGGAGCTGAGGATAGATCTACATAGGAGTGGTTCGACTGTTGCCCTGACAACCCAGCTTGGACAAGCACTATGAAGGTGATCCTACAGGATGTTTCCATGGATGGGTGACCGTGTGGCAGCGCCACAGACCCTCGACAGGGTCGCTGGGCATCAGGCCATCCCTCAGCTCTGCAGCCGCTCCTATCCATGCACACGGATGTTTTTTATCATTAACATGTTTCTCTCAACACCTTATTGTGCATAGGTAACAGCCTTTTTGTCTGCGATGACGATATGATGGACAGAACAATCCATTTGCTACCACAGGTTCGCTGTAGATTCCATATTGATGAAGCCGGGGTTTTTGCGGAGCTCCCAGTACATGTTATTGGAGACCCACCTCTCCCTGTGATTGGCATCAACCACTTTCCTGAAAGAAAAGACACGAGCGACAGTTGTAAGTGATAAACCTGAAAGCAAGGAGAAAAAAAAAAAGTAATTCACAAACAAATGTAGGCGTAGTATGAACGTACCCTTTATACTTTTCCTGTTGCCACTGTCATGTCTGCTTTTTTTTTTTTTTTTTTTTTTTTTATTGTTGCAGGCATTATTTTTTTATGTACATTATAATCCCTCAGAACATTTTAGTGTTTTTAATGAAAAGAGCCACATCCATCCAGTCATTGTACTTGAGTCAGTACTACTTATACTTTCCTGTCTTTGTAGCAGTTTTTTATTGTATCCGTTCTTATTGTGTACACTGTAGCACTGAAGGAACACAATTACGTTCCCCTGTATACTTACCTTGTATTTATAAAAACAATATGTGGTGAGAGTTTGCACTCCACACACACACACAGGCTGCAGACGATGTATACACATGGTTTTCTAGCGCAATCAGGATGGTATGATAAAGTGCAGGTGGGAAAATAAGGCGAGAGTAATAGTCTAGTAATAATTAGAACTAGGCAGAGTTATTTGCCAGTTTCACTATATACAGTGATATGCAAAATGCGGATCAAAGGTACATTTATAAACTTCATTTGGATTAATTATTGTGATGAATTTGAATCTTTCTTCAATTTATTTTTATTAACATGGTAGGCATAATTTTATTTCTTTGTAATTTTATCCCTAATAATGATACACTTTGTAAAGTCTGTTTACGCTACAATTCATTGATTACTTTTCTGAAGTGTACTGATGAAAAATGAGATATACAGTAAATGCTAATGAGGTTTACAGACACGTGGTAAATTAATGATAAAACAGGCGCTAATGGTGGTGCTGTGGTGCAGATGCAGATGCGGCACAATCAGTGAAATTGCATTGCTACTGTGCTGCTGTTCTTTCACTGGCAGAATGAATAAAGGCGTGTCTATATGAAGGTAAATATGTTGTAAAATGCCAGAGCTTGTAGTATACAATCTGAGAAGTTGGCGAACAAAATTCTGAACTTAAATTTCCCTTGTATTAAATATTCACACACATAAGATGAATTTGAGGTCGAGTGGTCACCGCAAACTCACAAATGTGCTCCCTCACATCCCAACATGACGGATCTGTGTACCTTGACTTTTGCTTTAGCTTTGTTGTAAAACTTGTAGCTGTGGAAATGAGACAGAAGAGCTTTTGCAAGACAAGAAGTGATGCAAAAATTGAGGTGCACAGATTTGTCACTATGTGATTCGACAGAGTGCATTTGTGAATTTGCAGTGACTGATTCCAAAGGTTGTAATGAGAGTTGTACTTGAGTAAAAGAATGAAGTAAATATGAGTAAATGTAGGATTACATGTTTGCAGCTATCGTGTTAGTGTAAATATCAATCTACACATTTGTGAATAGTTTCTCATTGTTTCTACAAGCTCACCTTTTTTGTTTCTTTCTGTGAATTCAGTTTACATGTTTGTGAAAGTGAGAATTTAAACATGAGTTCAGATTTTTGTTCTACAAGCTCTCGCATTTTGCAGCATATTTATTTTCATGTTTGCACCCATCTACGGTTAACAGTATCACAACTACTGAGATTTATAAACTGAATGATGCAAGCACAGTTTTATAAATGCGATGTCTTTGTCTTTGTGCGTATACACAGTTTCAGTCATGAACACACAGCTTTACGCATCTGCTCGCTGGTCTCTGGGCTTACTTGAAGAAGCGTGGCTCCTGTTTGATGATGTTCTCCTCGTTCCACTTCCTCCTGGCTCTCTGCATGTCCTCAATTCGCTGCTTCTCTGTGGATGCCATCTCCAAGTTCCCTTCTTCAAGATGCCTGCGTGACCCAAACAACGTGTCTCAGTAAATATACATATCCAGTAAATCAGACAGCTACACAGACAACATACACAAAAAGGGAGTAGCAAAACTTAATATTCAGCTTCTTTAGCAGGACTTCATTAGACAAAAATAATACTGAGCAGATTAACTCCAGTGATGTTGCAGCCTAAATCTCCTCCACTTCTTTCTCAGTCAGAGGCGGCATCCGATGTTATCTGGGCTTTTCAAAGCAGCTGAGAATATGATGCTGTACCTTTGATCAGGCCTGAATCTGGCATCGGTACGCGGCAAGACATCTTTCAGCTCAGGGCAAAGCTCATTCAATTCAATGGCGAACCTGGTGAAGCCATAGTACAGCTCATAGTCTGTGGGCATGGAGCCTGGCAAGGACAGAACGACATGGACAATC
Source organism: Seriola aureovittata (assembly GCF_021018895.1). Lineage (NCBI taxonomy): Eukaryota > Metazoa > Chordata > Actinopteri > Carangiformes > Carangidae > Seriola > Seriola aureovittata. Next base: position 13,260,799 of record NC_079374.1, read on the forward strand.
AATTTTAACATCTTAAAATCAGTGTATAAACATTTTTTTTCAAATTCATCTCTACCACATCCACTGGAAGGGAGCCAAATCTATTGTGAAAAAGTCTATTTCTCTCCCTTAAAAACGTCCAGTGGACTTCAAGTGACCAGTAACACATCTTAGGTGAAAACCAGCTGTGAGTGTGTGTGAGCAAATGATGCCTACCTGGCCTCCAGATGCATTTAGCAGAAGGTGGGACACCACAGTAAAGGCCCTCGTGCCATTTTCCAAAAAGCCTGTGGATCACTTTCCCTTCCTGATCCATTACGAATCCTTGAACCTCATTCACATTAGAACTCCAGTAGTTTCCCTGAAAGACAAAGACTGCCCTTTTAGCTCAGGTATACTGTATGTGACTTCCCAAATACATATTAAAATACACAGTAAATTATAGTAAACAGTTATATTTGATACAGGGTATATACAGGGCTTCAAAAATCTTAAAAAGCACTGAAGTTAGTTCCCTTAAACAAAGCAAAAAAAGGTTTAGAGGGTATAAAAAAAAAGGAATATTGAATTCCACAGTTGAACAATTCAATTCAACAGTTCGGTTCAGTTCAACAGTGGACTGGATCTTTTGTGGCGTTTCAGTCGGCACCATCACACCTGTCACTACTGCTGTAGCCACAGTAGCTGGAAAGTTTGTCCTTACATTATCAGAAAGTATCAATTTTGGCTAAAATAATTCACTCAAATTGATTAATTCATTTGTAATTGGTTTATCCATGCAGCAATTATATACCCCTCACCTGGGTCCAGGTCACGTTAACTGATTAATTATTCTGTATTACTGTTAATTATTATTATGTATAGCTGAGTAGACAAAAACTGTGGTATAAATTCATAAAAATGCATGTCCTTCATAAAGAGTTATCTATATTGTAGTCCCTACTGGTTTTCCATAATTCTTTGGCTAGTGTAACTGTGAAAAGGTTATTAAGCTATATGTGGTAATAAAAAGGTCTTAAAAAAGTTAATTTGGTGAACACTGCAGGAACCCTGTGATAACTGATAGGGCTTTCCTTTACCTTGACGAAGGTAAGTTTGCAGAGGCAGGCGCTGCTCTTTGTGTTTCTGATGGTGATCTCCCCGTAGTGTTCGATCCACCGTCGACCACTGAGGATGTTGTGTACACAGGTGGTGACTTTGTTCCATTCGTAGTTATCTCCAAACCTAGAAAAGACAAAATAACAGTTGACCGACCTGAGGCGCTGCTGAACAACATAATCTCTTACTCGATATATAGACTTTATTCTGTTTTGTTTAATTTCAGTTTATTTAGGTTTTTTTTTCTTTTCTTTTCTTTTCTTTCCTTTTTTTTTTTTTTTGAACATTGATCAGCAAGAAAAAAATCAGATCTAGTTTGATCTGGTATCTTATTCAGTGGTCCCAGATTTTCAGCATTCATGTCTAAATGATTTTGTGCGATATAAATAGCATTGCACGCCTCCTCAAACCTCCCATTGAAAGACATTATTCATGGGCTGCATCTCCCTGTGGATTCCTCTGCACCACAGGAGCTCATGGATGGATTAGGCATTTGTATTATTAAAAGCTGTCACAGCACAGGTAGCACTGGTAAAATAATTTGTTGTCAGGTTTAGGGGATTTAATCACCACTGAGCCTTGTGGCTGTATCAACAACAAACAGCTGGTGTAGCGCCAACTCAGATATATCAGAAAAATCAGTTCCTCTGTCATAATTATAATTTGAATGTTCATGTTAACACAATTAAAAGTCACAAACTGGTAATTAAAATAACACTGATGGAATGAAAGCAGCATCAGAACCACTGCTGGGATGAAAGTGTGTTAGATTTAACCATGACACAAGCCATCTGGATCAAAGTTACCTGGGAATCATGAGATTCACGGTCCCTACTGGTAAAATCTCCATCGATTTCCCCCAGAATTTGTTTTTCCATCTCACATCTGAAAAGTAAAAGAGCAAAAAAATCAGAAATAAAACAATGCACTGGCATTTTTTGTATTTCTTGGCAAATTATGAGGAAAAAAAATGTGTTTCTCTGTAAATATTCAGTTGGATATTAAAGAGACTAAGTCACGTTGGCTCTTGTGATAAGCCACAGTTCCCTTGAGGGAAATCCCTCACTAATTAGACAGGTAACCTACCTTGCCAGAAGGTGAAGTTCTTAGATTCACAGTGGCAGGCGGAGATGGGAGGGTGGTGGCTCACCTTTGAGACAAGATCAAATAAAAACAGTGTGACAGCTGTTGTTGTTGTTCAGAGTGCACATTATATACACCATCTAATTTTGATAATTGTTAGTAATTTTTCAAGCATCTTCATGCTGAAGATTTGCAGGTTCCAGCTCCTGAAACATTAAGATTTTCTTCTTTTCTCCATCATACATTCTGTTTACTATCACTATCAAGGGCATTTTCACTATTTTCTGATAATTCAAAGACCAAACAATTACTTGATTAATCAAGACAACAATCAGCAGACTAATCAGTAATTACTATAATTATTAAATGTAGCTCTAATTTGTTGTATACCTAAGTTATCAAGAGTGCAACCTTTAAATGTGAAGAGTGTACACATGCAATGCAAATTAAAGCATCTGATTGATCTGATCGCAACAGGTGGACGTATGCAAGAGATTACAAAGAGTTAAATATAAAGAGTGGTTTGTTCTAACTGGCCACAAGCCAAGAAGGTTTGAAACCAAGATAATACTTCCCTTAAAATGCACTTCATGGCATAAAAATTTGTTTCACAGAACAAAACAATCAGTGGACAAACGTACCTGTTCCGAGAAAAAACAGAAGCCCTTGTCTTCTCGAATACATTCATAAGTCTCTCCGAGTAGCGGGTTGAATGGCTTACTTCCTGCTCTATAGTAAGTGGATGAGTAGCCTGAGACGGCAAAAGCAGCGACGAGAACCTGTCAGACAGTCAAAACAAGACAGCCAATTGTAAATGAGACAGGATTAACCAGCTCATATCAACAGTCTCTGTGAGGAGTAAGACAAACGTTAGTATGCACTGGACACTGTTAAAAAGATGAAGACAGAAAAAAGCAGGAGGATCCAAGGTCAACAGCTGCATTGGAGTGTACTGCCGCCTCGCAGACACGCCTCTGAGTGGGGGACTATTTATCCTGGCTTATGTCTGGCAATGTCACCTCATACAAACAGAGGAATGATAAACACTAAAATACAGCAGCAATTTAAAGATGTGTCTGAAAATCAACTTGAAAATCCTCATTTTCGGAGTCTGCTATAGAAACACCACTGAGCAATAGAAAGCATCTAATAGCTTTTTGAACAGCGGTGAAGGGTCAACCTTCTTCATACATGACACCAAACCTGATTATCATTTGATCTGACAAAGTGCTGGTATCTGACGGCTTCATTACCATGCGTTCGAAGGGATCCTCTGTCTCAGCAGCCTTGTCCAGCAGCTCACTGTACTCCATCTCTTCACACATGCGCTGCAGGGTGTTGAGGGGCTCGTTGAGCTCCACAGGCATGGACACTTTGGACAGGTCCTTGCCGATGTTGTTCCTCAAGATGTTCCAGAGGTTGATGTTGCTGGTGTCAGGACACGGCGCCGGCAGGCAGGTGCGTCGCCCGTTACGGAAGGCACTGCCAGCAAAGTCTCCATTGGCCACTGGGAAAACAATACCACCTCATTAACGATCGACATGTTACAACATTGTCTGTGACAGCCACTGTCCCTCTTGGAAGCTTGCTCTTAATAATATAAGAAGATTTTTTATTCATAGGGAAACTTTCCAAAAATCCAGGTTACAGGTCAATAAATAAAATTAAATCCTCTATGAAATATAATCAAATGGGAAATTTTTAGGGAACAATAGGGAAACTGCAACAATAGGTTGGTTAATTGTTCAGTTGACTGACAGAAAATTCATCAGCATCTATTCTAATAATCTATTCATTGTCACTTTTCAATCAAAAATGTAAATTCCAATGTCTAAATTTAGAGGCTTTTATTCATGGCTGCATTAACCTCCTATGGTTTTCTGTGTGTTCATCACTCGACACACACACACAAACAAATGAAAGCAATTTGATAAAACACAACTTTAAAACAATTGAGCTCAATATGAACCAAAACAATTCAGATCTTGATTTCTAGCAGATTTCTAGAAGTCTTGGTTTTTAATCATCTTATGTCACAGTAAACTGAATTTATCCAACAGTTGATTTGATTGGATAAAGGTAGACATTATTTATTTATTCATTTATTACAGTTTTCTGACATTTTGTAGACAAACAACTAAACAGTTAATTGAGAAAATGATCTGATTAAGCCATATTAGTACAAAAAAATCTGTTGCAGTCATAAACACCACACATTAACTGAACCAGAATAAAATAAGCCAATTCTGATAATATCAGATAACAGAGAAAATTCAAGTAAAATCAGGATGAAATTCCTGTTAAAAGAGATTTAAAAGTTGAGATTCATTCAGTCAGCTTCCCAAGGAGAAGTCATTCCAGAGCCTCGAGATAAAAAGGCTCTGTCTCCTCTGGTTATTAACCTGGTACAATGCAGACTGGAATAGATAAAATATATCTGCTGGGGGATCTCAAGAAGCTTCATACAGGCAATAAAGCGAGGGACCAGGCCACTAAAAGTAATCAATGAGATTTTATCGAATCGAACCTAAAACACCAACTGAAAGCCAGTGTAAGGAGGCGAACAGGTGTGATGTGGCCTGGTGCTGTAGGGTTACAGTTCACAATATCAAATACACTGAAGTGACAGTGGCTCTGCATGAAAATGTGTAATAAAATTTTTAATACTTTGTTATTTCCTTTTTATGACATTCCTATTTATTTCAGTCTCCTTGAAATATGACGAATCCCTGTATTTTTCCAGACTATTGCAGACTTGTACAGGAACCCGGAGTGTTTTAATCTTCATGAGATCTTATCTTTCTCTGTGTGGTATGTGACAAAGATGGAGGAGGGAGATCCCATCCCTCCTCACACAGAGAGCTTTCATAAAGCCTCAGAGAAGCCTTTGGCACAGAGCAACACTGCAAAGTCAACTGCCTCAGCCACACAGATAAATGAGCTTCCCAGTGCCAGAGTGTGTGTCTCTGTGTGAGAAGCACAGTTGATCCACTGAGCGTGATCCTCTCCTTTATTAATTTTTCCCCCATTTCTAACAGAGAACTACAGATGCTTGGTGTAGGCTCGTAATGGTGCTGAATTGGACCTACTTTGTCTGGAGACGTTATCAGTCACACTGGCGTTGTCCTCGGAAATGTTATCGCTCACATCGCTGACATATGACTCATCGTCTGAGCCCTGTGAGTGGAACAGGTAGAGAGCGGAGTGAGTCAGTACAATCGAGTACAACAAAACTCTGATCAGAACAGCGCGCAGCCTTAGCTTCACACGCACACATACACAGTCGCTGCAGTTTGCCAGTGGCTAACAAACTGCAGCAGTCACCGGCTATCTGTCCCACTGCAGCAATCATGAGATGAGACACTGCAGCATTTTCATACTTTATATATAGCAAACACAATGGGGCCAGTGATGCCACCAAAGAGGAACATATTGTAGCCACTTGCTATAATAGCCTCTATTACAGTTGCCTGCTGCTGGTGGAGGTTTGGCCAACAGTGTAACACAGGTCTGAATGTATCTGCTATAGGAGCTACAGGATGGGGTGGGGGATTGATGAATTTCCACAGAGAGCAATCCCTCAACATGGCTCAATGCATGCCTGGGGAGCTACAATACTCAATGGCTCTTCAGAGACCACATACATTTGGAGCAGGGTGTTCACGGGAGTTAAAATGGGAACACGGCAGAAATTATTGTTTCGAGTGATGGACAAAACTGCTGTTTTTAACAAAGCTAGAGGCTGCAAATCAAGAGAAACAGACAGAAGACGAGTGTTATTATTCTGAGACACAACTGAGGGATTAAGCCTCCGGGCAGATTAAAAAAAAGAGCCTTTCTGTGTGCCCGAGCTTGTTTGAGTTTCTGTTATACGCTATCTCTGCTTTTCATACTGCCCTCATTAATTGCTGACTAACTCCCACTCCACACCCAGCCATCGCAGTGACGTTTTATCTAGCTTCCCAGCAGCAGGGCTAGTTTAACCCCTGCCCCCCCTTCTTGAGCAGCTTCTGCTACTCATGGTCCATACTGCCGTCTCAACTATCCCCGCGTTTTACCTCATTCTCCGACGAGCTGGCCGACAGAAGCACTTCCTGGGCATCAAAGAACTCAGAGACAGACTCTGACATGGACAGTCGGCTCTCATTAGAGGCCTGCTGAGTCAGAGGGATCCCCATCTGTTCCCCGGCCTGCAGGCAAACACATGCAAACACACGAGATGTTCACTGTTCCTTGCTATGGTGACAGTTTTAAGAACCAACACAGCCCTGAACAAACACAAGCACCATTAGAAGACAACATGGAGTTCATCTTGCAGCATGTGTATCCTTGCCAGAGGGCAACCTCCCATCCATTACTAATTAGTCATTTTTTCCATTAACCTTTGTGTCAGGTTCTGCATAGAATAATGATCTATTAAGCTTACCTGCCAGGACGTACTGGAAAGACCATAAATCTATAAGGACAGGAATCAATAATGCAATTGACAAATGGAGGAGGCAAACACTACGACTACCTGGCCAGCCTGGGAAGCCTTAGTGTTTTAGCAATACAGGGGACAGAAATGAGCTTTGTCAGTGACAGACTGACCATAGTGAACCTACCTCATCAGGCGTGGAGATGATGTTCACACTGACAACTTGTTCACTCAAGACAGATTCAGAGTGGATACGGTTGAGTCGAGTTCGAAGCTCTGCGTTTTGGGACAGGGCCTGGATAACAAAAAATGTGGATTCTTTTCCAAATTCTATATGTAACTACATGTTGATATGTGAACTGTAGCACTACACTATATACAGGAAACTCTTGAAGAAATGTTTGTCTGCCTGGTTTTAATCAGTGGCTGGATGAAATGACTTCCTCACTATACCTGGAAAACATTTGCTACAGCAGAACTGGCTGTGTGGAAAAGTTCAACAAGATCATCTTTAAGTGGTCTGAATAAAGATATGGACTCCCAATAACCCCAATAAGGACAATGAAAAAACATTAACATTAATTTTCCTTTTTAGTTGTGAATGATGCTAATAATTTGACCAATGTTTTGTTTGTTTGTTTGATGAACTGGAGATTTTCTTGTCCTTGAATTAAAAAAAATTTTATAAAAAAGTAAAGTTTTACTAAAAGTATTGTGTTGGTTACTCTTTAGGCAGCTATAATACTGACAATGGATGGACTAATATGCATGTGAAGAGGGTCACTCAGTGATGAGTCCACAGACCTGACTCTACAGGTCCCCCCATCTCGGCAGAGCATTTTTGGTTCTTTCAGCTCATTGTTTTGGATGAAAGGCCCACAACTTGACGGTTTTGGTTCACTCTCACTGCTCTAATGAGCATCTATTTCAGCAGCAAGCAGACAAATCCACTGAACACTATCTGTTCAGCAGCAAACTGGAGACAGGCAAAGTTAGCGACTAGCAGGTGAACAGCTTTTAGCAGCTTAAGAGCCAGATGTTTCCCTTGAGTTGGTAGAGATCAAAAGCAGAGCTAAAAGGAGAGTCAGTATTCAGGTGGCCAGAAACACAGCTCAAAATGAATGTGATTGTAATTGTCTTGTAATTGCTCGCTGTCTAATAACAAGTTAGTCACATCAACGTTACGGGGAGATGTTTTTTGCTGCCCCCAAGAGGCCAAAAAATTATTTAGCAAATATAAACATATGTGAAATAAAATATTAAAAAGTCAAAATTAAGACAACAAAATCCCTCAGTACCTCTATGCAGGTGTTAAAATAATTGACATCAGCAGCTGCAGCTATAACAACCATGAGTTCGAACCACAAACTTCCCACAGAGCTTTGCGATAAAAACCTGACCTCAAGCCTGTGACAGCATTGTCACACCAGCATCCAATTAAGCACAAAGCAGAGATAAAGCAGCAGAAACATTTCACTGAAATGATGTCAACTGTTAGCAGAGGAACAGTCCAATTAAATCACTGGGGTAGAGAGACAGCCCTAAGGAGCACAGTTAATGAACTACGGTGCACGTCTCTCTCTCTCACCAATTAATATAGGAAAAGATGATTGGACTTTCACGACTCACTTGCCTCTGCTCTCATATCCACTCATCATCTTTTTTAATTGTGATTACCATGACTGCTTGGAATAAACTGTAGCTTGTGTGTTTTATCTGACAGCCCGTCATAATGAGCATATCTTATAAACATGACAACTACAAAATAGGTAAGAGTTTAAAGTACAAAGTACAACTGCAGTAATTATATATTAAACAGCATCACACTTAGCACACTTAGAACATTAAGCAGCCAAATACAATACTGTATGTCTGACAAAAGGTTCAGATTAATGAACCCTAACTAATAGTCGGAGTACAGAGGCATCATGGGTAATGGTTAAAGGCGGCTCATTACCTGTGACAGAGACTTCCTGAGGGAGTTGATCTGGGCTGACTGGTCTGACTGCTCCTGGTCAGATAGAATCTGTTTGATCTTTTCTTTCTCTATGGCCACAGTGTTGAAGGCCGACTTCAGTAGAGAGTGGACTGTACAGGGATAGGACAAAAAGAAAGATTCATATCTGTCCGTCCTTTTACAGTAACAGTTTTCCTCAGTTGCTTGGTCACAATCCTAAAAAGAAAATCATTATTCTCAAAACACTTTGTGAAACTCTCACATCTATTTCTCTCAGATATGAATTTCATGTAGCTTTAACACAGACTTCAAAAACTGCTTTTACAGTCAGATTTTAAATCCTGTAATGCCTTGCACCTGTATTGCATAGCTTTCCAGATTTTTTAATTTAATTTGTCATGAAAAGCATACTGTGTATAACGATTATCACAAATACAGTTACACTGCATTAAGAAAGTCTTCAGACCCCCTTTTCAGTTTGTTATGCTGCAGTCTTATGCTAAAATAACCCAACCCCCATTAATCTACACTCAATAGCCCATAATGACAAAGTGAAAACTGAATTTTAGAATTTTTTGCAAATTTATTAAAAAGAAAAAATTGAAATGTCACATCAATAGACGTATTCAGAGCCTTTGTTATGACACTTGAAGTCTAACTCAGATGCCTCCCATTTCTCTTGATCATCTTTGAAATGTTTCTACACCTTGATTGGAGTCCAGCTGTGGTGAATTTTATTGATTGGACATGATTTGGAGGGACACACACCTGTCTGTATTAGGTCTCACAGCTGACAGCATATTAGAGCAGAAACCAAGCTATGAACTGCCTGCAGGTCTCAGAGACAGGACTGTGTCGAGACAGAGATCCGGGGAAGGATACAAAATAATTTCTGCTGTGCTGAAGGTTCCCAAGAGCACAGTGGCCTCCAGAATTCCTAAATGAAATTTGCAAAAACCAGGACTCGTCCTAGAACTGGCTGCCCGGCAAAACTGAGCAATCGAGGGAGAAGGGTCTTAGTAAGAAAGGTGACCAAGAACCTAATGGTCACTCTGGCTGAGCTCCAGAGATCCTATGTGGAGATAGGAGAAACATCCAGAAGGACAACCATCATTGCAGCACTCTACCGATCTAGGCTTTATGGCAGAGTGGCCAGACTGAAGCCTCTCCTTGGTAACAGTTTTTAAAAAAACACCTTAAGGACTCTCAGACTGTTAGAAAACAAGATCCTCAGGTCTGACAAAGCCGATATTGCACTGTTTGGGCATGTCTGGAGGAAACCAGACATCACGCTTAGAACTGTTTGTCCTTCTGGAAGTTTCTCTCATCTCCACAAAGGATCTCAGCCAGAGATCCCCCAGTGGGTTTAGCTAATCTGGGGATTTGTTTAAAATCTGTCTAAACTTCTGACTGCTTGTGTTTAATGCCCACAACGGACTCCTTCTTAGTGACGCTACTGTGTTCTGAGATCTCAACAATTACTTTTGTGAGTAAACCATTATCGTAACCAACAGACACTATCGCCTGCACTACTATATGAAAATAATCCAGTTTGTTGAAAACCATAATAATACCTTAAAATTTACATATAATATGAGACATTGGGACATACTGTATCTCACCTAATAACGCCCTGGTTACGCTGCAGCCATGCATACTACCTGCCTACCTTTCTGGGCAATGGTGCAGAATTCCTCCTGAAGTTTAATGTAGTCACTGGCACACTCTACGCTGTCTGTTAGCCGGGAGACAGGGGGCTGAAAGTCCACCAGCTCGGCACACAGGTTGGGATTGGACGAGTGTAGGCGGACAGGGGACATGCTGGCAGACAGAGGGACCTGGAGAGACGAAGAGCACAGAGGACTACTGTCAATCACCTGCGAGGCACAAAAATGCTGATGTGTTGTGTGTCTGACAGCCAGGACAAACCACCGCCCAAACAACACATCTAGTTGCCTTTGACTTGCTTGCTGTAGTGGTTATTCTATCACTAATATCCTCATGAAAGAAAAGTGTTTTAAAACTTCCTTTTAGCGTGGGGGTTGGTTGGAAAAACACAGTGTATGACAAATGTAGCACACTTAGTCTTTTCAGGAAGCACAGATTAATATATTAAGCAAAATAAGGGTGAATTTGCAATGATGGAGAAATCATTACTCAGGCCATGACACACCACACTAATAAGTACCGGCTGCAGTGCAGACTAATTTAAAAGCAAAAAAGAACAAAAGCATAAAGGGGACAGAAAAAAGCAAAAACTATTTTGTCTCAGCTGTGACTGTGTAACACCCTCGCCTCTTAAAAAGGGGAACAGAGAGCAGCAGGTTACAGTTTAATACTGTTGTGCTTTTGTTATCTTGACTAAACACTCAGATGTTCAAGTTCTTCAAAAGTCAAAGATATTCAATATAAAACAGCTAAGCAGAGAGAAGCTGCATATCTTCACATCTTAGAAGCTTTGCTGCTTTTTTCTTGAAAAATGATCAATCAGTTGTCAATATTGTTAAGGATCAAATCTCTGTCATCTGACTAATCCATTCAAACATCTCATAATCAAAATCCTGCTTGTGTGTGTTTGTGCCTGTATAAAATAGAAACAAAATAGAATCTGGTACCTGAAGCTGGAATTTTGCATCTTTGCCGACACTTTTTGTTCTCCATCTTCTGTTCAAGCGCTTTTCTTTCTTTGACAATTCTACACAATTGATCTTTGTGGCGCAGGTGGATCAAAATATGAAAAGCGTGGTTAATAGGACAAACACATCACAAAACAAAGCAAACGTTAACACACAAAAATGACAAAAAAGAGACAACATTCCCACAAATGAGTTGCAAACAAAATTTCGGGGCAAATGGGATGTGTGGTGTTAGAAAAATGCATTTCAAACTATGATACAAAAAATGAGCTCTGGCTAGATTCTGATCAGTTAGAGGAGTGCACAGCGGCTCTGACTGATTCCCAACAGTCTACAAAGGTAATGAAAGCTGAAGTTTTAAATGACTGCACCTTTCATAGACTGACACACCTACATCATTAACAGGCTTCTGAGGACCACACACACACACACACACACACACACACACACACACACACACACACACATGCATGCACACACGCACCCACACACCCACACACAGAGTCCACAATGTAGTGTGGAAAGAAACCTCTGAATGAAACACACTTACTAAATTGCTTCTGCTCTGTGCTGTATCCGTGGATGTGTGTGTTTCTGGATGTGTGTGTGTGTGTGTGTGTGTGTGTGTATTTTACCTGCATATCTGTAAAATTGGGTGCTGACTGTGTCCTTTGTAGAATCTCCAGACTCTGCAATAACCGGCTCAGCTCAGTCAGGTTGGACTGGCATCGTGCGAGCTCTGAAAATAAAATTCACACCCACGCGCGGACAAACAAATTCAGTGTTATGTGTCATGAAATAGTCATCAATCCTCCACTCAGGGGTTTCGAAGGGCTTATCGTAAGGTCCGAGGCTTGATTTAATCCACTTCGTTGTAAAATCAGATTTGTTGCCAGCATAAGGAGGAAAATTGCACTTACCCTCTGCACACTTGTCCATCTCCTCTGATTCCTGGAGCCAAGCAACCACCTTGCTCTGGCCGTTACTGTAGGACGCAGGCAGGCTGCTGTTGCTGCTGTTGCTGGGAGCCACTGGCTGCCACGGCAGGCTGCTTGGCTTGGCCTGCTGTGGTGGTACAGGAGCAAACACGGAGTAAATGCACATCACCAGAGGAAAAATGTGGAGCACTTTTATGGTGGAATGAATCTAAATCAGTCAATAACCAAACAAGATTGCTCTGGTGCTAGAAAATCAGAATTCAGGTCAGTTGGAGTTTTTCAGGCAGTATTTCTGACAGAGAAAAATAGAAATTGTGATGGTCAGTGAGGACATCCCTGTCAAACCAAAACTACCATTGGGTTTGTCAGTGTTGCAGGTGAGCTGTGTGTCTTTTGTTTATAAAACCTCTGGCAGCCTGGGTAATGGTTAACTTCCTTTTTACATTTGTTTCATTGTAACTTGTGAGTGACAAGCATAAAACATGTAATAATATGAATAAAATTCAACTTGGCTACTTTTCTTTGATTTGAAGGTATATAAGCTAATGCTATATCACATTAATGTTAAAACCTAGTGCAAAATTCCTCTCACAGTTTCCCAGACGCCAAACGTCTTCAGATTCCTTGTTTTGTGCGGTGCGGTCCAAAATCCACAAGAAGCAAATATTTGGCATTTTTGCTTGATAAATGCTTCACTCGGAAAGGCTGAAGATGAATTTTCAGTGCTATTCAGAAAGAAAAACTATTACTGGTATTTGAATGGATCTTTTATACCATATGGTTCTTTGGTGCCTTGAACATTGCACCTTCAACAGCTTCAGTCAATCTGTCCAGCAGCACACAGGGAAGGTCTCAGCGGCTCTCAGCTGATGTGTAAATATGTATGTGTTCAACTTTTAAAACATGTACTTATGGAGCAGAAATGGTTGAATAAAGTCACAACAGGAATAACGTTTAGTATTATCTCCTTCTTGGAGTATGTTCAAATCCTGCTATGCAGAGGCTTTCCTGGGTCTTTGCAGATGTTGAGTATCTTCCTTTTAAGTCCTTGATGCAGCAGTTAATTTTGACTCTAGTACTGGAGTCTTTCATTTAAGCTTTTCTTCTGGGAGAGCTCATCAGGCTGCAGCCAGCTGCTCTAAATCCAGATCCTACTGATCACCTCTAATGGCCTGTATGAGGCACACAGCATCAGTCCCTGGAGAACATACAGTACACTTGCTGCATCCTCACATTTACACACCACTCAGGCAAGCTGACAAGGACCAGGGCTTCACACTAAACTGGTAACAGTCTAGACAAACAATCCTTTCTGTTATCCTAATGATCAGGATACAATTAGCTGCCCAGTCAGCTTTATTCACAGCAATCACAGGCATTAGTCTGACAATTAGCCTCATAATACAGCGGAGAGACCAGGGGCATGGAAAACCAAAACAAGGCCTCAAATCACACTGACATTAACATCTAGAGTATTTGTATGGAGATTTAACTGTTAAATTGAACATTGAAAGGAAACACCACAAAGTCACGAATGACAAAATATGAGGTGAGGCTAATCACAGCAGAGAGGCAAACACAATCTTGTCTGACCATAAAGTCTTCCTGTCATTACTGTAAATGTTCAGTGAATTTTACTTCCTCTCCTCTGGAAGATATTTTGGTACACTATCCTAGTTTCCAATAAAAAAAAAAAAACAGAACTAGGTGATCTCTCATTCCCCATGACATACCATTCTTGAATAAGTAATTGCACTCTGCTAGGAACATAGAGAGAAACTACTTCAAGCCTGAAACACAGAAGTATGAAGAGTATTCAGACTGGTCTGTTAAGAAAGGCCCATATCGACATTAAATCTGTGATGTAGCCTTGCTGTGTTTTGTAGCAAATAGTGTCTTTTTACTATTTACATTCAAACAGTGCAAACCAATTTCCATTCAAAAGACTTTTCTTAACTTAGATAGAAGTTAGAAGATAGTGCTATCCGGTGGGTGGGAGGACTCACCTTTGCTTCATGTACCACACTCGCAGCGGGTTGGGGGGAGTCCATGGCAGCTGGGGGAGGAAACGTCCGCATGGTGGCATCCCGGGGAGATCGCACAATCTCATTCTGTCTGTAAAGCCGGTGATGACGCAACTTGGACACCCAGGCATCAAAGATTTCTTGAGATTTGACCTGAAGAGGAAGAGAACAGAGAGATTTGAACTGTCATCGACTGACCTCCATGTTAAAATGACACTATTGACTCTTCCCATTTGTGTTACCTTCAGGTGATAGATATGCTCCTCGGTGTCCAGGTCGATGCGACGGGCCCTCTTTTTGATGGACATGACTGAGAGGCCGACATCGATGCTGCCATGCAGTTTGCCTTTCTGGATCTGAGGTAATAGGTGATAGACACACTTTTTTTCAACTCACAATTAATCAGATTGTAAATTTTGCGCACACACATTATATTTGTTGTCTGTAACATTTACAACAAACTACTTTTGCAGATAACAGCGCTAGAACAACCGCTTAAACAATTACTGAAATGGTTTATTATTCAATTACAAAATTAATTGGAATCTATTTTGGTAATAAATTATTGTTTAAGTCAGTGATTCCCAACAAAGGCTAACTTTAACCCTCGGACTACTTCTGCTTGCTCAGCTAATTTGAAAAAACATATGATTTGGAAAAAATTATATACGTACATATTTGTGTCAAGGAGGGAAACACAAAAAACACAAATAAAATTAATAATTAGTGTGATGGTGATCCTCAGATTACTTATTGTCACAATAAGTGATTGACATGTCTGTAACATGCTGGGATTAAGATTGCAAGTAGTGAAATACTACAACTGAAACTGACCCTAACCAAAAATAAACCAATAAACTACATTTCAGGAAGCCTTTCAGGGTTCTTTTAGTGTTGTACTTTTACACAAAGAGCACTGGCACGGATGATCGTTTCTGAAAGTCTAAGAACTGAAACAATCTTAGTAAAGTGATTTTAGTGAGCTTTAGTTTTCCTGCAAAGTGGCCTGGTCTCCTGAAACACACTGAACATCATGATCCGTGCTGCAGATGTTTCTGCTGACTCATTGCCAAGCCAAGCTGATGTCAGGCTGGCCTGCCCTGTTTTTGCCTGTGGGTTATAGTCAGGGTTACTTACATCAATGGGGGACTTTGAGTACTTCAGGATACCATTGTCCAGAACAAAAAAACGCTGCAGAGCAAAGAAGCACAAAAATAATGTGTTAGTTAAATGATAGGAACAACAGACATTGAATTCATATAACGTTGGACCTGTTTATGTTGTAATTTCAATACGAATACAAAGTTGTCCACAGTTTATTCCCTCATATTGTCGGCTATAGGACATTTGTGTCGTGTGTTGTGTGGTGTTGTGAGTTCAAATATGTTAACATCAGGGTCTGCTTTGCACTGGTGTTCACGTGTTTTGAGAAAACAACAGTTAAGCTGATGCTGATGGTGGTGACTTCAAATGAAATTTCCACTAAGCTTGCGGAAGAGGCCCAGAGAGGGTGGGGCAAAGTGCACGAAAAGGGGAACTTCTTTCAAGCAAAAGCACTTTATTAGACAGCAAACTGTTTAACATTCGGGGAGCGGCTGTGTTTGAACGTGTTTTTTTTTCCCAGTACCAAAAGCTTTTTGTGTCTCGGTTTTGCCTGTGGACCTTACCTTGTGCCAGCCTTTCAGGGGCCATTTCCGCTTCTTCAACATAAAACCCTCGTGTTTATCAGGCCTCTGGACGTTGCTCTGACCGATTTTCAGCCCTTCAATGATTTCCCAGCTGTCGGCCTCCTTGAGAAGAGTAGAAATACAGCACTGTGTGAGAACTAATCCACTCACTCACTAATAATAAGAAAACAAGAGATACATTTGCTGCAATAAAAAAAGACTCTGCTGTCATGTCCACTGTATTGCAAACAGAGGAAAGCAACAGGGGTACACTCAATACTTGTTTATTCTTTCCCCCTGTACTACACATTTAAAGAAATACGGCCCCATTCAAATTCCACCTGCTCTCTCAGCATTTCCACTCCATTAGATTTCTCCTGACTGTGCTCTTCCCGCTTCTAGTGGGTCTGTAAATCAACGTGACGCCTCTGGAGTAGAGGGACAGCAGGGTCAGGCAGGGACAGGTTAGGCATCACACCGTCGGCCCCGATGGGTGGGTGTGAGTGACACCAGGAATCATGGGATCACAGCTTTGATGCAAGCAAAGGATCATCACCCTCCTGATGCCCTGACATGATCCATTCACTGTCTTTCAGTTCAGCAAGTTATTTTTTGTGAGCAAGTTCGTTATTGTTTTTACTGACATGCTCATTGTCTTGGTAAACAAAAAAATTAGTTAGTATTTTAATAAATGTGTTTTTTATGGTCTTGGCTTACCAAACATGGTTACACTTTACTGTAAGCTCCCCTATTTAGCTGTATATTTGTAAACAACTATAACTCCTCCTGCGGACACCCATGAGTGGAGGCTGGTGCATAAACAGATAATGTATGATAATATAGTACAACACAGTTTTAACAATGTAAAATATGTCCTCATAGGAGAAGTTCTAATCGCTGACAAATATTGTACATTAATAAACACAACACTTTTTTAGCTGCATACAACTTCATTATAGCATGTTTTAAACCATCTATCAAATGTTTGCATATTGCTTATTTACATCAAGTCAAGAGTTGTAATGGCATTTTCTTTCAAATGGTATTCGTTCACAAAGGATTTGTTTTGTATAGTCTTAGTTAACTAAAAGATTTTTTTGTGTTCGTGGGTAACCGTATTTTGTTTTGTTTGGTCTTTTTATTTGGAATTCTGGTCCATTACTAAATAGTCGTGAATGAAGAATGAGAGTCTCTGGTGATAGAATAATATTCACAAATACAGCTTGATCTTTAATGAAAAATTAATTTCCATTGGAATATTGTATTTATCCGCAGACAACAACACTGGAGATGCACAGATTTTTGATGGATTACCTTAAAAAAATCCTCTGACTACTGTTATTTCTTAAATCAAGAACAGGCCTGTATCTCGGTTAGTAATTCTACATTTCCCAGAATGCCTATAATAGCCATAAAAACATATTGTCCTTGACCAGCTTCTTACTATGAGTGACGGGTACCTACATAAACAATGTTTTCTGCCAGAGTTAGAAAGGTGAGAGTTATTTTGCAGGAGAGATTTCTGCCTCTATGTTGTTATTGGTGTGAAGTGGGTGGGACTCAGCTGGAAAAAGGTTTTGTCACGTACTTAGTGCACCAATCAGGATTCAGCAACCTTTATCAACAACTGCTGCAGTTGTATTTAGTCGTGTCCTATGTGCTAAACGTGTAGCTGTAAAGAGCAACCGTGACATCAATAGAGCATGTCCTCTCACTGCATTGCCTTACAGTCTGCAAAATGTCGTTGTAAAAGCCTTAAACATTGTCTACTCTCTGTAGAAAGACCTGAACATGACATAGTCATTTCTTTTTACAAAATGGAACACATTTAAATGTAATATCCTTGAAGTAGGTCAAATTTTTAATTTCATACTTGAATCAGTAGAGGCAGAGCCTTTAAGGCAAAATCCACAATTTAACATGCACAAGCTTCTCTGGAAAACCAAGTAATAGCCTGTGTCTCTTCACCGCACAGTGTGATGCTGCTATCTTCAAGACAGCTCTTTGGGTGTGCGTGACGACACCCGACCTTGGTTTGCAGGACATTTAACAAAAGGAGACAACAGCTTGTTTAATCTAATGGCCAGGCGAACAGATCTGTCCGGTAATGAGGTCATGTTTCTCCACCGACGGCAGCCCCGTTCTTTCAGTGGCCCTGTGCTACTAGGGAAGTGGAGGAGATCAACTTCATTAGCAAAAATGTGCCTCACCGTTCAAAGCAATCATATCGTAAAAGGCAGCGGTCCTCTCGTTAGACTCAAAGCAATTAGCTCATTATCAACTGAAAAACTCAACTCTGTAATGTTGCCTGTGAAATGATCAAAACATCAACAGCTTCTTCTTTTAGAACACAGCAGCCTCACACACACACATGACGGGCATCCTCTCCGACAAGCATCCAGCAGCACATGAGAAACTCTCAATAAAGACTTCCTGTGTGTTATCTGAAGCATTACAAACAGACTTTCAACTGACTCTAAATTGATAGATCAATACTACACTAAATAAAGAATGGCTTGTAGCTTGCAAATATTGCAATTCAATGCACTTTCCTGCGTATCCTTTTAAGATCCAAACCAATCAACAATGTAAATCAACAAATTCCCCATGAGGAACAGTCCACACAACCTCTGGCTCTACATATAGTAAACAACACAGAATTAGAGATTTATATGGAAATTACTGCTACAGCCAAAGAGTTTGCTTTTGTTATTTGACCCTGAAAATAGAGCGGAATTAAACCAAAGTGATTTCCTGCACTCTGCCCACATTCATTGATCTCGCTGCGGAATAATTTAAAGCTCCCTCTTGGTGATCTTACCTCTTTAATGAAGGATCTTGTGGCAGACTCAGAGTGGAGCCGTCTGCTTTTCTGTGTCAAGATTTAAAAAGATTTGTTCCAAGAGCCTGTTTGTTTGATATGGATAAAATTGACTTGATTTAGGTTTTTGTCCTGGATCATTTTTTTTCTCACCTTTTCTTTTCCAGGTCTAGTTAGATGCCAGTACATTAACAGGGAAAGGACTTGAATAATCTGATCATCAACTAAATCAATCTTACAGTCTAACTGTGTCACTTTCATAGGCCAAGTCTTCCGGGATCCATCACCTGCAGTGACACCCAGCAGTGTAGCACAACAGACCTTTTGATGCTGCAATGAATCAAACTATTACAGTTAAGGTCTTCCTGAGCAGGATAAAGGACAAACACTCCTAGGGGATACCTTAGGCTAAATCAGTACTATAAATATCACTACAACAGCCCACTTCTGATGACAAGTTTCTCCTACACATCCTGCTTCCCCCATAGACTCTGACAGTCTACACTGCTACCCAACCCAACCACATTCGAATTTAATTATTTCAGTTTATTTCCTCCTTAGTGTATTCAGGCCCCTACAAAACATAATGATGTAATAAAAAGAGTGATAAAATAATGAAATCAACTTAATCATTTACATTTTCATGGGAGTTTTAAATTTTAAAGGGCTTACATAATCACTGATCAGCAAACACAAAAAAATGAAATAAAATAATGGCTAGAAAATTTAATTGTTCAACTGAACAACATTCAGTCACAGTTTAGAGAGGACAACTACAGACGCCAAGAACAGCCCTATTTGCAATCATTTTACTTTATCCCATAATTTTGAGATCGCATTTTGACTATCTTGTTATCTTGGGAAAACAAACTAATTTTCTTGTAGCATGGAGTTCATTATCTTGTCCCAGAAAAACAACAGGGATTACAGGATAAATATCTTCACTTTACTTTAAAGTTTTATTTGTGATAATGAGCTAATTATTCCATTATCTTGAGAACAAATGATTTATTGGATAATCAAGAAAATAATCAATAATCATTAGCTGCAGCTCTAGCTTTGAGAAACTGTGTTATCTTAAAATAGGAATTAACTTGTGATCTCAAGATTAGGGATAAAATAAAATGATTGCTACTACGGCCATATTCGTCTTCCATAGATGAGACTCATCGGTCAACATTGATAAACTCCTAACTTCATGTGACACAAACATAAAGCTTACAACCTTTTAAGAGCCCACGATGCCTTTTCAACAGTTCTGTAAAGAGCATCTGCGAGCACGCATTATAGATATTACCAAAATTTTTGTCTACAATAGTAACAGTGTGTGACATAGTGGGAGTACAAACTTATGACTCCATAACTATGTGTTGCCCACAAAAACACCACTGAACTATTAATAATTAAAAATGCAGAACACAGTATGCTGCTGTATCTCCTGCTGTAGTTACACAATGCAAGAAGATACTGTGCACGAGTATGACACTGTAGTCCCTGACAGAAAAACTGTAACATGTTCCCACATCCTCTTTCACAATCACCTGTGAGCACTGATATTTCAGAAGCTAATAACCACGGAGGAACTGTTGTTGGGGATGGATTTCACTGCAGTGTCTGGCTGGCTCAGCACTAAAGCTTAGAGTAGGAGAGTGGGCTGCCACATGGATGAGAAGCTAACACTCTGAGAGACTGCGTCTAAGCACAGTCTAATGCACTGTGTAAACACCACACATTCAGTTAGAGATGTGCAGTCCACACGTGTGACCTGCTGTGTTGTAGGTGAGATAGGATTAATTCAACGTCCACTTACTTACTTTTGGACCTTGAATTAAATTTTTTTGTCGAATGAAAAGGATGTGTTGGGGCTCAGGTGTTTGGCACAGGAAACAATCATATTCAAACCTAACAACAACAAAAAAAAAGTGGAGAAGCAGGAGAAGATCATCTAAAGACAAACGACAAATGATTCATCTGTGTTTTTATATATAGTAGCACACTCAAACTGCTTTATAAAAAAGTACAGTTTACATGCTGTGATGAGAGCGGCCAAATCCTGTTTTTTCATGGGTGTGTTTTTCCCATCTAGATTTTGGATCAATAATAAATCCCTATAGAAAATAACTTGGGTCTCATTCTGACTCTGACTCCAGCACGTTCTATCCATGCTTTCTCCCAAAGGCGTTAAGCTGGTTTATGTCATGGGGAAGATCATGGCAAAACTTCAGTTGAAACCAGAAATATTCATGGCAGGGTTGGCACCACTTGCAGAGACTGTGCCAAACGTGTCTATGATCTTATAAAAATCACTCTGTTCTCTGTCAAGATCATCTCCTCTGCTTCTGAGTTGGTCTGCTGTGTGCTGAAGAAAATTATATTAACAGATATGTCAAACCAGCACATCAGATACATACACTATGATAACCTGGTCACGGAATCAATAAATTACATTTTCTTATTTACATTTTCTTAGAAAGACATCTATACAGGAGAGAGAAGATACGGAGTCCTTTTTCATCTGCAGTAACATCAGTATATTCTGGTCATTACCATGAGAACAGCCACTATCTGATCTAATAGCAACTGATAATCACATCATTGACTTCCACGCTCTCATATATCAAAGGGATCTTTCTTAAATATTTAACACAAACACTGCATCTGATTCCATCTGTCCCTCCTACTATCTCTAAACCGAAAATGTCTTTTATCTAACCAGGAAATGACAAGCAGCAAGACAGAAAAGTGGATATTTGTGGCGACATCTTGACTCATTGTGTAACGTCTTAATGCACAAACTTTAAGTGTGTGTGTGGGTTAGTGTGTGAGTGTCTGTGCTTACTGCAGGTGAAGCCTCTAATTGCTCTCATGAGGGTCTCCAGACTGAACAGTAGTTGTCAGCAGAGGAGAAAGTGACACATATTGATTTGAAAATGGGGGCTGGATCTCATTAAGGCCTTTCCCCCCCAAACAAAATGCCACGCTCTCATTTTTCCTCAAAAACTGAGGCCCAGCCAAGCTAGCTAAGGTCTTTTCTCAGTGTCTGCTGTGCTTCCTCAGGAAGTCCCTCGAGATGACGCACTCTACACTGTATTCTCTACATAGTATCACTGAAAACTCCCTCCACAAAATACCCCAAGCAGATAGTGATGTGGCATAATGCTGTCATGAGGGTCCACAACTAAGGTTTATGCATAACTTTGCACAATGTCAATAAAGTCCAGAGACGCTCTCTGCTGCAGACCTCACTCATCAGCCATGTTTATAAAGTCACCTCTATAATAATAATTTAATTAAAGTTCATTCTTGACCTTGGAAACAACAGTTGAAAAAACAGCCACAGGCTCATCACATGATCTTCATCAACAGATGGAGTCATCAGGAAGATTGTGATACAACTGAAAGCTCTAGAACACCTACTAAATGGACCTTGTAGTAAGACTGTTTTTTCAACTGCTGTCTCCAAGGTCAAAAAGATCAACTTTTATGACAAAATGTGTGAAAGGACCCTAAAATGCTAAAGTAAAATGGAAATTCAAACTGCAAATTTTTCATGACAAATGGTGAAACTACACCTGATGAGGAAGATGGTGTCAGGCAATCAAAAGCTCCAGAACAGCTACTAAAAGGACCTTGCAGTGAGATTGTTTTGTCAACCAAAATAAAATCCACTTTTGAGCGATTCACTGAAATCTGAGGAATCGCAACTACTCCCCACCACAGTCAGTTTCACTCAGAAATATGTCACATTATGGTAGCTAAGGATACTTTTACTTACGTTGCACCGTGACTTTAAAGTCGGCATCTCTTCAAATGAGCTTAGAAATATGCAGGTAGCATAAGCCCTTTCCTTGTGCATTTTTTATCATGCTTGTGAGCTAAACCCCTGAGACAGCTCAAGAGAATAGAAGATGATTTGTAAGACTATATGTGGTTTTGAGTGATACACCTGCCTCTGTGATCGTTACATCAGCCTGGATCACCCACAGACGGGCACATCACTGCATCATTTAGTGAACACTGTTAAATCATGAAACAAAACAGCTGCAACGATCAAGAGCTAATTCCCAATTAAATTCTTGTCGTGCTGCTGATTCCCTCTATACACCGCTGACTATCTTGAGGTCTTGATCAGGCAGGTGTAAAGAATTAAGGGGATCTACAGGACAAAGACTTAATTTGTTGCTATCTTTACAGTTACCCTTTTTGGCAAAACACATTAAACACATTAAAAGAGATGAATAAGAAAAGAAGTGCTCATAGATAACCTCTCTTTGAGATGAACTTGGCTTTAAGATTATCAAGCGTCAGGGAAATGAAATGCTGAACCCCTCCACCCGTGAAGGCTTTGTTAGCAAAAGCAAGCGGGCGACATTAAAGAATGGAACAATGAACAGAAGGGTTGGAGGGGTTAACTGTCTGCCTCATCGAGCAGTGGCCCTTCCACTGTGCTTTTCAAACAGGCCCCGTCTCAAACCAGTTCCCTTTTTCTCCTCTGAGAGCCATCTCCCGCGGACACAAGCTGGGCTCCGACACAGCATACCAGAGCGTGCCACATGTTCAGTGGAGCACCAAGCCTCCGCCTGTCCCTCATGAAACATTCATGAGCCAGTGCCGACGGAAAAGCTGTGATGTCAGAGATTCCAGTTTCGGTGTCCTGTTTCTGCGTGGCCACAGTGACACAGCAGCTCAGTGAGGTAATGAGGGCCGGGGCTTCAGATGGCTTACTGCAGAGGTTAGACTTAAAGACTTGTCCTGTGAACTGTGAAATACGATTATATATCATTGTTTACCATGTCTCTGCAAGGTTTTTATTTACTAACCAGGGAATTAGGGCTGCTCTCTTTTACCTGATTAGTCAGCTCATCAGTCAATAAGGTCTTTTAGGGTTTAGACTCAATTAGTTTTTTTTTTTGTTCCAGGACTTTTCCCGGGAATCAACTATTAATCATTAGTCATTAGCAGTGGAGATTGTTCTGTCTGCCTAAATTCATCTGCAAAGCAGAAATAGAGAAACAATTCGACAGATTTAACTAACCACTTAGTCAAAATAATCCTACGCATATAAAGATGGGAAGACACTTCAGTGATTAAGTCTAATTATAACCATGAATTGGTTGCTTCCGGCTAATTTTCGCATTGCATTCTGCCAGAGTGGTTGTCGACGTTGTTTGACGCACGGTTTGAGGGGGTTCATGACGCCTGATTAACTGCCTACATGGTGTGGCTGCTGTAGGCTTAGAAATATTAATATCAATATTTGCCTTCTTTGTTCTTACAATACAATAATACGAAACTCTTTTTAAAAAAGCAGCGTTTAGTTGGGGCCTCAGGCCGCAGGTTTCGGACGTCTCTGAGACGGTTAACGGTTCCACAAAAGATTTCCCATCTAAATTTCCCAGATAGTTTGATTTAAATAGTTGACTGAGACTGGACTAAACCACCAAACAGTATATAAAGTTGTTAAAACGAAATTGCACCTGTACCAGGCATAACACTAAATTGCAGCTTGAATTGATGGATCAGTGTTAGCAATCCAATAATGTAATATATGACAACAGTCACAGGAGCCAAGTACTTTTACTTTTAATGCTTTTAATCGCCTTTTTGTTGATAATACTTTTACTTTACTTCCAGGACTTGGTTTATTTTTACATTGCTATATTGGTACTTTTACTTAGAAAAGCTTTTGAGTACTACTTTCACCAGTGGCCATATGTTGTGACCATGCAGAAACGCCAATTTAAAATGTGTTTTGTGAGTTAACAAAACATGCAAGATTAGAGCATTCTCCAGAGCATTAGTCAACAAAGAAGCTGATTTTACAAAAATCCTAATTATAGTTTGACTATTTTTCAATCTGCCTTTTTTTATGTATAAACTGTCCTACTGACAGAGGACTGCAGCAACTGGAAATAATGTTCACTTCTCCTCTTATTACCTCTGCTCAAGTTACCTTCACTCAAAGTGCTGCCATCCCTAGAAACTATCTCAAGATGGATTTTCTCCTCCTGTGGCCTGAAAATTACCTGCCGGCTGTCGCGCTGGGAAGAAGAAGAGGAGGAGGCGCTCTTGTGGACCGGTGTGGAGGTCTTGTTGATTGGCGTGGCGCTCCTGTCTTCAGAGCTCATGGTGCGGCCGTGAGGGCCTCGCTGGTAATGTTGGTGGTAAGACATGGTGGGGACCGACCAGTCGGCTCTGTGGACCTCCCTCAGCACTGGATCACGCAGATCAGGAGCATCCTCTGACACGTCCTCACGCTCACTGCTTGCTGTTCATCTGAAAAACAAAAGTCAGGAATTTTATCGTCGCAATACTGTTGTTGTTTATACCAAACACTGAGCCACACTACAACCGATCAAACACCACTTAGCCTGTTTATTCCTGTTAGAAATGAGTGCCTGGGCCTTTTCCCAGGCTTTAAGAACTGTCCTCCATCAATTTCAGTATGTTCATCTAACTCACAGATGCTCAGTAGAGACACCCTGAGCTGTTCTTTGAAGCATGGGGTCTTTAAGATTCTTTCATTACATGTGCATTACCGGATAAACCTTTCATTATGTTTGCTATGAGACTGGTGCCACTCAGGATTACTCAACACACTGCATTTAGCAGAGGTATGCACCAAATGATCTCCAACCCAAACGGAATCTATTTTAGGGCCGCAACTAACAATTATTTTGATTATCGATTAATCTGCTGGTTACTTTTTGACAGCCCAAGGTGACATCGTCAAATGTTGTTTTCTTCTGACCAACGGTTCAAAACCCAGAGATATTCAGTTTACTCTCATCCACATCAAAGAAAAGCAGGAAATCCTCCCGTTTGAGAAGCTGAAACCCGAGAAATTGTGGCATTTTTTCAATATTTTTGCTTGATTACTGAAATGGTTAAATGATAATCAAAACGGTTGTGGATTATTTTTCTGTTGATCAAAAAATCAATGAACTAATCGCATCAGCTCTAACTTTGAGCCTCTAACCGTATCCATCCACTTACTGCAGTTCAACGGAAAAACAGTACATCTTTGTACATCAAGGCATTGAACTGTGTTTTCAATTAGGAAATGTGGCGGATCACAATGTCAATTTATGACTGTAGTCACTGCCTGCACTGCAGAAGATTGATATCATCCCACAGGACTGCATAAATCCTTAAACATCCACTTACCACTGTGATAATGATGGTAATTAGCGAGGATACCAAATCGATACTAGAAAGAATCAACAGCTCTACTTGTTGGGTCACAAACCAGTTAAAACTAACTTATACCAGCTAAAACACGAGTAAAGAAGAACATCCTCTGGTTTAAATATGAAAATTCAGTCTGTACTTGCAGGGCCACGATTTGATTAAATACTTGATTTAAAATGTCTGGTTAACCTTACGTTCACATAGCGACGGGGAGTGCTCGTTTTCATCATTAGTCATGGCACTGTGTTGCTCCATGCCGACACCTATAACACTGCCTGCCGTGGCGCTGTGTAATTGTCTGAGCTCTCAGGAGGTCTCACCACTGATAAAACATACATCGATTGCAAGATTGTAGAAAATAAACCCTGCTCAATTTAGAAACTGAGACACTTGGTGAGATACTGAGAATGTTATTGCACCTTTACACCTGGACAAATAACAACATTTCTGATCAAATATCTCAATATTGATCATGTATATTTTGGGGATAAGATTCCGAGGATGCAGTATTTAAACACATGTTGAGAGGCAGAAATTAGTAAAGTGGAAGTGGATATAATGAACACATAGTAAGAGACGTTCGAGGGTCATTTCCCTCGGCTAGAACAGTCTGATAAACACAGAAAACTATATCACATAATGTGAAATATCTGGTTTATAGAGCTCATCAACAATAAATCATGTATGAGGAAAAGCATTGTTGCACTGATGTGGTCTATTAACCTTGATCACAAAATAGTAAAGTGCTGGCAGGAAAAGCAGTATTTTCAGCCTTTGTGTGGTTACTATGTAAAAATATGGTTAAATCTGAAACAATGTATTGATTAATCTGTTAGTTGATTAACATAAAATGAATCAATCGACTCCACGATTGATTGTTTTAAGTCATATTTTAACGAAATTCTAAACATACCCTTACAGCTTCTCATTTTTTTTGTCTCTTGGGATACTAAACCAAATATCTTTGAAATTTGGACTTTGTCAGAAAAAATGCAGTGTGATAACACTACCTTGGGCTTTAGGAAGTTTTGATGCCCATTTTGACATTTTCTGAGGATTTATATTAATAAATCACCCGATAAATAAATAAAAGAAAACTAGAAGGGCACTCAGAGTGCAAGGCCAGTGTCAAACACCAGACTTCAGTCAAAAAAAATTCTAATTTCAACATTCAAATTCATAGTAAATGATCTTGATGTGCCCCAAAATTTAATGGGTTTCTCCCATGCCCCATCCCTCTGCATAGTTCAGTGCAAATTGGTTCAGTAATTTTTGAGTAATCCTGCTGAGAAATAAACAGACATGGGTGAAAATATAATATCATCATTAGTTGTAACCCTACTTATGGTAACCAAATTCACTAACAACATCAAGTCTCATATCAGGTCACAATATTATATTGCATGTATTGTAAGTTCTAAATGCTGTTTTGACATTTTATCATTACTGTCATTATTATTTGTTCTTATTATCATTTTTATTATTAATATGGAACTAGATGAAACACAGAACACTGTTAAGCGGTGCAGGATTTCAACATCTCAGACTGTTTTTGTTTGTGGCTATTGTATACAACTTCAGAGCCCCCTGTGGTTTTAGCTACAGGATGTGTCTGTTAGGCTCTCCCATGTGTCTGGGAAACTCCCTGAGTCCACGGGGGAGCTCTGCACACTTCAGCAGTATGCACTCTCATGTGCAATGGTGCAGTATACTCACACACACTATCATCTATAATTCAGATCCTTTGACAACGTCATCATCCCTGCCCTGTCTTAAGCCAACTAGGATCTAAGCTACTGTAAGACAAGGTGCTAAGTCCATTCAGATAGTGTATGCCTCTTAGCCTATTTAATAGATCCACTCTCCTTGACCTAATAAGGAAGCAGAAGTGGGGAGTACCTTCAGTGTAAACTAGACTATTTTAACACACAGTAAGTCTCTGCATGTAGAGGGTATAGTTGATGTTCACTGTACATTAAAGACATAAAGAGCCAAAAATCAGCACATGAAAATGACAGAATGATACCAAAACAGATGATATAAAGCTCCTGTAAGCAAGAGTGAAGTGAAAACTTGTAACTATGACTATTAAAAATTATTACTTTTTCTCTTCATTGTGCACACATTAAAACTGAATCAAAACAATTTCCCTATCTGACTAAACAGGACAATTATTCTAAGCCCATAAGTCTTCATGTAGATAGTAACTGCTGTGAGCAACACAGAGGTTTTGTAGTGTAAACCAACAGTTCGAAATGTCTTTCAGTTGACAAGCGGATGAAAGTGCCAGTTTCTTAAAATTTGACAGAGCCACATAGAGCTGTCGGTTTGACTCCTGCTCAGGCAGACAGCAGTGCCGCTCCATATGAAGCCAGTCACCATGTTGGGGAACGTCCGCCCAGGACTTGATTAGCCATGAGCTTAATCTTCTAAATCCAGTCACCATGATTATGGTCCTCTAAGCAGGAGAACAAGGCATGCACTGCTATGAGGAAGCTACAACAACACTTTGTGAAGACCTGGCCAAGACCCCGAGACCATGTGAAACCAAACACTATGCTGTCTTTACAAAATTGTGGTTTTTAAATGAGTATGTGTGTGTTTTGGTGTAAATAAAACATACAGTGTCAGTCCAGCAAGGTCTGATTCCACCCTGTTACAATGGGCTAATTTCAGGATCACACACTTGTTAGATGAAATGTACTGTAAAAAATTAAAAATGTTCAACATTACTGGATAGGATGTGTAACTCTTTTTTTCTACAAATGTAGTATTATTAATTTGTTTTGTCTGCTGCTACTGGAGATGTGAGCCCTCAAGCTCCAATCCAGAGAACAGATTATTCAAAACATGATATCCAATATGACACATATATTACACAGTGGTTCCCCTCAATGATGATATTTCAAATGATTTTAGTTGTACAAATCAAACAGAATATTCCAATATTATGTAGAGATGCACGTGCACATTTTCTGAAAGTCTGCGGTTCAGATATACTGTGGCTGCATATACTACAGGACAAAGAGGAGCCTTCAGTTAAGAAAAGCAACAATGACACTAGTATGTAACAGACTGGGAACAGGAGCCTTCTGTCGACACTCTTATAATGCCTCAAGTTGGACTAAAATGCCACCAGACTTGAGCAACTTCACCACATTCACTGCTACAATGAGGCTGAGCTGTCTTAACATGCTATCGCTATCAAATTTAGGTTACCCATCAGACACAACTGATCCACAATACAAATGTGGTTAAATCTTAATTTGGAAATAAACAGCAAAAAGAAACGAAAAAGGAAATTGTTGTCAACACCGCTCTAGTTTTAGGTTCCACCCTGGGTTAGGGTTGCAACAGCTACGGAGAAAGTGTGGCGAAGCATGGTATTTAAGTACAAATGAGTGGTATTGCAAAAGCATTTGTGTGATACTGTAAAACTAGAGTGACTAGTTTGTATAGGGCCACTGTACTTTTTTATTTATTTTCATGAATAAATATGTTTCAAAAATATCCCCCTCTGATTTTCTCACAAATCCCTCCTTGTTTATATGTACCACATACAGTATATGTACCACATACACCACATACAGTATATATATACACACACACACACACTATCACATACACTAACACATACTTATAAAAATGCATTTCTGCAACATGTAGCCTCTTTGTTTGTGCTGATGAATTACACACTATAAATAATTATTTATGGAAATGTGATCCTCTGCCCAATTTCCTCCTAACAGTTTAAAGTTAGCAGTTGTGTGGCATCACTTCCATGAAAGGTCTAGATGTTCAAAAGAAGACTTTCACTTCCCTTTCCCATCCATTTCCTTCAAACCAAAACACACTCTGAGCTCAACCACACACATAAAACAAGTTCTGTCTGTCTAATTTCATGCTCCAGAAAAGCAACCAGATTTATATAGAGGGGTTTTCTGAATCAAAAGTAATGATGAAAACTGTCAGAGAGAGGTCTTGGAAAGAAAATGATTTGACCTCTGACTGGTGCCATCATCTGATTATGTACCATGGAATGTTTTTTGGGTTTTTTTTGTTGTTGTTAAATTTAACATTCAAGGCCACACATTCATACAAACTTCATTAAACTAGACTCTGGAGACTCTTAAAACAAGCTGAGTAAACAGCTCTAATGATTGGGCAT
Source organism: Seriola aureovittata (assembly GCF_021018895.1). NCBI lineage: Eukaryota > Metazoa > Chordata > Actinopteri > Carangiformes > Carangidae > Seriola > Seriola aureovittata. The sequence goes on from NC_079374.1 coordinate 13,290,778, forward strand.
TAACAAGAGATGAGGTCTTCATTTGTGACTCTTCTATTGTCTATATTAGCAGCATATTTGCGACATAAAGCCAATTTACAGATTGGTCATTATTATTACATCATTAAGGATATTTTTTATTGTCTTGTAAAGGAAAAATAAAGGGTTTTTGTTGTTTGTTCTTATCGCTGAAAAGTGTGTGTTTGTAGTCATTGAGACCTGATGGAGTAGATCCACTGACACCCATTTATTTAGTCTTTGCTCCTTTTGTTGGCTGATTCCACAGTAGAATAAATAATTATAAAGTGTCCAAATCTCCTTCTGTTTCACAGCAGCAACTGAGCAAATTAAAAGATTAATGGCATTATACTGTAATCTGGTATTTTAGATAAAATTTCACTGGTTGTATTGTATTGTAATAAAGAGTTGGTTAGGTGTTTGAGGTTTAGTAGTTCATTATATTTGTGTCGATTGAACACAAAAAACACTGGATGTTGAGGTCAATTTTTGGGATATGTAGTTCTTTTAATTTAGGATTGGTGAGTACATTTCATGGCCCAAGAAATATGATCACAGATACAGTTACAGTGCCTGTGATCATGTGAATTATTTAGGTGAATTAGCCTACTTTGTGATGACCTTTATGAAAGTTCATTCACCTGCAATAACGACAGTCTGCTCTACTGAAATGTCTTTGAACGAGATGCTAAATTCCCACAGGCTCCGGGGCTTTTTGTAGCTGAATATGTGCTGTGACTTTGGTGGGGGGTGGTGAGTGAAAAGTCAAATTTTTCCTTCAGGGATCAATAAAGTATCACAAATAAAGCAGTGACTATCATCTTTCCTGATGTGGGTCAAGCCAAGAAGAGCGAAGCAGAGCTGTCTAGAGAGAGGTATAGAGGACCCAAGTAATCCCTCGATCTGTGTGCCCTGCTCTGTGAGATCTGAGAGGGGTGAGGAAAATAAACTTAAGATTTAGACACCCAGTATGTCGAGCAGCACCGCAGGACCCCAAGCCAAACAAACCGATGAAAAATAAGAAGGAGAGAAGGTGAATCAGTGATCACTTTGCTGCTGCTTGTGCACATTATACCACACAAACGTTAATGTCATCACTCCTCACAAAACATGTAATATGATGAAGAATGATGGTAGCTGTTTCTTGATAGGAGAGGAAAGACATTTACGTTTGTGTTGTCACCACATCCAAACCACCCACAATATCGCATTATCGACCAGCACTCCAACCAAGTTTGCTGATGTGATCTCCCCGCTCTGTTGCATAATTAAAGTGGGCCAACAAAAGCAGACTCATGTCCCAAGATTATATTACAGGGTCTTTGAGGACAGCCATTGTCTGAATTTACAACTGGCTCATAATGCATATCGATCAGCACAGCAGTGTTTTTACCATTTACCTGGGTATACAATAGCAGGCTAAATGGACGACATCTTGAAGCAGCGAGCATCTTTAAAATAGACCTGTCTTTTTTCTTCTTTAAAAAAAACAAAAAAACAACAACACCAACTGGACAGAGCCAGTTTATCCTGCGCTGCACACATTACATCATCTAGGTAGAGGTGGGTATCACACTGCAATACTTTTGAAGTACTGCTTGACCTGTGCCCATATTGGAAACTGTCAGGACCTGAAAGTTGGCGCTGAAGATCCAGTCAATTGTTGCCCGGTGTAAAACCTAATTTCTTAACTTTTTATTGTACTTTATTTTTGTGTCAAGACAACACAAAATTTTTTTTTGATGCTTGGCTTACTATGTTAAGTGGTTAAAGACATTTTTGAAGAAAGCCTGTTTATATTCAGCCCATAAAAGTGGGCTATAACATTAAGTATCATTTTGGTATTGCAACTCAAAACCAGATATCAGGTTATAGATTAGTGTGTATAATGTTGTAATGACACCAAGTACTTTACCACCAGAAAACTTAGGAACCAAAAACTAATCATACTTATAACAGAGAGAGAACAAATTACATGCTGGTGATTATAGAGAACCAATCATTTAAGCAAATGAAGGGGACAGCTATAGATGAGTCATGTGCCTTAAAACCATATATTAGTTATTGAATCTATCAGCTAATTAAATGCCTAAAAATTATTATTATTATTATTATTATTATATTATTACTATGTGCTTTCCTCCTTACTGGAAACATGAATGACATGACATGACATGATGAAAAAAAGACAATCTGAATCCAGTATTTTGAGAATCAAAGTGAGGCTGGCCTCTGCTTTATCCCCTCTCCCTTTATGAAAGAAGCTCTGCAAAGATTTCGTCTAAATGGGACGGGGACACCTTCAGGAGGAGGTTTCTTCAGGCCGGGCCAAGAAATATATCAGAAAATCAATCATCACTGCTGATCAAAGCAATATCCATTCAAGAGAGCATTGCCAGTGATAAACCACAAATGCATTCAGCTTTCCAGTCCCCTCTGCTGCTCTTTAATTTATGTGAATCGGTGCTATTTTAAACAACTGCAAAGTCACTGGCTGACCTTCAGTTTGGAAACCAGGCAGAGTGATATTGTGGAGCAATCTTTTAAGTGACAGAAGTTGGCTAACTTTCAATTAGTTGGTATGTCAACATTGTCATCATAATGGGTGAGATATAAAGAAGATTATGAGTGGAGGTCACGTCAATCAATATACCTCTAATATATGGTGACAGCTATCTATTGGGACGGTGGGAGAAGCCATGAAGCTCAGTTAAAAGGTGAAAATGTCAGTGACGCATTACGTCTCCATCTTCAAAGTCAGGTACAGAGTTGGCTGCCTGGCTGTTTCAATACCCCCACTACAGCATCCATGTTTTTTTTGTTTTTTTTTAGGAGGGGGGTCCTAGATCAGGATGATGTCCCCGTGATGTTGGGACACGCAATGTTTGGATGCATGTATCCCTGTGTCAGCCTAGCAGCAGCTAGCTAAGTCAGCGGTGGCTATGTGCTCATGTCTGACTGGTCCTCGGTGATTCACTCAGGATGCAAATACAAAAGATGAGATGCTGGGGTCTCAGTCTGAGCGGCTGATTAAAGCACCAAAGCAGCGGCTCTGCGCGTTCGTTTAACGTAGCAGTGTTATGACACAGTAGTTGCCTCTGTATAAGCAAAACTGGCGCTGTGGTTGTCTTTAAAGAGAGAGAGGAGAGCTCATTGCCTTACCACAGCTGCGGAGTGATGACCATGTCTTTACAGTTCTTGGCGCAGGAAACAATTGAGGGGGTCTCCCTTGACTGGGCAGAGATTCCCAGCTTCTCAGAGACAAGCGGCTTCCATAGGGGTCCACATCCAATATATCTATTTCTTCTTATCACAGACGTTTGCTGTACGGAGGCTAGAACATTGTGGAAAGTCGAAAAAGTGCTGTGTTTGCCTGTTTCCTTGAATGCGGGCTGTGATGCTCGGCTCAGCTCAGCTGCACTCCGGTCGCTCCTCCCTGCAGCAAGATTGGCTTTGAGCGGGAAGAAATCACCGGAATGGATCAAACACGAGCGGACAGTGGCTGATCACAAAACACGGTAATGGAGTCACACAGACCTCGGACTCGGAGCAGCAAACTTTAAGTCCATCCCACACAGCAAAGACGGGATCATACCAACCGGGCAAAGCGGGTAACTGCCCAGTGGCCCCCACGACTCCCCTGGTGGAAAAAATATACGTTATTGTATCTCAAATATATTGACATTTTATACCGTTACCGACATTGCAAATATACTAACAAAGAATTGTAACATCTGTATATATATAAAAGTATAGCATTTTACCAATTTTCACAATAAAACTTTTAACACACTTTCAAACAAACAAACAAACAAACAAATAAAATAAACATACATAAATAAAAAAATACATTTTTTGGCGTATTATAATTAATAGAAATCTCCCTATAATTCCATGATACTGTCGATCATAACACACCGCTTAGAGACATGGGTAGGACTAAACTATAAAGATTGTGAAAAAAAACAAAGAAAATTCACTATATTTAAATAAATGACTTTATCTAATTAATTAATTAACTAAAACTGCCAATCCATTTTCTGTCAGCTGACTAATTGATTAATCAAATAATTATTTCAGCTCAAGAGCACTGGTCCTTTAGTCCACTAGAAGGTTAATATAGCCATTGGAAGAGCCCAGGAGATCTCCCTTTACCTCAAGGCATTATGCCTACTTGTTGTTGCCTTATCAGAGAATATTATGACACAGACGATGATGAATTCAGCGCTCCATACGTCACAGATTACATAAGGACCTTTGGGGTGAAATATGGGCCAATGCTGCCTCTGCAGACACACTATTTTTGATGTTATTAACAGTGAAAACTGATTCAGTGAATGTGAATGTTTCCTGTAAGAATATCATCACCCGGCTCAGATGCTTTTAGCTGCTCTTTGCTGCTTTTACCTTTTTGTTTTAGGCCATGTATAACTGTATCGTTGCCTGGCAACGGCTTTCACCAACCCATCCTAACAGTTAATGAACAGCAAACAAGCACTTAGATCCAGTGGTGCAATGTAACTATGTGGATGCGCAGATTGATGTGATGATGTATCTTGTGCTCAGTGGGATGGTAATGAATATTCCCTGCATAGTTCAGTTGCTGATCATCCTTGGTCACATCCACAAACCCTGCTTTCATTTTTTTTTTTTTTTTGTTGAACCTTGTTGAAGGTCAGAAGTCTTTCAATATTTTGGATTAAAATATTTTCATTTGAACTTTAAGGTGAATGTCAGTGAATGGACTTCAATGGACTCCTCTGATTTGTACAAAGTTCACACAAGTTTTTGTATGACTATTGTTGTACCTATTTTTTGCAAATAAAGAGTTATACATTTAAAAAGTAATTAAGGGGATGTAGTACAATCTGAGGTATTTTACTTGAGCATGGATACTTAATACTTTCTATCCCACCACAGTTCAGATGGAAACATTTTTACTTTTTACCTCTGTACATTTATTTTACATCTACCTGCTTTGCATTTTAAGATCTTACATCTTACATCTCTGTATCCTCCAAAGGGGATTCATTGTCCTGCTCAATATCTGCATAATTCCCACAGGACTCCTTCTAAACTGAAACGTATTCCTAAGGGACTTCTTTAAAAACATTTTTTGAAAGGGATTAGTTTATAATTTATGATGCATATATTAAACTAACCAACATCATATATACCAGATAAAATTAGTTTATTAATTAAATTACTAGTTGCACATAATTCATCAATAACAATATAGTTTGTAATGTACTTGTAATGCAGTACTTTTACACTGTTGCATTGCTACTTCTGTATAGTTGATGGACCAAACCAGATCTAAATGTACTGGACTTAGTGTACATTAAGCAGGTGCACTTGAAGAGAGTGGGATATCCATGTTGGTTTCCGTCTGTGAGGTCTGCCATGTTAACACTAACTAATTGTCAATAACCATCACATTATCAAAACTGCAGATAGTCACTTTTTGAATGGACAGAAAGATGGAATAAAATCGATCCAGCTACCAACTTAGCTGCTTTGCGTAGTCATAGTTAACTTAACAGGCTGTGGAGACTTGACAACAGGGGGGAGGCGAATGCAGCATCGAGGTAAATATTTGAGTGTAGCAATAAGATTACCTCTAACTGAGTGTCCAGTTGCTTTCAAATACAGAAGCAGCAAGTGAAAGAAAAATTATACCACAGTCAGTGAAAGCAGGATGCACATACTTATCCTGTTATACTGAATAAGGAAAAGCAAGCAGGTCAGTGATATGGGAGACAGTTACTAGTCACTGAATGCTTGAATAACCAAAGTATGTGATGGTTTGTTGCTCATTAGTATGTGGTACTCCGGTGGCAGGGTATTTTGGAAACCTGTACAGTGCCAGGGGTTTTTCACACAGTGAGGTTTATAGGGAAGGTTTTAAGTTTAAAAGTAACTTGAGAGGTAGTCATAAACTCTTCTCATCTGTCGGTGCCTGTCTCAGAAACGGTTGAATATCAAATTTCATGGCTGGCATACCCACTGTGAACTCAGACATGCTCCAATTTAAGCTTTCCCCTCTCTCACAGCTTGTCATTTCCAGAATAGCCCTTGTTATGATTGAACATTTTCATTTTAAGCCTTTCTGTCACAGGAACTGTATGAATCCTGTGTGGGAAGAAATCGGTAAAAGTGTGTGGGAAGGCAAAAGACAGTCTATGAATTACAAGTCCGTAAGTTAACTTTTAGTGTCATTACCTTTTCGGCTGTTTGTTCCAGCAGTATGAAGTGACACATAGCCTACTTTGTTATTTGATGTTATGTATTACAGTGGAAATGCGAGTGAAAACTTGTCCTGACACTGGTAGAGAGATTAAGTGTAACTTCAGTCAAATCCCATTTTTAATATAATTTTTTATGATTATGTTGATATCCGACAATAGAAAAAACAAGGTATGTTACGCTGCGACACTTATATTGTCACTGTGACATGAATCAAATGACAGTCTTTACAATAATTTTGTGGCCATGCTGGTAACAGAAGAAATAGGATAAGTCAGTGACAATTAATAGGATGATATTAAGCGTCATTGAAGCCATAGTGATCCCCTCCCCAGTGGTTTAGGAAACCTTCCAGCATTTGTTCATTGTTTCTGTGTTGTTCAGTGAGTGGTGGGCTGTAACGATACCAGAGAGAAGCCGTTAATGAGGCAGGTGTGAAGGTCTTACCAAAGATCCTCTACTGTCTCTGGTCTTACATGTGTCATGTGTACATTGCATGATGAAACAGGTCAGATGACTGATGACGTCTGACGGGAGTGACACCTCCCCCCCCCCCAGAAGAGGACGCACATTTGTGAATCACCAGCGACAGAGCCGGCCGCAGGACGAAAACCCGGGAAGTTAAAAGACTCAAGAAGTCGGTTTTAAGAGATATCAAGAAAAGGTAAGACGATGATCATCAGAATATAAAGCTTTTCTCATCGTTTTGCTCAGTACAGTGTGTTTCTATGCGATTTAAATGTGATCTACAATCTTTGCCGGTTCCTTTCATGGCAACGTGGGTCTAATGCCGGTGTTTCCGGAGACAAATCGACTTTTTAACCCGAGATTTTTTTTAATCTGAGACACATGTATACTAACAAATGTCTCCATTTAACTCGCATTCAACGCTTTTTAAAGCTCATTGTTAAGTTTCTGTCCAATAATAGTAGCCTACCTATCTACTATCATCATTATTTAACATCTGTTCCCGTATGAGATACCGTATATAACCACTTTATGTTGCTGAAAATCTTAACACCACAAATATAGTGAACGTATAGAGGCAATGCTTCTGTTTTATAAGATAAATTGTTATTCAAGGTAAGTTATCTAAGACAGTTTGGTAACAATACCAGGCCCACATTGGTTGCGCAACCAGTAAGTGAGCTCCCTCTTGTGGCTGAATGAATCATTTTTATATTATTCAACAAAAGCAGGTAAAACACGAAACAAAATGCAATTTTGAGGTAATTTAACTTTAGTCAGTGATTACTTATTAAGAATGATCTAAGGCTAATGAAGTAATTCAGTCCAACTGTCCTGTGCTTGTAGCTCCTCTTCATAGAAACCATGCCTGGAGACATTAACAAAGGCAAGAAGGCATTTGTCCAGAAGTGTGCCCAGTGTCATACTGTGGAGAAAGGTGGAAAGCATAAGGTTGGGCCCAACCTTTGGGGTCTGTTCGGACGCAAAACAGGCCAGGCAGAAGGTTACTCCTACACGGAGGCCAACAAAAGCAAAGGTAAGTACTTGTATGTGTGTAGTCAGTTTTTGAACAGTCCTGGGTGTCACGCTGTTTGGCTAAAACACGATTCTCCACTGTGTCTGTTCACTCTAATTCCAGGCATCATCTGGAATGAGGACACCCTGATGATTTATTTGGAGAACCCCAAGAAATACATTCCCGGAACAAAGATGATCTTCGCTGGCATCAAAAAGAAGGGTGAACGTACTGACCTTATAGAATATCTTAAGTCTGCAACTTCATAAGGAACTCTTCATGAGTGCATCCTTGCCAGTGTCCGTGTCTTCACAAACTGCTCAAGAGGCCAGGACTTGTCATTCTTTCAAAATCAGGCTGAACAGCAAGTAATCTGAGTGGTGTCGGCAGCTGCACCTCTGTATCCGACATGATCCTCCATTGTGGTGGAGTAAATGATATCCCCCTGGTTTTAACGGGTTCCTTTTCTAACATAAATTATTTAACCATATACTGTGTATCCTGAATGTAGGGACTTGAAATCTGTGTTTTATGTTTGCTAATTGACTGTCATCCATTTTTGTTCCTCCATGATTTCATATAATTAATTTGTCTTAATAACTGTCCATGCCAAGAATGAATATACTTCTCTGCTTCTGATTTTGACAATACCTCAACAGTCTTTTATTGTGCCTTTTTTTGAATTTGCAAATTGAATAAAACTGACACTAAACATTATCTTTGAAATTTGTTTGACTGAATATGTATTCCCATAAGTGAATATGTGGTCAGACTAAATACAGGGCATGGTTGATGAGGCAGGCTATCATTTTTTCTTGTTTAAACAGTTTTGACTAAGGTAGTAGATTTGTGAATCAAATTAAAGTGCATATATGAGAATATCAGACTATTGATATATGCCAGAGTGTGCAGCTTTCCAATTTTCTCCACCAGGGAGATGGATAAATAATATTTGATCTCTTGCCTGCATTTTGTAATTCACTCATAAGATTAGTGCCTCAAAACTGGGATCCTGCCAGGTGTGACTTGGTGCTGGTTTGATGCGTCATGTGACATGCATACTGTATACTTTGTTCTTTTCCAGAGAGTAGCTTTCACCTCTAAATGAAGTAACTTGATATTTGTATCATTTAAGAATCTGTTTGTATTTGGAGACTGATATGAGTGTAGTAAATACTGCATATTTATGAGGATGTTGGTTATACTTTAAGGGTGTTTGTCCTCCATTAAAGGTAGAGAAAATTCTGTTGACTGTTCTGAATCCATTTATTCAATCACTGCTCGAAGACAAAAGCTGGTAAAAAAAACAAAACAATATGGTGTCATGAGCTCATTGTAAATATCAAAAGCTGTACAGCCTTGAAGGCTTACAATTTCACTTTAAACAGATCATATAACAGGGGAAGTCCGTGTTGGGACAAGGCAGCAAAGACTGCCTTATTCATCAGAGCTGGGATGTCTAGCTGTATTCCTAGTTCAAGTTGTGGAGTATTGCTCCCTCTAGCGTTAAAATGTCACAACTGCAAACAGATTCACTACTAATATTGTATAAAGGAATTTGATGTTTCTGACGCCCTTCTGCCAATAAAAGTCGATCTCACATACATAAATGATGTAGGCCGTTGCAGATTCCACATGTGCCAAAGTTTGGCGAATGTGAAATAAATGTTATTTATGCGATGAAACACGTTTCTTCAGGCGACATTCACTTTGATGACTCTTGTCAAGCTTGCAGCACCATCACCGATGCTTTTTCAGGGAATGCATAGGAAAACATTATGTCTGACGGTACTTAACCATAATTACATTAAATTATAATGCACACACACGAGGGTGTTTTCCTTTAACAGCCTTATACATTTAGAATAACAGGGATTTATTGCTGTGTGTAATGATCATAAATGGGCAAATATCCACTATTCTACTACACCGTTTTAATATCTTTATATATTGTATATTTTGCATCATATGTCCGATATTGTGCATGCTGAGCACACGATAGGTGAATTTACCCTAGTTCTCACCATCCTCATCACCATCTTCATCACACTCAGAGCGCCTCTAAAGGGGGGCAAACGGTTCAAATGGCTAGAGGGCTTGGTGCTGAAGCAACCCTGAGCTCCTGTGTGTGTGACGAAGCGAGCGTCAGTGGGACAGAGCCAACCACAGCCGGCGTCATTTGCACACAAGAAGACTCATACGACGGTGATGCCTCCGTATAGTGGCTCTCTCTTAGATTCCCTATGCCTGTGGAAGTCTACACCTGAGCCTGAATTTGCCTCCACGCTGCTTTGCTTGGATCCGCTTTAATGATCTTAAATTAAGTGAACGGTGTGGAGATGCTGTGGAGGGCTATACTGGTGCGCAAAGGGAGTCTCCATCCTTCTCCCCACAGAGTGGGAACTGGATATGTAGCCAGAGCTTCAGGGGTGTTTCCAGCATCTGCATCTTGGAAGTTATGGTATTCACACGATTCTCTGCATTAACCCTCAGTAAAGCCTCATAGATGGTATTTCTCTGCGCGACTTCATGGATTTGGTTCACTGAGAACCATCAGAAGAACAGATATGGCAGTGCCAAATATGGTGTTCTCTGACGTGGAAAGTTTTCTGGACTCGCATCCCGAGTTATTCGAGGACTACCTGAGCAGAAAGGGGAATTATAGCATGGTGGAGAAATGGCTCAAGAATCATCAGGCGAGCAAAAGTCCGGCAGCTGCTGCTCCCGCCGAGCCGAGGGAAGAGAAGAGCAACGCTTGCAAGGACAGCTGGGCGAGCAAATGTGACGGTCTGCAACGGAGAGCCTCGCAGAAGGAGCTGCGCAAAACTTTCGCTAGATCAAAGGCCATCAATGTCAACAGGACATACGACGAGCATGTTAACTCAAGGGCCCAGGAGCCGCTGACGAGCATGAGAAGGAGAGCTCTGCTGAGGAAAGCGAGCTCTCTGCCCCCGACCACTGCGCACATACTGAGCGCACTGCTGGAGTCCAGAGTCAACATCCCCCAGTACCCGTCCACAGCCGTGGATTTTAAATATTACCTCAAAGAACACAACGAAAGAGAGTTTTTCCTGGAGCTTGTAAAAGACATATCTAACGACTTGGATCTAACGAGTCTCAGCTACAAAATCCTGGTGTTTGTTTGCATTATGGTGGATGCAGACCGGTGCTCCTTGTTTTTAGTGGAGGGAACCGGAAACAAGAAAACACTAGTGTCCAAATTCTTTGACGTGCATGCAGGAACCACAGTTTTACCCTCAATGAATTCAGATGAAGTTCAAGTTCCGTGGGGGAAAGGGATCATCGGGTACGTGGCTGAACATGGAGAGACAGTGAACATTCCGGACGCCTACCAGGTGCTTGCTCCTCTTTGTGCGTGTATTTGCATGGGAGAGAGAGAGAGAGAGAGAGAGAGAGAGAGAGAGAGAGAGAGAGAGAGAGAGAGAGAGAGAGAGAGAGAGAGAGACAGAGACAGAGACAGATCATTTTCTTTCAGTCTGTCGTTTTATCTGTCCCAGTTAATTGATCATCAATCAAACTGTGTGGCAGAGCTGAGTGTATGTAATCAACACCAACAACAGTCAGCTGGACACAGCTTGTGCCAAGATACAGGTTCACACAAAACATCACTGACTAATACAAAAAGGACAATAATGGAGCAGCGTTATTCCCTCTATGTAGTTTACAATGAGTTTAAAAAAGTAAGGTAATACTAGTGTACATTAAAGAAGCAAAGACACCAAACGATGTCAACAGCTGCTTTTCAGAACAGAAGAGAAGCCTGAGCAGATCTCTTCTTGCCTGACCAAACATTTACTGAAGAGTTGCATTGCTTTGCTGTCCAATCACAGCAGCAGCACTTCAAGTCCAACACTTGTCCAAGCAACATTTTTATAGAGCAAAACCTCAAACCATGCTGATGTTTGTCATACTGCCTTTATCTTAGACTTGTTTTGTTAGTAAGACGTGGACTAATGCACTGTCATCTGAAAAGAAAAGGGAAAAGTGCATTTTTGCAGTGAGTGCTTACATCGTGTCTTTTGTTTAATACTGTTCCTGTATTGCAGGATCGTCGGTTCAGTGATGAAATTGACAAGCTGACAGGGTACAAGACAAAGTCTCTCTTGTGCATGCCCATTCGCAACAGTGACGGAGAGATCATTGGAGTTGCTCAGGCCATCAACAAGACTTCGAGTGGAGAACTCTTCACTGAAGACGATGAAAAGGTAATTTCATTATTGTGGTTGTGAGTAAAAATGCAGGTTGAGTATCACATGCTACAGTATCCTGATGCCTGCAGAATTTATCAAGAAAATTGTGTTAGTTTTTCTTGATTTTGTATTTTCTCACAAACAGTCATTATCCCCTCCTCTCTTATCTGTGTGTTAAATTTGGAAGACTTCCATGACAGTTTGGTAGTCTGCTCACAATTTTTAGACACACTTGTGGCATGGCACTAGGGATAGCAATGTCGGTTGTCTGGTCGGCCCCTTTGGTTCACATGGCAAAGAGATTTTGTACATATATTCAGGCTCCCCAGAGGATGAATCACAATGACTACTGATATTATTTAATCTATAGCTCCATCATGATGTTGATGTTTTTCAGCTTGTATGTCTCTACAAATGTCTCTAGCTCCAAATCTACCTTGTTAATTGGCACAAACAACAATGTTGGTGATCCCCTGACTTTGAATCTAGAACCACCTCATTTTTTAAATTAGTAAAATGTTCCAACAACCCTTCAAGAATTGCCACTACATTTGGCACAGGCATTAATTTTCCTCACTAGATAAGATGTAATAACTTTGGTGATGACTTTTCCTGTAATCATCAGGTAAATTTGAAGTTGTCCACTTTTTTGGTTTATGAGCAAATATCTGCAAAAATAATGACATTCCCATCCGCATGAATAGCAAATGTTCGTGGTAAACGTCACCTGCTAACCATCAGTACGTTAGCAATGCCATTGTGAGCATGTTGTCATGCTGAGATTAGCACTTAGCCACAGTGGTGCCTTTACTGAGCTGCTGGCGTGGCCTTAGACTCTTACAGTAGGCTTGTTATTATTGCAGCCGAAGGAAGTGAAGTGCAGGGGAAAGTGTAGGCATGAAGTAAATGCTCATTGTCTTCATGATTCATGTGTGGCATTTCAAAGATGGCACTCTTTTTCTTTTTTTTTTTTAGGGCGAATGCTGTTTTTGCCTTGTTAGTGGTACACAACTGAAGCGGGGCTGTAGTGATGTGAACAGTCGTTTCTCATTGCTCTCAGTGTTGTTATATTCTTACATTTGCAATAGCAGATATATTAAAGATGGAATTCTCTGAAGTAAAAAGGGGATTTTTCTCATATTTTGTCCCTTTTGTATGTTATGATTTGCATTGGGGCCTACAAACATGCACATTCATTCACTGCTGTTAATTATGACTGATGGATGACAGCTTCTTGCAAGTGTTACCATATCTGTTTGCTAAACTACATTGTTGTTTTTTCACAGTAATCTAAAAAAAATATTTCAAATCAATATGAATTATATTATGTGTGTAGTTTCACAATAAGAGAGCAATACAGTATTTTCAAATCATTTTTCATGTAGGTACAATGAAAATTGGAACTGGCAGGACAGCACTGTATTGTAGTGGTAGGAGAGTGAATAAAAAAAAGAAATATTAATTATTCATTTTATATTTAAATCAGACTTAATGTGTCGTGTCAGTAACAATATTTTTCTGTGACAACACTGAAAAAGCAATACCTTCATTAAATGGATAAGCACTCTTATGTGGGATGCTGTCCACATTGCATATTGTCCTCAGAGTTTAAATGTAGCTCATGCTATACTTTCACATCTGTTTTTTTCCTCTTGCATTATTTCACAAGCAACACTAACTTCATACATGGTGTCTGATAAACAGCAGGTAATGTTTGCTCGCTCTCTCTGTTTGTTCCTTTTTTCCAGTCTGAATGTAACTAATATTTATTATTTAAAGAATTCATCCAACTGACTTGTCAGACGTGAAGCACACTTGCCCTTAGACAATGTCTCAGTGCACAGTTTTTAGCTGGGTCATAGCTTGTCTCTCAGCATCATCCAATTTTCAGTACTCAGAACATCGCCTTTTGCAAGGCAGTATCTTCCAAAGGCCCAGGACTTTGTAATGTCACCAAGAATAACAACTTTATATATGCTGTTCAGAATCTCTAATTGGTTAGCGCTTTACTTATGTGGTGAATGTCCATCTTTAATTGAGTGTTGCCATTTAGATTTCATCATTTATGTAAAAAGAATTAACCCAGGCACAGCAGGAGTTGTGGTGGAGTGTGGGGTACCCCAACCATTCCAGTGGAGCTGCTCGGCAGGCAACAGATCAGACTGGTGCTAGGCAGCTTCCAGGTGTGAATGTGTGTACCTGCATGGGACAAAAATGGAGAACAGTTGGTGCACATTTGTGAACAGATGCTCTTGGATGACTACAATTTACTATTGTATGAATCAGCTTGACCTCTAAACAGAACGCCACAGATGTTATTGGATGAAGTTGATTATACAAATATATTGTAGTACGTTAAAGCAGTAGGTGGGGTGTTATGTTGCACTGATCCAGATAGTTCTCTGTTTCTGAATGATTGTTTATTTGCCTTATTACCATCATCAGAGAGGCATGGGGAGCATGTGTTTGTCCATCGGCACACTTGAATAGATGTAGCAGAAAGGCAGTGACAAGCACATACACTGACTTATTCTCTTATTACAGCTACTAGCCCCTGAAGGGTAGAAAAGATAAAACATGAAAGCACAAAACTAGTTGTGCGTTTACTGTAGAGTTAGGTTTCAGTGTAGCAAATGGGTGTAGTTTTTTTATTTACAGTATGTTTTTCTCCAGTGAAGCTCTACTCTATCTATCTCTACTGTCAAAATTACATCTCTAGAGTCGATCCATTCTTTATAACAGATGGAGATTAGGAATTCTTTTTCCTTTCCCTTGTTTTGAGTACACGTTTCACATTGCATTAACATCACACAAATGCTTGGAATGGTTACAGCTGAATTAGTAATGAAATGCAATACTAGCATCACAGTAAGCTTGCTGCACAGCACAGCTGCAGCTCTGCTTTTATGGAAGACCTTGTAATAAGAAAATATATGACAGTATTCAAAGCATTAAATGATACTGCAGTAGGAGATGTTATCCGAGACTTTAGTGTACCTTTATTAAAACAAATGTTGTTCACTACGTACTGAAACCTTATAAGATATTTAAACACATTATATGGCTGGTTTTAAATCCCACGCTGCCTTAATTGTGTTCTGTTGATCCCTGCAGGACTGGAATCTTTTGGAGACCTTGGATAATGGTTTAACTCACGTATAATTGCATTCTCATTATCTATAGAGGAATATACCCATTGCCTTAATTTAAGTGTATAAGCTGACCTCATCATCTATCTCTACATCTTGCATTGTTATCTTGATTTAGCTTTACTTTCACTTTGCATGCCCTTTAATACATTTTACATGAAATGTATTATCCACAGGTAGGCATTTTCATAATTTTCTCTTAATAAGATGTGAGTTCCCCCATGTAGGTTCCATCTGCCAAAATAGTTTAACATCTGCGTGAGTTCATTGGCAAATACCATTCTCCCCTCACCGCTGTGCCCCCTTTGGCTGCCAAACTTCCTGTCAAATTGGCTCGAAGCAATACTGTAATAGCCACTTTTACACAATTTCCCAATGTAAATCTACAGTTAAAGAAGAGAGAAGACAATTTCTTCTTGGAATTTTCATGTTTTTAATACGTTCCTGGAGGATATCAGATCAGAACTCAAATTTATGCAGTGTAATATACCAAACTGGTTCATTGCAGAGTTCTTTATATGACCACAAAAAGGCACAAAAATCCACTTAAATCAAGAGATTTGAAAAAATAGAACGTTTGCAATATGAGCCCAGTATGCGGTAGATGTTCATGAGAATATGTTGTATATGTACGTTGGAGAAGTGCACCTATGAAGTGTTGCTGTGTGAAAAGCTTTGAGGCAACAACAAAGTGGATGAGATATTGTACAGAGGGGGTCCCAAACAATAAAGGCAGACCTACCTGTCTGGCCTCTCAAAGTGGAACAGATAGAGGGGGTGATACAGGTGATTAAGGGGCTGAGCTATAGCTGGCCAAGTGGGTACCGAGTTTGATTCCTTGTCTGTTATCTTGTATTTATTATAGCCCTAGCAACCCAGTGGAACGCAAAGTTGTTTTTCATTTGCAAATAAACAAAAGAGGAAAAAATGGGTGGACCCTAAGATGTGCCATGGGGGATGCCAGAGTAGGACTTCGAACCCTACTACAACAAATTATGAGATCTGAGTGGGCAGCTCTCTGGGTGGAATAGCGGCATTGTTTGTGGAGAAAGCACTAAGTTTAGTCCTTGCCTTTGTCTGTGGATGAAGGCCTGGCCGATGCATTTTTTCACTGATGTTATTGGTCCATATTAGCTTCACTGTGCAAAAAGTAATTGCAGAAATATGTTTTATAGGAATAAGAATGAAATTAAAATTAAACATTTTTAAATACGTGGTGAACTCCTCAGATGGCCGTATGAAAATATAGTAGAACGCAAGGTCAGGGGTCATGTGAGTCTCAGTTATCTGGTTTGAGTGTCTGAAAGACATCCCCCATAAACCTTCTGACTAGCTGACTGCATAGGCCAGCAGCGACGCTTTTCAGCGAACACATGACGTATTGGAGTAGCTGGAAACTGAGATTGCTTACCTTTGTGTCTTTAATAAGTTATGAACCAGACATTTAGCACGTTTTTACCGGCAGCCGAGTTATCCACAACAAACAAACCAGGGGATTAAAACCGGTAAACAAATGAAGCAGTTTCACGTTCCACTCAAATCAGAAATTCGCTTGCACTCATCTCCAGGTCTCAGCAGCTGGGAGCTGAGATGCCAAACATTTGTCTGGCTTTTTTCTCTGATATTTTAAAAGCCATACTAAAATCTTTCATCCGGTTAAAATGTAAAGTTGAAAACGACCAAGGTGTAAAAAGTGCATGTGGCTTAAAACTAGATAAAAGTCAATTTTGAACTTCTGGCAGGCAACCACAACTCCAACCCATGCTCATGGATATGATGCCATTGACATGCGACCAAATTGTACCATTACAGATTAAAATCACGTATTTCTCTAGGTTTGAGAATCGCTAGAAACATTTGGGATAATGTAAGTACACAACTCAAATAATATATATTACACAGGTCTAGTCATTTTTCGACATTTTAATGTCGACAAATGACATACTATAAATTGTTAGTTGCAGTTCTTCCAAGTCAAAATAGCTCAAGAGTCAAAAAGATGAGATTAAATATTACATTGTTGGTAGATCTGCTAATTGATTAGTACATTTCTATATATAATACCTTAATAAATACCTCCTATAGTCACAGTTTTGTACAATCATTGTTCTTAGCAATTGCCACAGAGAACATCTCAAAGCAATCTGTATAGGTTGCTTGGTTATATCTGACACAGACACAGAATATACATTGTGCAGCTACACTCTACTGTTAATTAGTAAATTCCTTCATTACGTAATTCAGAATTGTTGAAGTTAATTGATGATGCTAATTTTCTCAGAGATTAATTAAGCATGTGTAAACAACTTTGTATCACTGCCAGAAGAGGTGCCAATACAGTTCCCTTGATGTCTTCGCGAATAAATTCAGTGACTAAATCAACTGTAACTGTTTGGTCCGGTCCTAATACAAGATAGGGGCAGTTTTACTTAGATTGCTCAGTAATTTCCATAAGTAAGTAAGTAATATAAACATATATTTCTTTTTTTAACCCTGCTGTATGTGTCCCAAATCACCAATCATACCACGGTTTATCTTTTGAGAGTAAGGAGATATTTCTTTCTAAGATTTCGTTTACAAAGTACAAGAAAACCTCAAAAGAGTCATTGTAGTTTGAAAGGTTTCATAAATCCAGTAGAAAAGTTTACAGCATTCTTAATGGCCACAAGAAAATTCATTTGAGGAGCAGTAAGTGTTTACAAAACTTGATCTGTGTTGATGTTACTGCACTGACGCAACACCTGCTGCTTAGTTATTGTGACCTCTCTTTTGCGCCTGGCTTTTTTCCATGTACCTGCGATGTGAAGAACAATTTAATTATTTATGGATAATGGCTATTGAACAGCACTACTGGTGTGGTACTGTGTTTATTAACTGTGTTGTATTAATAGCCATAGATTACAGCCAGTCAATTCAGCATATATCAAATGCTTAAGTTTGTTTGTATGAAATTATGATTTGTAAATCATAATATTTCAGAAAGGAGGGAAATGGGATCATTCATTTCACCTCATTTGAAGTATGTTTTATTACACGTTATTCATGTTGCTATTTATGTACAAATTCATGTTCTGAATACATAACGGTGACATTCTTTTTGAAATTTGTAGGGGTGTAGATTACTGTTGCATAGATATTTGATGTCACCTTCAAAAGAAGCAATCATTGCTAAGTGTATTTGTAAAACTGCTATGCACTTTGCTGACACAAGCTGGGGAGACCCATATGAGATTGGAGAAAATGGAGAGCTTCTATTTTTTTTTTCCTGAGAGCGATTCTTGGCAAAACAGCAATGGCTTCAGCTTACCACTCGTGCAAAGTGTGCACAGTTTTTTTTTTTAAAATCAACTAGTAGTTGTTATTTACGGGGTAAGTGGAGAAGGAAAGTGTTGGCTATGTAATTTATCTTGGTTTGCCTAATATGAAATTCCAGTTGTGTGAAAGGAAGTCACTGAGGTTAGAGGAACTGACTGTCCCTGAGGCCTTGGCCAGTTAGTTTCGTTATTAAACCACTCTTTACTGATCAGTCCACAGGCAAAAACGTCTTGTTTGTAATGCAACGTTGTATAATGGCCTGCCTGACAGAATGTAATTAGAGAAAGCAGTGCTTTTCTTGGGTTTGCCTGTTAGTTCCACAGGCAGATCCATAGCCAGATCCCCAAAGTCCAGCTCGCTAATGAATCTGCTCCTGCTGGGGCTATTGATGGCCACTGCCTTTCTGGAAGATCATTATTAGAGAATTCCAAAGGACAGCTGAAATAGCATTATGTATGAGCTTATTGCTCAGCATCATCTGTTTTCTGTGTCTGAAAACAATTGCATAAGGCACTTGATTATGTACAATGACTGAATGAAGTGCATTAAGTTAATTTACTCATTAGCATGACAGAGTAATATTTTATATCATGTTATGATTAGAAATTATTTTAATTTAGTGATTTAATTTGCATTGAGCATAATTCTGAACAGTACCACAATGTGCACATCAGTGTGACATGCCAGAGCAGAATAATTCTATTTTTGATGTTGTTGATTGATTGAATTTATTTGATGTTTAAGAATGCACTAATATATAAGTACGATACCATATCTTGTCTATCAGTAGTTACAATCATTGAGGATAAAAACACAATAAAGCCAAATGGCTTATTCCATTGCGGTCCTTCAAAGTAAAACTCATTTGAGTCTTTCTTTAGTATAAACAATGCATTCTTGCTGGAGCCAACATGCTATTTAAATTCAGATAGCCCCATACTACCATTGAAATACAGAGTGATACATTAAATTAAGCTAACCCAGGAGATCTGTTTGATTGTAAAGAGAAACTATAACAATTAGAGCAGGTTTTCTCAGCTTCTCCCAGTCTGTGATGTCATTTTAGGTCTATAATGATCGTGAACCCAGCAATTAGAGTTGTCAGGTTGCCATGTGAATGCATTACTCAATTGTAAGTGTGGAGTAAGCTCCAAATGTATCATACTTAAATATTAATATATTTTAAACACACATTGTGTATTTTCTTCTCAAGCATATCAAACTAATAAAAATAGCCAATATTAGTCAATTATTTTCCTGTAACTGCAACTGTACATGACATCACTCCTCATGGGGCTAAGTCAAGGCTGTGAATATTTTTTGAGCAGGTCAGTGGTACAAGCATCACATTTTCAACACAGTGCTATAGGACTGTGTTCCTTACATGTTTATTTGTGGCTGATGAGTAACTGATATATTATCTGCTCTGAAAGGTGAGAGAGATATCCCTGTATCAGCAGCCACAGCTGAGTAACTTCCCATTCATGTATTGTTGTAGTGTCCCTACCCTAAGGTTGCACTGGAGGCTGGTAAATATTAGTGGGTTTGTTGTACTGATTGTATTGTTTACACAGCAGCCAGATGCTAAAGATAGATAACTAAACAAAGAGGCAGAGTAAGGAAGCACACAACCTAAATTCTACTTGATTCCATGGTATGGGCGCTGAGTGTCTCTCAGATAAGGCCAAACTGTAGAGTAATTGTAGTTGTATAGAATTAAACCTGTGTGTTAATGCCCTGGCTGTCTTTAGTCAAATACAGTTCAGCCTACATTCTGTGTTGAGGTTGCTTGCATATTGCTGTTCATTATGAATCAAGAGTGGCGAGAAAAAAAGAAATGTAGTTCAATTCCAAACAAGTGAGATGTTGATTCGATTTCAGGATACATATTAACTATAGTCATTAGGCCACATCAAGTAATTACATTATTTATGTGAAGAAAATATGAGTGAATTTATATGGAATTTATATTATCAGCCCATGGCACAAGTAAGTCTGACTATTCAGTCAAATGGTAAAATGTCAGTTGAATTGATTTATTTGTCCTAGAAAGTAATGATGCCAATGAAAGGCAATTTCTTATTTGTTCCAGTTCAAAAGCTAAGTTTTTCTTGGATGAAAGTATTACTCACTCACTTTTTGTTGTTTTTTTTTTTTTTCTCCAAATAGCTATAATTATATAGCCAGTTCTAAGCAGTTTGAAAATGAGAAATGATGCGAGTTCAGCAACAAACTTCATTCCTTTACTCGCCAAGAATTGCCCCCAATAGTGGAAAGCAATGCCAATGTTATCTCTTGTTTTTTATCACTTCTTTTCTTCTACTGACCTTAGCATGCTAACCAGCTAGCCCGCTAACCCTTTCCAGCCCGTCTTGTCATTTTCTGATAGCGACTCACTGTAGCCTCACTGTAGCATATTATAACATCTTGTATTATACAATCACCACCACCTGTTCTCGGTAAGAAACCACATTCAGCAGCAGCAGAACTTACAAATAGCTTCTTTAAAGGTGCCCTGTGGAGTATTCTTGTGAACAAAAGTTATGTTTACATTCAGTGTTTCTTATAAAACATCTTCATAAAATATTTGCAAAAAGCCCATTTTTTAAAATCCTACATTGTTTAACCCTGTTTTTTCTGTATGTAACTCAATACTGACAGTGTTCAATATGTCCACAGGTGCTGCAGATGTACCTGCCATTCTGTGGTATTGCGATCTCCAATGCCCAGCTCTTTGCTGCCTCAAGGAAGGAGTATGACAGGAGTCGGGTAAGGGCCACAGACCTAACCAGGATAATAGCCCCCCTAACCCCCCAGCCCCTCATCCCTGGGATCAGCATTACTTCCTCCCCCCTGATGCTGACATTGTGGCTGAGTATTGATCAGCACTTGCTGCCGCTGCAGTGGGGATCACGGAGCAGCATGCAGCCCTGCATGGACATTTTCTCTGGAACTGTAGAGGGGGATGGGCCTGTATCCAGATGAGGGCCTGTTCCATGATCTAAATCTCCTAGGGGATGTTAAGAGATGCACTAATTCATGTCACACATTGATCTGTGATGGAAGAGAACATAATGAGAACACAACTCAGTGAACAGAGAAGAGGAATGAGGAGAGCACCCTTTATACCAAATGTTTTTGATGTGCTCGTGTTTAAAATTGGATCGGCACTGCCTTAGATAAAGGGCCTAATTTACTTTTATTGGGGGAATAATCATGTTATATCATCCTCTTGGTTTATGGTTTAAGGATCATAATAATAATCATGCTATAACAGCTGAGAGAGGCAGAACTTTATTTAAAGGGTCCACATTACTACTTGCTGACATGATTTCTTATTCATTGGGTTTAACAACAGTGTGTGGTTCAGATTGTTGAGAATAATGCCAGTGGTATCTTTTTCTCTTGTTGGTGTTCAGGCACTCTTGGAGGTAGTCAATGACCTATTTGAAGAACAGACTGACCTGGAGAAGATTGTCAGGAAGATCATGCACCGTGCCCAGACGTTGCTGAAGTGCGAGCGCTGCTCTGTACAATTGCTGGAGGACATTGAGTCACCGGTACTGATTTTCTCTCTGCTGTCTGGCAGTGTGTATGTCTATCAGTCTGTACATGTGTGCATGTGTATGTCTGTTCTTTCTGTCTGTCTTAGCTTTTACCAGTAAACACTCCAACAGCTTTTTTAATTTCTTCTGTGTCAAATCTCTCAGGTGGTGAAGTTCACCAAGTCGTTTGAGCTTCTGTCCCCTAAGTGTAGTGCAGACACTGAAAACAGGTATGTATGATGTTTAGTGTTAAAATCCACTCAACAAAAAAAAAACATGTCTTTTCTTTCAGTTTTCTATCTTCTCACACCAGTAACCTTTTCACTAAATAACCACATCTCCACCTTTGATTGCCTCTGGCACGACGCCACCTGTAAATACTGCACATAACCTTCTTGAATCTGTAAAGCTTCCATCAAGGACAAAAAAAAAGAAAAAGGGAAGTATAAAAATTGAATATTCTTTAGTGCTGTGGGAGTAATATGCTGAATCTGAATAGAAGGCATACTGTAGGAGCCCTAATTAATTGGGTTTTGCAGCTTTTCACCACTGCTAGGCATGGCTGAGTGGCGAAAGAGAGGCTTAATATTGTGTGGGATGTTTATGGATGGAAACCAACCCTGAAAGGAAGACAAATTATCCCCAGAGTCCTACACTTGCCATAACTGATGCAGTCAATTCAAGTCAGTAGTGATAGCTGCAACAATAATCCTAACACAAGAAATACCAATAGTGAGAGTCGAGTAGTAATCAAGGGAATGTAAGTTTACTTGACTGGCCAAGAGTTTCTGACTAAACACGCTCCCTTCTGATCTGTGGTTCTGGTGTCACAAATTCTATAAAAAGCCACACAAAGTACAGTATCTCCATGATGACCCTAGTCTTCCTATAGGTTCACATCTGAATAAGAAAAGCTCCTGTGCAAGATTTATGTGTGTAATTAGGTGACTAAATTTGGTGTCAAAAGGCGAGGCGTACTGTAGGTTTTATAATGTGACTTACAATCCCCTGCCGCCCCCATGGGGAGGCTAATGTTGAGCTAGTGTGTCTGTGGCAGCTAAATGACAGACACGACACACAAAAGAGACAGAGGGGATGAAGAGGAAAGAAAGAAAGAAAAAGGAGGTGAGGTATCTTGCCATCTCACTTATGAGGTTTATTCCATGCCTCACTGTGGGTTTCACATCCACACACAGCCGTTATCACTAGATCAAAGGGATTCAAAAGATCTGACATCAGTGTCTCTCCATCTTTAGTATAATGTTGAAAGACAAAATGAGCGATGCTGAACATTTACCTGGTTGTGTTTAAAGATAAAAAGTCAGTGACAGCCCATTGCAATAAATGTGAATGGGAAGCCTGAGCAGGGCTGCAAGTGCTTCTGTGGCAGTGTGTGGGAGCGACTGGCAATGAGCAAGACAATCACACAATTAACTTTCCAGTACTTCATAAGCTGCAGGAGAAGCTTACCGATATCTACTGTATGAGAAGTTCATTAAATGCAAGTCAAAAGAGGCTACACATGGAGAAATAAGAGTGGCCTTTTGCAAGCTTGCAGTTCAGGTGTGAAAGAGAATAAAACATTTTTTTTCTTGAATACAATAAAAGGGCATTTTTTTAGTGAAATGATAACAAAGTTATCAGCTAAAGTGTGTGTTGGTTCCACACTGTTTCTCCTATTCTTTTTCTTTCGTCATCTTTCCCTCTTATTTTCTGACCCTAGTTTCAAAGACAGTATGGAGAAATCATCTTACTCAGACTGGCTGATCAACAACAGTATCGCAGAGCTGGTGGCATCCACAGGACTGCCCGTGAACATTAGCGACGCCTATCAGGATCCTCGCTTTGATGCTGAGGTAATCACAGTAATGCTCCTTTCACATTTGACGTCACAGGGATGTGATTTGAGTAAAATGATGTCATCCAGGTATCATTTATATCTACAAGTAAGATGTCAACACAAGACTTAGTGCTTGGTATTGAAGACGTTTTAAGAGGCCGCTTCAGTTCCACAGGCTGCTGCGGCGCTTTCAACCACTGTGGGATGTTCGCACATTTACGTCACATGCAAGTGAGTGAGGTCAGACAGGGGATTTATTAATTACTGTGAAAAGCAACGTCAGAATGACATTGTAAGTGTACATTTCACTGGGGGGACAGATGGTTTCAAACTGAGGAACATCAATGTCAAACTGTTAACATCCGTCCCTGAGCTGTTTATCAGTTTATGTTGCTGTCTTGACATTACATTCAAGATGGTTTTATAACAATTTGCGCCTTTATTAATTGGACTCTCACATGATGTCGCGTCTGTTTTTAATGATCCACATGTGATCTCATGGAGAGCTCAAACATGTTAAAATGGCCACCAGTCAGTAGAACGGATGAAGCCTCTTGGAAATGTCTTCAAGACCAAACATAAAGTCTTAGTTGCCTTTTGATTTTAAAAATAAATAAATAAACAGCATTAAATCATGTCTTATTGGCATTACATGGTGAGAAATTACATACTACCCAGTTTTGCATTTTGTCAGCTGTTAACTGATCTCCATAGGATGAGGCGACCACAGTGAACGGTGCTGATGCTGCATAGATCTAAACAGAACAGCGGCTAGCACAGCAGTCTGCTCTGCATCCAGCTGCAAGCAGCAAAAGTTTGACATGGTCAACCTTAAGTAGCAGTGGCAGAAACACAGACAATGTGTACTCATTTATGGCACTACCATTAGCCCCTGGCTGGCCAGAAAGGCAACCGGCTGGCGATGTTTTAAAATTGCTTGTTTGTGATGTGGGAAAATTTCTGTTGAGGTTTTCACTTATACTTAAAGCTAAAACCAGAGTATAATGCTGAGCACAGTGCATGGGAATGTGTTTTTTTTTTTTATGAGGATGGATGGTGTCATATCATACTGTATTTGCACCCTCATTCTTTTTAGGCAGACCAGTTCTCGGACTTCCACATCCGCTCTGTGCTTTGTGTTCCTATATGGAACAGCAACCACCAAATCATTGGTAAGTTAACAGTGTTTCCTTTGCCCCTGAACTTATTTGATATATAAATGTAACATTAATCATTTATGACATTTGCACATGTTAAAAAGGAGATAAAATTTTCCATATTGTATGAAGTGAGATTTCCATGTCTTTTTTGATTATAAAGCAGGTCTAGGTTCTATATTAATACTGTGAAAGTATCAAAGTGCTCAGTCCACAGAGAAATGCACACAGCCTGTATTCAGAAACTGAGCTTTAAAATGAGCCGTTCGGACTTCTGTAACTTTGTGATGTCACAACAAAGCAGTCACTGGTCTCAGTCATGCCCCAAGCCCAGCCCACCTGGACCCACCATCCAATCTTGCAGTTTTTGTTTTCTATGAGTGTTTACCTGTAATCTGCTACATTTTTATTCAATCACTCAGAGTCTCAGAGGCTCAGAGCCTCTCTTCTGATTGGCTCACCAACCTGTTGTTGCTAGAGCTCCAGAGAGAAGCCTGAGAGAGAAGATGTAATACTACACTGAAATCGTTTTGGTACTTAAAACCACAAAGATTTTATGGATATCAAAAACTTAAAAAATAAAAACACTGTAAAAGTGTAAAATATGGGACCTTTAAATTTAGAGAGATGCAATATACTATATGGCCAAAAGTATGAGGACAAGTATGCAGCTGCAGGGATTTGCCATTAGTGGTGCTGTCACTGACGTTGGGTGATAAGGACTGGCTCGCAGTCAGCATTTCAGCTCTCATCAAAGGTGTTGGATGTAGCTGAGGTCAGGGCTCTGTGCAGGCCAATCCAGTTCTTCCACACCAAACTGGGACAACCACTTCTCTCTTCACATGGGCACAGGCATGTTGAAACAGTGAAGGACCCTCCTCAAACTGGGATCAAATCATGAAAAACAGCCACAAACCAAAAGAGAGCTGTCCACATACTTTTGGCTACATGTTGTACGTATAATGCAGGTGTACAGTACATATTCAGCACTAACATCATACAGCACTCACATGCACTCATAACGTAGGTTTCTGATTTGTTTTCTTCCATTTATGCTGCATAGTAGACAATAGGGAAGCTTGAGCGTACGTTCAGCTGTGGCTGCATGTGTGTGATTCGATCCGTGCTGCAGCACCACTCTGCACCTGGAGGTTCCCTTCTTCTGACTGTGTGCTTTGTGAATCAGGCCCAGGCCGACACCACACTGACACTCAAAAAAAAAAAAATCATTGATCCCTTGCCTGGTTTTGGTGCTGGATATTGCAAGGAGGAGCAATGACAGCAACTCCACCTGGTCCATTGAGATTTCATGCAGGAAGTCATTAGTCTTATTTGAGTGCAAAGTGGTCAGCATATTTGCTGCAGATGGTTGGTTAAGACCTTTACGTGTGTATGTGTGAGTGTGATGTCCGTGTGTGCTCACATATACATTTTTTTTTGCGTAGGTGTAAGGGCATTTGTCGGGGAGGAGAGAGAGAAGAGGAAGAACAGAAACAGTGAAGGGGCAAAGAAATGTAGTGTGTGTGTGTGTGTGTGTGTTTGTATGTGTGGGAGGCACCTGAGGATCTGGAGTGAAAAACCATTATACAAACAAAGCAGCAGGAGATTAAATTCTCAAGTCAAGGATACATCCACTTAAAAAACAAATGTCGTTGTGTCATCTGCCAAGGTTACATCCAGCTCCTTCAGAATGTAACCACAAGAAATACTGTTGTGACTATATATTCCACAATGATGAGGTTTAATGTCAAATATTAACCGTGAGTAAAATCAACTCGAACGCTTCCTTTTGCAATATGCAGTGAAAATTCACTGTAATAAACGTAGCCGGCACTTCGTGTTGTGTTTTTTTGGGATGATTGATGGTTCAGATACCTAAAACGATTATAAAAAGTGTTGGTTTTGCCAGTCTGATAATTAGACTGAATTACCATTTTGTTTCTGATTCTGTTTGTACTGCTGAAAAAAATTGGAGATGTGGATGGTGATTCAGAGAGAGCCAGACTGCCAAATTTTTTATTCATAATTTCATCACATCACAACTAGGTAACTTTGAAATAAGTAAATGAATTATTTAACTGAATTGCCTTAGGTCAGAAACACTCCACAATAGCAGGATTGTAACTACAGTTTGATAAACGTCTGCTCACCGTTGTGTAATGTGTGGGGTCAGGATTCAGATCTATCCCTTGCTGACAGTTTCAGACCAGCATTATGATCATATTAAACATGTGAATCTGTACATTTAGTTTCAGCTGGTTTGTCTATTGACAGACCTTTGATAGACTCGGGGTGCACCTGGAAGACTGAGTGTAGATGACGGATGATGGATGGATGGACGGATGGATGGATGGATGGATGGATGGATGGTGAGTGAGTGAGAGAAACCTGATCGCAGTGAGCTTCACAGTGATCATAATCTGTAAAAAAAAAAAAAGTTTTTAAAAAGGTTTTAGAAGGTGTTTAGAAGAGGTTTTAGATATGTGAAGCTGAGCAACAATTAAAGGTTTGAGTCTGTGACATTTCCCCCCTTCTTCTCTGGGAAAATGCTCATGCTCAGTGAATGGATTTTTTTTTTTAAATAAAAAGAAAAAAAAGAATCTGTTCTCACTTGGATTGACATCTTATCTCTGGCTTGGCCACTCCAGGACATTAACATTGCTTTTTAAGCCATTCCTGCATAGGTTCTGCTTTGTGTGCAAAATCAGTAGATGGCGCCTGAGAGACAAAAGACACTTTGGGTAAAAGCAATTTGTTGTTCTATAAAAAATAAAAAAGCATGTTAACTGCTTGTCCCATTATGATAAACAGCAACTTTATGAAGATTACTTTGAGCTGAGCCTGGCTGTTTGGTATAATTTAGTATGTACCATCTAAGCAGAATTCGACACCCGGTGAATAAGCTGCATCGTACAGCCACACAACACGGTGGGGTCATCTATGTAAAAGATTATGCTGTAAATTGTTGTCGAATATTGGTTTTTGGTAATTGTTATGATAATGGAAAATAACACTTGTGACAGTGGGAATATGGTGTAGTTAAAGACTATGTGATGGCCGCAGGGCTCTAAGCAGCCATTTCATTTGCTTATGCTTTGGGCCACCTGAGCTACAACTCATCACAAACTACATGCTCATTAGAGAGAGCAGTAATAGATCTGAGACGACCTGGATTTTTAGATCTAATGACACCACAGTGAAAATTGTTCTCAGCTACAGCACTAATCCCTTAACCTCTGTGGATTTCCAGGTACACACTGAAATTAAAATGTCAGTATGGCAGGTTTGTTTGACCTCCCGGAGATATATAAAAATGATAATGTTTTGTGTGATTACCTTTTAGCATAATTTTTCAGTAACAATAAAAGTCATCAATTAAATATTTGTGCCTTATCAACAAAGCCTTTTCTGTTTCTAATTAGATGATGAAAGAAGCCATCTGAACAGAAAATACTGCTCACATAAAAAGGCTTTGCCGCATTGTGGACAATATATACAGTATATATACAATACATATGTCATTTTGTATAACCACGTGTCAGTATAATATATGTGGCATGGTGTTTTCATCGTGTCTACTGACATTTTTAACATAGTTTGACACAACACATACTATTGTAGAATTTCTGCATATACTTATACAGCTTTTTACATGATAGGATGTTGTGTCTCTGCTTAATTTCCATTAATAATGCATTTTAGTCAATGACATGCAGTGTGTGGGTTTGAGCCTCTTTTAATTGGAGGCAGGTTATACGCACTAGAGCCTCGCCAATTTCAAGCTTAAAACTTTACTGATAAATTCCTATTGTATGGATAAACTGGCTTTGTGTAACAGGTGTCGCTCAAGTGCTCAACAGGCTTGACGGGAAACCATTTGATGACGCAGACCAGCGTCTCTTTGAGGTATTACACTTGCACCTATATCTTTTTTACATAAAGTATCCTGCCGGTGCATAGGAAACTGTTGTAGCTGAGTGTTTTTTGCATTTTGCTCATTTCTCAGGCGTTTGTGATCTTCTGTGGACTGGGCATCAACAACACCATCATGTACGACCAGGTGAAGAAGTCTTGGGCTAAGCAATCTGTGGCTTTGGATGTAAGAACACAACGTCTCATTCGATTACCTGCCTCATATCACATTTTGAAAAAAAAAAGAAAAAAGAAAATGAAATTTCTTCCACGTTTTGAACAAGAAATCTTTTTATTTGCTTAAATTTGCAAAAACATTACTATGCAAACTGTAATGCTGCTTGAGGGCATTGACTTCAGTTGACTCTGCGCTGACCATGCTTTCTACTTCAGTTTCCTTTTGTCAATGTTCACTGTGTTTATGTTTCCTTAGGCATACCTTTATTTTCCTTTCCAGTCAACATATGCTTTATGATGAAACGTTTCCCCAGAACTCCGGAAACAATGGCTTCTGCATGGCTAACATAAAACCTCTTCTGACTTATTTGCTTTCAGGGGCCTTTGTGTTCGGCTCCTTTTTTTTTCAGACTCATATTTCCACAAAAATGTACGCATGAAAAAAGTGCTGATCTCTCTTTGTAGATAACCTTCCCACAAAGGTTTTATTGAAAATTAATGAGAAGCAGTGAAAAGCAATCCCTCATCTGCCCTGCAGTATGTAGCCATTCAGCACTACTCAGCCTTTACAGTATGTCCTTAGATTACAATAGGAAGCTTCCAGGTGCATTATAGTAGTTAGCTGTGTTTTAAGATATGAGAAGTGGGGAACAGAGAGATAGAGCAGTTAAAGGAGAGACACAGAATGCACTAATATGTAGATGCATTGCTTCTGGCAGCACTGAATAAACATGAGCGTTTATGATCAAATAAGCAACTGCAGGTCTGTGCGAGGTATTTCTCTCAGGAAATGAAGGGAACATGGCGATGGAATCAGGGCTGACATTTATGCTCTTGTAGACTGTTCCAGAAGTGAGTGTGAACTTCCTCATCTGGAAGATCCACTGAAATGCAGCGATACAAATGTGCAGTATTTTCAGCCGTAGCCACAGTTGTGCTTCTCTTGGAGCTCTTACTGGTTATTTTAATGAGTTGAAAAATACCTTGAGTGACACGATGTCATTATTTTGCAGGTTCTGTCTTACCATGCCACTTGCTCCAAGACTGAAGTTGACAAATTCAAGGTAACAGATATTCACAGTCGCCTTCATTACATTTGTCTCAGTGAACCCATTTGTTTCTCTCAACAGTTACAGTAGTCTGGGGGATTCAGTTTTTTAACTCTGAGCTCAACACAGATATTAAAGTCACAACTCAAGACATTGCTTGTTCTTAAAGCCTTATCCTTTAACAGCAGTAACATTGCCTGTGTAGTCAAAACCTGCTATATCTTATATCCTCTGTGCCATAGACCTACATTTTTAAAAACACATAACTGAGCCACTGGGTGACGTGTTCCTTCATTATCATGAATATGGGAATTGTAGCTTATTTTAAGTCAATTCCACATAAATACAGGAGGAACTCATTAGAGCACCAAATGTGTATTAAAGGTGTATCAGTGTACTACCTGCAGAAGGTCTGGGTCGGAGCTCTCCCAGTTTGGAGAAGCAGGCAGGAGTACCGACAAAGAAACTGATCAATCTACTGCTATGGACGGGCCACCTAAAAAACCAGTATAATAAAGTAATAATCTTTAATATTTTCACTGCTTTATGTTGCAGTCAAAGAGCCCTTTATGACTCAACAGCTGATCTGCGGCACTATACAGTGCGTGGTGTAAGTGCACTTATGTGTAGGAATATGGAAGTTTAACAGTTGAGAAAATCCAGTGTCAAAGGAAAGGGCTGTTTACAGTGGCTGCTTCTCTAAACTGGGAGCGCTCTAACTCAAGTCTACTGCAGGTAATACACTGACTATGGATAAGCTCCTCATACAACCCCCATGTAAAACAACCTGAACCATCACTTTAAGTAGGAATGAATAGGCACACCTACACCTGTAAACTTCATAGGAGCACATGTTGTTTCTGCCATGAAGTATGCTTTGCCTTTAATAACAGACAAATGTCGCTAAAAGGCTCATCGCAACTCTGAATAACTGTGTTCGAAGATACTTTTTCCACAAAGTAGAGGATGATGGATGATATGGAGCCATTTCTTACACCCTAGTGGAATATTCCAACAAGTCCTCATATGGCAAAATAGACCGTTTGTCACTGCCTTCCAAAAGGAACCATGTGATTATTTTCTGATCCGGTCAGGATGGTGTCTCCTGTAGTTTGCAGTATGTATGCACACTGTGTATTACAATTTGTGATTATCAGGTTTGCTCTGGTGGTGCAGATAATTGCCATAATATAATTGTATTGTTCTCCTACTTCAGTAGATATGCTCCTTAATATCTTGGCCTGATATTCAGTTCAATTAAGACATGAGAAAATAACAGTATTAAAGGTGCATTATGATTCTATTAAACCTCCACTTCATAAAAGCAAGACAATAGTGCTCTGATGCCTAAAATGTAACTGTGGTGTACACCAAGGTAAAATCTTTGAAAATTACACCACAGAGTGTTTGTTTTGCTCATGGCCCGTTTAATTAAGATGTTTTTTTTTTTTTTAAAATTAAATAACAATATCTCATTCATTTTAATGGGAAAGAAAAAATCTATGGCAACACAGGGGAGTTATTGGTAGTCTGTCTTCTAGACTCCATTCTCTAGTTCCTCCACAGAAGCGTGGATGCATAAATATGGGCCGAGAATTCCCCAATGAAAATAAACTAATTGTGGTATTTGAAATGGATTACTTCAATCAATAGGCAATCATTCTCAATGCATTATTTATAAAGATGAAAAAATGAAAATATCTACATTTTTAATTGGCATGACACATCTGAAATATAGATATGACCTACTTTCCTGCACTTTCATGTGTAGGATTTTCCCCTGTGGCCATTACCGTGAAGTAGGAACCCTGCTTTCCAATGTGCTTGTGTGATCTTTCAGCCCCCTCATCCAGCATCGTGCTCTGCTCCCTGCCTTTCCCCCACTTTCTTTCGTAACTGCTCTACATATGGAGCCGTAACAGCGGCAAACAAACCTGGTTGACATTTAGTTACCCGGGGCTGTGAATTAAGAGAGAGGAGAATACCTGCCAACCTGACAGGCAAACATTTGTGAGGGAAACACTGGTCTCTGGTGGCTGTCAGACATGAGAGGAAGACAGACAGCATTGTACTGAAACTGTAACACAGTTTGTAAGAGAGCTTCGACTCATTGGAATGAGATGCAGGTTACACTGCATGAAACGGTTGCGTTACAAATGCTGACTCGAGCCAGAAAGGACATATCTCATTAGACCACACTGAAGACAGAAGACATGGATGCTTCAGTATGAATATGGTTAATTGGAATCACACATGTGTTATGTGTTTTTCTTTGTTTAATAATGGAAGAAAAAGCTGTTGATGATCACTGCTGCACAACTATGTTTGTCAATGAGCTCTGAAAGTAAATAACAGTGAAATTCGCCCTCATTAATCTTAGCCGTCTCCGAATGAGTCCTCAGAGTCTTAATTAGCATGTCTCCATATTTCCATGTATCATCTGAAAATGGCAGAGCATCCTCTGACCTCTCCATCCTCCTCTGCTCTCTGAACTCATATTCTCAATTTCTCTTTCACCCTCGATGTATCTATCCGACCATGATGAAAAAGGCTGCTAACATTCCCTTGGTTTGCGAGCTGGGCATCGATAAGCTGTCCTTTGATGATTTCTCTCTGGATGTTGACGCCATGATAACGGCTGCTTTGAGAATGTTTATGGAGTTGGGAATGGTGCAGAAATTCAAGATCGACTATGAGGTTAGACCGCTGACTTTCTTTGTCTATTTCCTTTTGAATACTTGACTGAATTTACCCAGAACCCTGCTCCTTTGATATCCTCACGACAACTGCCGACCCATGTGCTCATCTCTCTCTCTCTCTCTCTCTCTCTCTCTCTCTCTCTCTCTTCCATCTTCCCCTCCAGACACTGTGCAGATGGCTGCTGACTGTCAGAAAAAACTACAGAATGGTCCTCTACCACAACTGGAGACATGCGTTCAACGTCTGCCAGTGCATGTTTGCCATGCTAACGGTAAAGATCATGCTAACTGTAGATCATTAAGTTTTGAGTCAGAGACACTTGCGTCACAGAACTGACAATTTGTAGCAAAGGTTCATACACTTCCATTTGCTCTTGATGGAGCTCTCAAACAATTTCCAAGGATTCTTCTTGCCTTAATGAATAAATCCTAGCGTTAAATCAGCATTACCAAAAGTCTGCCACATGAGGAGGTGGTCAACAACTGTGGGAAGTAACAAGCATGTACTTATGTCCTTAAGTACAATTTAGAGGTACTTGTGCTTTACCTGAGTGTTTTTTTCTTATGCTACAATATATTTCTATGCTACCAAATTTCAGGTGGAAAATTGTACTTTTACACCACATTTACTTGACACCTGACAGCAATACTTACTAGTTACCTTCCAGATTTAAGATTTTACATTAAAAAAAAACACTGAATAATACAATTCATAGTTATGGATCAAACCAGTGGTTCCCAACCCTTACAAAAAAGCAGTGTCTATTGTGGTCACTTAACATTTAACAAGAGGTGTCCACTCTAAACGTCTCAGATTGTTTCAATGAAATAACAGTTTGAGACTCAGAAAGGTGAAACTATCCCATACTTTGCCAAAAGTTCATAAAAGTCTGAAAATTTTTTTTTCTTCTCACATTGTCTCAGGACCCCCTGGTATATAAAGGAGTTAAAACTAGTTCTGCTTCAACCGGCTTTAAAAAGCTGTACCAGATGAACTCGCATCTGCCAAGCAGGTTATGTTTTCACCCATGTCTGTTTGTTGGTTTGTTTGTTTTTTGTCAATTTGTCAGCAGGATTAGACAAAAAGTATGGAACCAATTTGCACCAAACTTTGTTAAGGATGGAGCATGGACCACGGGAGAACCAAATAAAGTTTGGGGCATATCTAGTTAAAGGGGCAGATCCAGGAATTATTTTTTATCGCTTTCCTTAACATTGCAACTGAGGGCATGTTTCAACACTTTTCAGCACAGGCAATTTCTCAGGAAATAATGTATCTATCTTCATGTAAAAAATCAGACATGTATATGGTGTTGAGATGTTTGGCCTTGGCGGAGATATGCACTCTGCAGAGTGCCATTCTAGTTGGTCCTTTTATTCAAATAAAAGAGCTTCATACCTGTTATATCACTGCGGATTGGGGAGGTAGAGGGAGCTGCAGCAACTGGAGTTTCATCAAAGTAAAAGTGAGAAATGTCAGGTGTCAGGTTAGGATGCACAACTTCAGTGCTTATTGATGCCCTGATATTAAGTTAGATAGTTCATGATGCATTCCTGTGTTCAGATTACAGAGAGTTAAATGACGACTCATTGCATTTCTATCTATACAAACAGCCTATTCTGTGCAGAGCCAGAACCAGAGATGTTTGTTTAAATAGAGACCCCAAGAGAGTTACTTCATATAGTTCCAGTACGCCTTCACTTTATCGGGTCCTTGGGGCAACACACTCACACACACTTAACATATACACAGACACACACGAGCTCTTATACAAACAGCACAGTGTAGTTCATTTAATCAAGCACAGCATTAGTGCATGGCGTCCCATCTGAATTGATTATTGGCAGAGGGAAATGAAATAATAGTGTGTAAGCTGTTCTGGGCCCCTCCACACTCCTGCCATGTGTTTTAATGAGAGGCCCGTGCTATCTTTGCCACTATCCTCACAATGACCCATAGTGACTCATTCAGGACATGGCCTCCAGAACCCATTCATCCAAGCAATAAATCTCCCTGTGTGATTGTGTTACTGCAGTCCCACTGGCATTATAGGGAGATACTGTTTTTTAGGATGCTGCTGCTGTTGGAGTGTTTTCCATTTTTATTCAACGTAGCCCTCACAGCGTCATGGAATAAGAGAAGAAGAGATGCAGCGGTGGGGGCGCAGACTGTGTGTTTTGCTTGTTTTCTCATCGGTCTCCTCTCCTCTGTGCCAATCAGACGGCGGGCTTCCAGGAGACTCTGACAGAGGTGGAGATCTTAGCACTTATTGTAGGTTGTGTGTGCCATGACTTGGACCACAGGGGCACCAACAACGCTTTTCAGGCCAAGTAAGTGCAGCACCCCAACACTCTATATCATGCTGACATTTTTGAATGAAACGTATAATGCTCTATTAAGCACTACAGAAACTGTCAAACTTAGCATTTATTCACATCAACTATACTATATTATAAATAATTGACCCCAGGCAACTCTTATGAATGAAAAGGAACAAAAGTTTACTGTCTGATTTTTGGAGTATATTGGAGAGTGTTCACCTATTAAGTTAAAATGAAACAAAACCCCTTGAAAATGATATATAAAAACTTTCAAAATAATATTCAACAAAATGAACATTACCAAAATTAGCAAATCTATTATAGACCTAAAAAATATTAAAAATCTGAATTTACTCATTCAACTATTTACATCCTACCTTATTTATGACTAAATTATCTTAATCTCTCAGTTAACCATTTTAACTAAATTACTTTTAGTTTAATTGATTTACTGAATTATTTTCACCTAACTTTATTAGGAACTAATCCCTCACTTTTACACTGGGGCTAGATAAGCAATTCCCGCTCTCTTTCTCTCTCCGTCCCTGACACAAACATGCTCCCTCCTACACACTGTTTATAGTGTGTTTTCCCAACCGCAGCTGTCTGCAGTAGCAGCCCAGATCAGCAAGTCAAGTGGCAAGTTGTATAAGGCTTATATAAGGGTCTGCTTAACGAAGAGACTGTAAACACTGCTGACTCTGAGCACATTTAGATCAGCAGGTAAAATTGCTATTCAGTTGCTTAAATTTAGCATTCTCTGGTTAAGGTATTATAATAAACTGAATCTGGAACCGAGATTGAAACCAGGTGGAAGACGGACATGACCATTAGCTGAACTCAGAAACATTTCCGTATTTTCATCTGCGAGCTTGAACGAGTCTCTGTTCAACCAAAGTACATCCTGAGATGAGATGGTTCTCTCCAACTGGCTGATTTGTTTTTAGCCCCCAATGAGCATCCATTTAGCTCTTGAAATGTTGTCTCATCACATCGGCTGTCGAAATAGTTGGAGTTTTTGTTTGTTATGTTGAGCTAAATGGTCTGAATTTAGATGACTGTTGACGCGGCTAGAAAATTAGTTTAGGCGGACAAAAGACAAAGGAGGTAATAAAGCTCTTGTAGCCAATAAGGCAGATTTTCACAATGAACACATCTTCTCTGAAACAGAATTTCAGAGCCTTTAGTTTATTGTCTATAGAGATGTATATCGTCTTCATCAGTGGGTGTACTGTAACTGTAATTGAGGATGTATTGGGAAAAATAAACATTTTTTGATTTGGTTCTGTACTCCAGCATATTAGACTTCAAATAGAAATTTCAATGACCATGAGATTTAAATGCAGTTTACCCCCATTGCATATGAAAATTATAGGAATTACATCCTTTTCTTGTACATGTCCCCCAGTTTTAGGTACAAGAAAATAATTGGACAAGTTAACATAAACTTAGATTAAATCATATTTGATATTTGTGGTCATATTATTTGCAATGTTTGTTCCCTGCTAATATTCTGTCAGACCTGTACTGCAGCCATCTTTACTTCGTGATGTTTTCAGGGGTTATTTGCCTTTTTTTTGGTCTTCAGCAAGTTGAACTGAAGTCAGCTGACTGAGTTGGACAATGAAGAATATTTCACTGTTTGGCCCCCCAAAAAAGAAATTTGTTTGTTTAAGATTCATTCTACAAAAAAATGTATGTATTTATGAAAAGGACAACGAGTCCTACAGGGTTCACCCAAGATGTGATGTGAACACAATTTAAACTAAAAGCCAGCACTTTTATCTAATTGTCATTTTTTCATTTTTGTTGGCATACAGAGCTAACACAATGAAAAACATATTACTGTCCTAATGCTGCATGATCATGGTCACTTTAATACTTAAACTAGAACAGAAACTAGATAAAAAACTGAACATTTGAAAAACAAATTAGCACACTAGGCTAGGACTACCACATATGTTCATTATAACTGTATGTTTACTGTGGAAATGACAAATAAAAATAAAATTAACTACACTTACAATTAACCAAAATAAAAACTGAAGGCAGCGCTAAAATATTACAAAAGCTAATGGAATATCCCAAACTTTAAAACCCTGGCCCACATCCCTTACCCTCAGAACACAAGCCGCGGCTCTCGTGAGTATTTTTTCTCCACGTTGAATGACGATCATACTCAATGTTGAACAGCTGAATTTCTTCTGCAGTTTAGGTTATGACTCTCCAGCTTCTTTTATTATTGAGCCATAAGTTGGCGACAGTATGCAGAGTGAATTGGTGAGGGAATTACAACACACTCAACAGCTGACTTTGTTTCTCAGTATGTGCTTAATGCTGATTATGTTATCCCTCTTCTTCATCCTTGTGTGTGTGTGTGTGTGTGTGTGTGTGTGTGTGTGTGTGTGTGTGTCAGGACGGGCTCAGCCCTCGCTCTGCTTTATGGGACCTCTGCTACGCTGGAGCACCACCACTTCAACCATGCTGTTATGATCCTGCAGAGCGAGGTGCACTATGTTCCAATATCTGCTGCAATGCCGTTACCATGAAGGTTCTGCTTATGCCAACCACCGCATGTTGTATTTGTGCAATACATTTCATATTATGATTTCAAATACCATTTACAAACGAGTTCTTAACCCTTCCACTTGAGGAAGTTGTTTACTCTGCTGTGGTTTGTTCTTAAATTAATTTTTTGACAGACTTCCTTTAATAATGATTGCAACAAGTCAATTAAAAAGAAAAAAACAGCAGTGAAACAAATTGTGTGAATAATGGCTCAGGTCCATCAGATGTGTTCTTGACAGCATGCTCAGTACCAGGATCCTGGAACTAGCTCACTTAAATGAAATGCAGTAATATTTAATGTTATTACTAACTGCTGTTCTTTTCCTGCTATTACTAGTCAACATGTCTGGTGGGAGAAACACCTGTTACTCTGCAAGTGGAACGAAATTAAAGTTTTGCAGTTAAAAGGATAGTGTGACAGTTTGGAAAATATACTACTTTGCTTTCTTGCCAAGAGTTAGATAAGTATATTGATACCACTCTGATGTCAGATGGTTAGGTTAGCATAGCTTAGCACAAAGACTGGAAACAGGGGAAACAGTGAGCTAAGTATGTTGAACAACATGTTGAATCAAGGGCCTAGGTTTGCATATAGATGGTAGGAACATATCCCTACCAATATTTTGGGAGGACAGAATTGTCCCTACCAATAACTTGGTGAATTTCTTTGCACTATGTTTGGAGTGAAGTCATGTGGCCTTTCTGTGCGGAGTTTGCATGTTCTCCCTGTGCCTGTGTGGGCCCTCTCCGAGTACTCCTGCAGTCCAAAAACATTATTGGCAACTCTAATGCCTTACTATACTATGACCTTTTTATGTATTATTATACTATGACTATTACTATAATATAAGGTTTTTATGCCTCACTATACTATGACGTTTTTTGAGGTTTTTATGCCTATGATTTCTGTATACTATATATTCTATATACAGTTATATACTATACTATGACTTCTTTAGCGTTACCACGATGCCTTACTTTGTGCCTTACTATACTGAGACAATTTGTGCCTGACTATAATATGATGTTTTATGATGTTTTTATGCTTCACTATAATATGATGTTTTTGAGCTTTTAATGCCTTATTATACTATGACATTTTTCAACTTTTTACTCCTTAGTATGCTGTGAAGTTTTTATGGCTTACTATATTATAATGTTTTTATGACATTTTTATGCTGTACTACTCTATGACAATTATGCCATATTATACTAGGATGTTTTTTTGACATTTTTATGCCTTACCATACCATGACGTTTTTATGACTTACTATACTAGGGCATTTTTTTCCTAATATACTATGATGGTTTTTTCAAGTTTTTATGCCTTACATGACATTTTTTGACGTTTTTTTCACTTGTTTATGCCTTGCTATAGTATGATGTATTTTGAAGTTTTTATGCCTTATTATAACATGACGTTTTTCATGTTTTTATGCCTTTCTATACTATGACTTTTTTTTGCATACAATACTTTGATGTTTTTTGAAGTTTTTATGCCTTACTATACTTTGACTTCTTTGGCTTTGCCATGCTGTGATGTTTTTTAATGCCTGTTGGCAATGTAGTAAAATGGTTAGAAATGTAGCTTTACACTAAGAAGGTTTCTGGTTTGAATCCCAGCTTGGGGCCTGTCTGTGTGGAGTTTACATGTTCACCCTGCGATATGGACAATATGACATTTTATGCCTCACTATACTATGACGCTCTTAGATGTTTTTATGCATTGGTATACTATGAAATTCTTATACCTTATTGTACCATGACATATTTGGACATTTTTAAGCCTTAATATATGATGACATTTTTTCATTTTTTATGCCTCACTATACTGTGATGTTTTTGGACCTTTTTATATATTATATATGTTTTATCACATGGTCATACCTTACTATAGTATGATGTATTTTGAAGTTTGTATGCCTTATTATAACATGATGTTTTTCATGTTTTAATGGCTTGCTATACTATGATGTTTTTCAACATTTTTACGTCTTACTATACTATGACATTTTTAAAAAGTTTTTGTGCATTACTACACTATGACTTTTTTTGGACGTTTTTATGCCTTAATATACTATGAGATTTTTTTCACTTTTTTATGCCTTACTATGATATGACACTTTATGCCTTACTATACTATGTCGTTTCTTGACATTTTTATACCTTACTATACTATGACATTTTTTGACATTTTTATGCCTGAATTTACGTTTATGTTTTTTCACGTTTTTATGCCGTACTATAATATGACACTTTATGCCTTACTATACTATGACGCTTTTTTGACATTTTTATGCTTTACTTTACTTTTATGTTTTTATCACTTTTTTATGCCTTACTATAATATGACACTTTATGCCTTACTATAATATGTTGTTTCTTGACATTTTTATACCTTACTATACTATGACTTTTTTTTTGACATTTTTATGCCTTATTATAACATGACGTTTTTCATGTTTTTATGCCTTTCTATACTATGACTTTTTTTTGCATACAATACTTTGTTGTTTTTTGAAGTTTTTATGCCTTACTATACTTTGACTTCTTTGGCTTTGCCATGCTGTGATGTTTTTTAATGCCTTGCTACATTATGACTTTGTATGCCTTATTATAACATGATGTTTTTCATGTTTTAATGGCTTACTATACTATGATGTTTTTCAACATTTTTACGTCTTACTATACTATGACATTTTTAAAAAGTTTTTATGCATTACTACACTATGACTTTTTTTGGAGGTTTTTATGCCTTAATATACTATGAGATTTTTATCACTTTTTTATGCCTTACTATACTATGACATTTTTTGACATTTTTATGCCTTACTATGATATGACACTTTATGCCTTACTATACTATGTCGTTTCTTGACATTTTTATACCTTACAATACTATGACTTTTTTTTTACATTTTCATGCCGTACAATACTTTGACGTTTTGTTTGACATTTTTATGCCTTACTATAATATGACACTTTATGACTTACTATACTATGACGTTTTTGGACATTTTTATGCCTTTCTATATTATGACATTTTTTTCACGTTTATATGCCTTAATATAATATGACACTTTATGCCTTACAATACTATGACGTTTTTTGACATTTTTATGCCTTAATATACTATGACGTTTTTTCACTTTTTTTTGCCTTACTATACTATGACGTTTTTTTGACGTTTTTATGCCTTACTATAATATGACACTTTATGCCTTACTATACTATGTCGTTTCTTGACATTTTTATACCTTACAATACTTTGACGTTTTTTTGACATTTTTATGCCTTACTATAATATGACACTTTATGACTTACCATACTATGACGTTTTTTGACATTTTTATGCCTTGATATACAATGACGTTTTTTTCACTTTTTTTTGCCTTACTATACTATGACACTTTATGACTTACTATACTATGACGTTTTCGACATTTTTATGCCTTACTATACTATGACGTTTTTTGACATTTTTATGCCTTATTATACTATGACGTTATTTTCACTTTTTTTTTGCCTTACAATACTATGAGTTTTTTTTGACAAATTTATGCCTTAATATAATATGACACTTTATGCCTTACTATACTATGACGTTTTTTGACATTTTTATGCCTTAATATACTATGATGATTTTTCACTTTTTTTTTGCCTTACTATACTTTGACACTTTATGACTTACTATACTATGACGTTTTTGGATGTTTTTATGCCTTATTATAATATGATACTTTATGCCTTACTATACTATGTCGTTTCTTGACATTTTTATACCTTACTATACTATGACATTTTTTTTACTTTTTTTTGCCTTACTATAATATGACACTATATGACTTACTACATTATGATGTTTTTGGACATTTTTATGCCTTAATATACTATGACGTTTTTTTCACTTTTTTTTTGCCTTACTATACTATGACGTTTTTTTCACGTTTATGTCTTAATATACTATGACATTTTTTGAACTTTTTTTATGCCTTACTATAATATGACACTTTATGACTTACTATACTATGACGTTTTTGGACATTTTTATGCCTTAATATATTATGATGTTTTCGACATTTTTATGCCTTACTATACTATGACGTTTTTTGACATTTTTATGCCTTATTATACTATGACGTTATTTTCACTTTTTTTTTGCCTTACAATACTATGAGTTTTTTTTGACAAATTTATGCCTTACTATAATATGACACTTTATGACTTACTATTCTATGACGTTTTTGGATGTTTTTATGCATTACTATAATATGACACTTTATGCCTTACTATACTATGTCGTTTCTTGACATTTTTATACCTTACAATACTTTGACGTTTTTTGACATTTTTATGCCTTACTATAATATGACACTTTATGACTTACCATACTATGACGTTTTTTGACATTTTTATGCCTTGATATACAAGGACTTTTTTTTACATTTTCATGCCTTACAATACTTTGACGTTTTGTTTGTCATTTTTATGCCTTACTATAATATGACACTTTATGACTTACTATACTATGACGTTTTTGGACATTTTTATGCCTTTCTATATTATGACATTTTTTTGACATTTTTTTGCCCTACTATAATATGACACTATATGACTTACTACATTATGACGTTTTTTGACATTTTTATGCCTTAATATACTATGATGATTTTTCACTTTTTTTTTGCCTTACTATACTTTGACACTTTATGACTTACTATACTATGACGTTTTTGGATGTTTTTATGCCTTATTATAATATGACACTTTATGCCTTACTATACTATGTCGTTTCTTGACATTTTTATACCTTACTATACTATGACATTTTTTTTACTTTTTTTTGCCTTACTATAATATGACACTATATGACTTACTACATTATGATGTTTTTGGACATTTTTATGCCTTAATATACTATGACGTTTTTTTTCACGTTTTTATGCCTTACTATAATATGACACTTTATGCCTTACTATACTATGTAGTTTCTTGACATTTTTATACCTTACTATACTATGAAATTTTTATCACTTTTTTTTCCTTACTATACTATGACGTTTTTTTGACATTTTTATGCCTTACTATAATATGACACTTTATGACTTACTATACTATGTTGTTTTTTGACATTTTTATGCCTTAATATACAATGAAGTTTTTTCACTTTTTTTTGCCTTACTATACTATGACTTTTTTTTTGACATTTTCATGCCTTACAATACTTTGACGTTTTGTTTGACATTTTTATGCCTTACTATATTATGACGTTTTTTTCACGTTTATATGCCTTAAGATAATATGACACTTTATGCCTTACAATACTATGACGTTTTTTGACATTTTTATGCCTTAATATATTATGACATTTTTTTGACATTTTTTTGCCTTACTATAATATGACACTATATGACTTACTACATTATGACGTTTTTTGACATTTTTATGCCTTAATATACTATGATGATTTTTCACTTTTTTTTTGCCTTACTATACTTTGACACTTTATGACTTACTATACTATGACGTTTTTGGATGTTTTTATGCCTTATTATAATATGACACTTTATGCCTTACTATACTATGTCGTTTCTTGACATTTTTATACCTTACTATACTATGACATTTTTTTTACTTTTTTTATGCCTTACTATAATATGACACTTTATGACTTACTACATTATGATGTTTTTGGACATTTTTATGCCTTAATATACTATGACGTTTTTTTTCACGTTTTTATGCCTTACTATAATATGACACTTTATGCCTTACTATACTATGTAGTTTCTTGACATTTTTATACCTTACTATACTATGAAATTTTTATCACTTTTTTTTCCTTACTATACTATGACGTTTTTTTGACATTTTTATGCCTTACTATAATATGACACTTTATGACTTACTATACTATGTTGTTTTTTGACATTTTTATGCCTTAATATACAATGAAGTTTTTTCACTTTTTTTTGCCTTACTATACTATGACTTTTTTTTTGACATTTTCATGCCTTACAATACTTTGACGTTTTGTTTGACATTTTTATGCCTTACTATATTATGACGTTTTTTTCACGTTTATATGCCTTAAGATAATATGACACTTTATGCCTTACAATACTATGACGTTTTTTGACATTTTTATGCCTTAATATACTATGACGTTTTTTCACTTTTTTTTGCCTTACTATACTATGACTTTTTTTTTGACATTTTCATGCCTTACAATACTTTGACGTTTTGTTTGACATTTTTATGCCTTACTATAATATGACACTTTATGACTTACTATACTATGACGTTGTTGGACATT
The DNA here is from genome assembly GCF_021018895.1 of Seriola aureovittata. Classification (NCBI taxonomy): domain Eukaryota; kingdom Metazoa; phylum Chordata; class Actinopteri; order Carangiformes; family Carangidae; genus Seriola; species Seriola aureovittata. Next base: position 13,334,764 of record NC_079374.1, read on the forward strand.
TTTATGCCTTACTATAGTATGACGTTTTTTTCACGTTTATATGCCTTAATATAATATGACACTTTATGCCTTACTATACTATGACGTTTTTTGACATTTTTATGCCTTAATATACTAGGACGTTTTTTCACTTTTTTTTACCTTACTATACTATGACGTTTTTTTCACGTTTTTATGCCCTACTATAATATGACACTTTATGCCTTACTATACTATGTAGTTTCTTGACATTTTTATACCTTACTATACTATGAAATTTTTATCACTTTTTTTTCCTTACTATACTATGACGTTTTTTTGACAAGTTTATGCCTTACTATAATATGACACTTTATGACTTACTATACTATGACGTTTTTTTACACGTTTATGTCTTAATATACTATGACATTTTTTGAACTTTTTTTATGCCTTACTATAATATGACACTTTATGACTTACTATACTATGACGTTTTTGGACATTTTTATGCCTTAATATACTATGACGTTTTCAACATTTTTATGCCTTATTATACTATGACGTTATTTTCACTTTTTTTTGCCTTACAATACTATGAGGTTTTTTTGACAAATTTATGCCTTACTATAATATGACACTTTATGACTTACTATACTATGACGTTTTTGGATGTTTTTATGCCTTACTATAATATGACACTTTATGCCTTACTATACTATGTCGTTTCTTGACATTTTTATACCTTACAATACTTTGACGTTTTTTGACATTTTTATGCCTTACTATAATATGACACTTTATGACTTACCATACTATGACGTTTTTTGACATTTTTATGCCTTGATATACAATGACTTTTTTTTACATTTTCATGCCTTACAATACTTTGACGTTTTGTTTGACATTTTTATGCCTTACTATAATATGACACTTTATGACTTACTATACTATGACGTTTTTGGACATTTTTATGCCTTTCTATATCATGACATTTTTTTGACATTTTTTTGCCCTATTATAATATGACACTATATGACTTACTACATTATGACGTTTTTTGACATTTTTATGCCTTAATATACTATGATGATTTTTCACTTTTTTTTGCCTTACTATACTTTGACACTTTATGACTTACTATACTATGACGTTTTTTTATGTGTTTGTGCCTTACTATACATTGACTTCTTTAGCTTTGTCATACCGTGATTTTCTTATGTCTTTGCTATATTATGACTTTGTCATGGGGTAGCTCAGTAGCAGCTCTCTATAGCTGGTAATATAGTACAATGGTTTTAACTGTTGCTTTACATAGGAAAGAATCCTGGTTCGAATCCAAGTCAGGGCTGTGTCTGTGTGGAGTTTTCATGTTCACCCTTTGTGACATTTTATGACTTACTATACTGTGATGTTTTTTCACTTTTTTTTGCCTTACTATAATATGACACTTTATGCCTTACTATACTATGTCGTTTCTTGACATTTTTATACCTTACAATACTTTGACTTTTTTTGACATTTTTATGCCTTACTATAATATGACACTTTATGACTTACTATACTGTGATGTTTTTTGATATTTTTATGCCTTACTGTACTATGACGTTATTTTATGTGTTTGTACCTTACTGTACATTGACTTCTTTAGCTTTGTCATACCATGATTTTCTTATGTCTTTGCTATAGTATGACTTTGTCATGGGGTAGCTCGGTAGCAGTTGGTTGGTAATATAGTACAATGGTTAGAGCTGGTGTTTGACACAGGAAGGAATCCTGGTTCAAATCCTGGTTCTAATCCCAGTCATGGCCCTGTCTCTGTGGTGTTGTATGTTCACCCTGTGATATGCATATCATGACATTTTATAATTTTTTTTACTACGAAATTTTTTTCACTTTTTTATACCATACTATACTATGACATTTTTCAAACTTTTTTATTCCTTGCAATTGACTTACTATACTATGACGTTTTGTTTGACATTTTTATACCTTAATATACAATGACGTTTTTTTCACTTTTTTTTGCCTTACTATACTATGACGTTTTTTTCACGTTTTTATGCCTTACTATAATATGACACTTTATGCCTTACTATACTATGTCGTTATTTTCACTTTTTTTTTGCCTTACAATACTATGATGTTTTTTTGACAAATTTATGCCTTACTATAATATGACACTTTATGACTTACTATACTATGACGTTTTTGGACATTTTTATGCCTTACTATACTATGACATTTTTTGATGTTTTTATGCCTTAATATACTATGAAATTTTTTTCACTTTTTTTTGCCTTACTATACTATGACTTCTTTAGCTTTGACATACCATGATGTTCTTATGCCTTTGCTATATTATGACTTTCTCATGGGGTAGCTCAGTAATAGTTTATTGGTAATATAGTACAATAGTTTTAACTGTTGCTTTACATGGGAAAGGATCATGGTTCGAATCCAAGTCAGGGCTGTGTCTGTGTGGAGTTTGCATGTTCACCCTTTGATATGACCTTTTATGAATTACTATACTGTGATGTTTTTTTTGATGTTTTTATTCCTTACTATACTATGACGTTTTTTTATGTGTTTGTGCCTTACTATACATTGACTTCTTTAGCTTTGTCATACCATGATTTTCTTATGTCTTTGCTATATTATGACTTTATCATGGGGTAGCTCAGTAGCAGTTGTTTGGTAATATAGTACCATAGCTATAACTGTTGCTTTACATAGGAAAGGATCCTGGTTCAAATCCAAGTCAGGGCTGTGTCTGTGTGGAGTTTTCATGTTCACCCTTTGATGTGACATTTTATGACTTACTATACTGTGATGTTTTTTGATGTTTTTATGCCTTACTATACTATGACGTTTTTTTATGTGTTTGTACCTTACTATACATTGACTTCTTTAGCTTTGTCATACTATGATTTTCTTATGTCTTTGCTATAGTATGACCTTGTCATGGGGTAGCTCGGTAGCAGTTGGTTGATAATATAGTACAATGGTTGGAACTGGTGTTTGACACAGGAAGGAATCCTGGTTCGAATCCCAGTCATGGCTGTGTCTCTGTGGTGTTGTATGTTCACCCTGTGATATGCATATCATGACATTTTATAATTTTTTTTACTATGAAATTTTTTTCACTTTTTTATACCATACTATACTATGACATTTTTCAAACTTTTTTATTCCTTGCAATTGCCTTACAATACTTTGATATTTTTTGACATTTTTATGCCTTACTGTAATATGACTCTTTATGCTTTACTATACTATGACGTTTTTTCATATTTTTATGCCTTAATATACTATGAAGTTTTTTGACATTTTATGCCTTACTATACTGTGACGTTTTTTGACATTTTTATTCCTTAATATACTATGACGTTATTTTCACTTTTTCTTGCCTTCTATACTATGACTTTTTTTGACATTTTTATGCCTTACTATAATATGACACTTTATGACTTACTATACTATGACGTTTTTGGATGTTTTTATGCCTTACTATAATATGACACTTTATGCCTTACTATACTATGTCGTTTCTTGACATTTTTATACCTTACAATACTTTGACGTTTTTTGACATTTTTATGCCTTACTATAATATGACACTTTATGACTTACCATACTATGACGTTTTTTGACATTTTTATGCCTTGATATACAATGACTTTTTTTTACATTTTCATGCCTTACAATACTTTGACGTTTTGTTTGACATTTTTATGCCTTACTATAATATGACACTTTATGACTTACTATTCTATGACGTTTTTTGACATTTTTATGCCTTAATATACAATGATGTTTTTTTCACTTTTTTTTGCCTTACTATACTATGACGTTTTGTTTGACATTTTTATGCCTAACTATAATATGACACTTTATGACTTACTATACTATGACATTTTTGGACATTTTTATGCCTTACTATATTATGACGTTTTTTTCACGTTTATATGCATTAATATAATGTGACACTTTATGCCTTACTATACTATGACGTATTTTGACATTTTTATGCCTTACTATACTATGACGTTTTTTTCACGTTTTTATGCCTTACTATAATATGACATTTTTATACCTTACTATACTATGACATTTTTTTGACTTTTTTTTGCCTTACTATAATATGACACTATATGACTTACTACATTATGACGTTTTTGCACATTTTTATGCCTTAATATACTATGACGTTTTTTTCACTTTTTTTTGCCTTACTATACTATGACGTTTTTTTCACGTTTTTATGCCTTACTATAATATGACACTTTATGCATTACTATACTATGTCGTTTCTTGACATTTTTATACCTTACTATACTATGAAATTTTTATCACTTTTTTTTCCTTACTATACTATGACGTTTTTTGACAACTTTATGCCTTACTATAATATGACACTTTATGACTTACTATACTATGACGTTTTTTTACACCTTTATGCTTTAATATACTATGACGTTTTTTTCACGTTTTTTTGCCTTACTATACTATGACGTTTTTTTCACTTTTTTTTGCCTTACAATACTTTGAAGTTTTGTTTGACATTTTTTTGCCTTACTATAATATGACACTTTATGACTTACTATACTATGACGTTTTTGGACATTTTTATGCCTTACTATGTTATGACGTTTTTTTCACGTTTATATGCCTTAATATACTCTGACGTTTTTTCACTTTTTTTTGCCTTACTATACTATGACGTTTTTTTCACGTTTTTATGCCTTAATATACTATGACGTTTTTTTCACTTTTTTTTGCCTTACTATACTATGACGTTTTTTTGACAAATTTATGCCTTACAATACTATGACGTTTTGTTTGACATTTTTATGCCTTACTATAATATGACACTTTATGACTTACTATACTATGACGTTTTTGGACATTTTTATGCCTTACTATATTATGACGTTTTTTTCACGTTTATATGCCTTAATATAATATGACATCTTATGCCTTACTATACTATGACGTTTTTTTAACATTTTTATGCCTTAATATACTATGACGTTTTTTCACTTTTTTTTGCCTTACTATACTATGACGTTTTTTTCACGTTTTTATGCCTTACTATAATATGACACTTTATGCCTTACTATACTCTGTCGTTTCTTGACATTTTCATACCTTACTATACTATGAAATTTTTATCACTTTTTATTCCTTACTATACTATGACTTTTTTTGACAAATTTATGCCTTACTATAATATGACACTTTATGACTTACTATACTATGACGTTTTTTTACACCTTTATGCCTTAATATACTATGACGTTTTTTTCACTTTTTTTTGCCTTATACTATGACGTTTTTTTTTCACTTTTTTTTGCCTTACTATACTTTGACGTTTTGTTTGACATTTTTATGCCTTAATATACTATGACGTTTTTTCATGTTTTTATGCCTTACTATAATATGACACTTTATGCCTTACTATACTATGTCGTTTCTTGAGATTTTTATACCTTACTAAACTATGAAATTTTTATCACTTTTTTTTCCTTACTATACTATGACGTTTTTTTGACAAATTTATACCTTACTATAATATGACACTTTATGACTTACTATACTATGACGTTTTTTTACACGTTTATGTCTTAATATACTATGACATTTTTTTCACTTTTTTTTGCCTTACTATACTATGATGTTTTTTTGACATTTATATGTCTTAATATAATATGACACTTTATGCCTTACAATACTTTGACGTTTTTTTGACATTTTTATGCCTTACTATAATATGACACTTTATGACTTACTATACTATGACGTTTTTGGATGTTTTTATGCCTTATTATAACATGACACTTAATGCCTTACAATACTATGACGTTTTTTGACATTTTTTTGCCTTACTATACTATGACTTTTTTTTTTACATTTTCATGCCTTACAATACTTTGACGTTTTGTTTGACATTTTGATGCCTTACTATAATATGACACTTTATGACTTACTATACTATGACGTTTTTGGACATTTTTATGCCTTACTATATTATGACATTTTTTTCACGTTTATATGCCTTACTATAATATGACACTTTATGCCTTACTATACTATGACGTTTTTTTGACATTTTTATGCCTTACTATACTATGACGTTTTTTTCACGTTTTTATGCCTTACTATAATATGACACTTTATGCCTTACTATACTATGTCGTTTCTTGACATTTTTATACCTTACTATACTATGACATTTTTTTGACTTTTTTTTGCCTTTATATAATATGACACTATATGACTTACTACATTATGACGTTTTTGGACATTTTTATGCCTTAATATACTATGACGTTTTTTCACTTTTTTTTGCCTTACTATACTATGACGTTTTTTTCACGTTTTTATGCCTTACTATAATATGACACTTTATGCATTACCATACTATGTCGTTTCTTGACATTTTTATACCTTACTATACTATGAAATTTTTATCACTTTTTTTTCCTTACTATACTATGACGTTTTTTTGACAACTTTATGCCTTACTATAATATGACACTTTATGACTTACTATACTATGACGTTTTTTTACACCTTTATGCTTTAATATACTATGACGTTTTTTTCACGTTTTTTTGCCTTACTATACTATGACGTTTTTTTCACTTTTTTTTGCCTTACTATACTATGACGTTTTTTTCACATTTTTATGCCTTACTATAATATGACACTTTATGCCTTACAATACTATGACGTTTTTTTGACGTTTTTATGCCTTACTATAATATGACACTTTATGCCTTACTATACTATGTCGTTTCTTGACATTTTTATACCTTACAATACTTTGACGTTTTTTTGACATTTTTATGCCTTACTATAATATGACACTTTATGACTTACCATACTATGACGTTTTTTGACATTTTTATGCCTTGATATACAATGACGTTTTTTTCACTTTTTTTTGCCTTACTATACTATGACACTTTATGACTTACTATACTATGACGTTTTTGGACATTTTTATGCCTTAATATATTATGACGTTTTCGACATTTTTATGCCTTACTATACTATGACGTTTTTTGACATTTTTATACCTTACTATACTATGAAATTTTTATCACTTTTTTTTTGCCTTACAATACTATGAGTTTTTTTTGACAAATTTATGCCTTACTATAATATGACACTTTATGACTTACTATTCTATGACGTTTTTGGATGTTTTTATGCCTTACTATAATATGACACTTTATGCCTTACTATACTATGTCGTTTCTTGACATTTTTATACCTTACAATACTTTGACGTTTTTTGACATTTTTATGCCTTACTATAATATGACACTTTATGACTTACCATACTATGACGTTTTTTGACATTTTTTTGCCTTGATATACAAGGACTTTTTTTTACATTTTCATGCCTTACAATACTTTGACGTTTTGTTTGACATTTTTATGCCTTACTATATTATGACGTTTTTTTCACGTTTATATGCCTTAATATAATATGACACTTTATGCCTTACTATACTATGACGTTTTTTGACATTTTTATGCCTTAATATACTATGATGATTTTTCACTTTTTTTTTGCCTTACTATACTTTGACACTTTATGACTTACTATACTATGACGTTTTTGGATGTTTTTATGCCTTATTATAATATGATACTTTATGCCTTACTATACTATGTCGTTTCTTGACATTTTTATACCTTACTATACTATGACATTTTTTTTACTTTTTTTTGCCTTACTATAATATGACACTATATGACTTACTACATTATGATGTTTTTGGACATTTTTATGCCTTAATATACTATGACGTTTTTTCACTTTTTTTTGCCTTACTATACTATGACGTTTTTTTCACGTTTATGTCTTAATATACTATGACATTTTTTGAACTTTTTTTATGCCTTACTATAATATGACACTTTATGACTTACTATACTATGACGTTTTTGGACATTTTTATGCCTTAATATATTATGACGTTTTCGACATTTTTATGCCTTACTATACTATGACGTTTTTTGACATTTTTATGCCTTATTATACTATGACGTTATTTTCACTTTTTTTTGCCTTACAATACTATGAGTTTTTTTTGACAAATTTATGCCTTACTATAATATGACACTTTATGACTTACTATTCTATGACGTTTTTGGATGTTTTTATGCATTACTATAATATGACACTTTATGCCTTACTATACTATGTCGTTTCTTGACATTTTTATACCTTACAATACTTTGACGTTTTTTTGACATTTTTATGCCTTACTATAATATGACACTTTATGACTTACCATACTATGACGTTTTTTGACATTTTTATGCCTTGATATACAAGGACTTTTTTTTACATTTTCATGCCTTACAATACTTTGACGTTTTGTTTGTCATTTTTATGCCTTACTATAATATGACACTTTATGACTTACTATACTATGACGTTTTTGGACATTTTTATGCCTTTCTATATTATGACATTTTTTTGACATTTTTTTGCCCTACTATAATATGACACTATATGACTTACTACATTATGACGTTTTTTGACATTTTTATGCCTTAATATACTATGATGATTTTTCACTTTTTTTTGCCTTACTATACTTTGACACTTTATGACTTACTATACTATGACGTTTTTGGATGTTTTTATGCCTTATTATAATATGACACTTTATGCCTTACTATACTATGTCGTTTCTTGACATTTTTATACCTTACTATACTATGACATTTTTTTTACTTTTTTTTGCCTTACTATAATATGACACTATATGACTTACTACATTATGATGTTTTTGGACATTTTTATGCCTTAATATACTATGACGTTTTTTTTCACGTTTTTATGCCTTACTATAATATGACACTTTATGCCTTACTATACTATGTAGTTTCTTGACATTTTTATACCTTACTATACTATGAAATTTTTATCACTTTTTTTTCCTTACTATACTATGACGTTTTTTTGACATTTTTATGCCTTACTATAATATGACACTTTATGACTTACTATACTATGTTGTTTTTTGACATTTTTATGCCTTAATATACAATGAAGTTTTTTCACTTTTTTTTGCCTTACTATACTATGACTTTTTTTTTGACATTTTCATGCCTTACAATACTTTGACGTTTTGTTTGACATTTTTATGCCTTACTATATTATGACGTTTTTTTCACGTTTATATGCCTTAAGATAATATGACACTTTATGCCTTACAATACTATGACGTTTTTTTGACATTTTTATGCCTTAATATATTATGACATTTTTTTGACATTTTTTTGCCCTACTATAATATGACACTATATGACTTACTACATTATGACGTTTTTTGACATTTTTATGCCTTAATATACTATGATGATTTTTCACTTTTTTTTGCCTTACTATACTTTGACACTTTATGACTTACTATACTATGACGTTTTTGGATGTTTTTATGCCTTATTATAATATGACACTTTATGCCTTACTATACTATGTCGTTTCTTGACATTTTTATACCTTACTATACTATGACATTTTTTTTACTTTTTTTTGCCTTACTATAATATGACACTATATGACTTACTACATTATGATGTTTTTGGACATTTTTATGCCTTAATATACTATGACGTTTTTTTTCACGTTTTTATGCCTTACTATAATATGACACTTTATGCCTTACTATACTATGTAGTTTCTTGACATTTTTATACCTTACTATACTATGAAATTTTTATCACTTTTTTTTCCTTACTATACTATGACGTTTTTTTGACATTTTTATGCCTTACTATAATATGACACTTTATGACTTACTATACTATGTTGTTTTTTGACATTTTTATGCCTTAATATACAATGAAGTTTTTTCACTTTTTTTTGCCTTACTATACTATGACTTTTTTTTGACATTTTCATACCTTACTATACTTTGACGTTTTGTTTGACATTTTTATGCCTTACTATATTATGACGTTTTTTTCACGTTTATATGCCTTAAGATAATATGACACTTTATGCCTTACAATACTATGACGTTTTTTGACATTTTTATGCCTTAATATACTATGACGTTTTTTCACTTTTTTTTGCCTTACTATACTATGACTTTTTTATGACATTTTCATGCCTTACAATACTTTGACGTTTTGTTTGACATTTTTATGCCTTACTATAATATGACACTTTATGACTTACTATACTATGACGTTGTTGGACATTTTTATGCCTTACTATAGTATGACGTTTTTTTCACGTTTATATGCCTTAATATAATATGACACTTTATGTCTTACTATACTATGACGTTTTTTGACATTTTTATGCCTTAATATACTAGGACGTTTTTTCACTTTTTTTTACCTTACTATACTATGACGTTTTTTTCACGTTTTTATGCCCTACTATAATATGACACTTTATGCCTTACTATACTATGTAGTTTCTTGACATTTTTATACCTTACTATACTATGAAATTTTTATCACTTTTTTTTCCTTACTATACTATGACGTTTTTTTGACAAGTTTATGCCTTACTATAATATGACACTTTATGACTTACTATACTATGACGTTTTTTTACACGTTTATGTCTTAATATACTATGACATTTTTTGAACTTTTTTTATGCCTTACTATAATATGACACTTTATGACTTACTATACTATGACGTTTTTGGACATTTTTATGCCTTAATATACTATGACGTTTTCAACATTTTTATGCCTTATTATACTATGACGTTATTTTCACTTTTTTTTTGCCTTACAATACTATGAGGTTTTTTTGACAAATTTATGCCTTACTATAATATGACACTTTATGACTTACTATACTATGACGTTTTTGGATGTTTTTATGCCTTACTATAATATGACACTTTATGCCTTACTATACTATGTCGTTTCTTGACATTTTTATACCTTACAATACTTTGACGTTTTTTGACATTTTTATGCCTTACTATAATATGACACTTTATGACTTACCATACTATGACGTTTTTTGACATTTTTATGCCTTGATATACAATGACTTTTTTTTACATTTTCATGCCTTACAATACTTTGACGTTTTGTTTGACATTTTTATGCCTTACTATAATATGACACTTTATGACTTACTATACTATGACGTTTTTGGACATTTTTATGCCTTTCTATATCATGACATTTTTTTGACATTTTTTTGCCCTATTATAATATGACACTATATGACTTACTACATTATGACGTTTTTTGACATTTTTATGCCTTAATATACTATGATGATTTTTCACTTTTTTTTTGCCTTACTATACTTTGACACTTTATGACTTACTATACTATGACGTTTTTTTATGTGTTTGTGCCTTACTATACATTGACTTCTTTAGCTTTGTCATACCGTGATTTTCTTATGTCTTTGCTATATTATGACTTTGTCATGGGGTAGCTCAGTAGCAGCTCTCTATAGCTGGTAATATAGTACAATGGTTTTAACTGTTGCTTTACATAGGAAAGAATCCTGGTTCGAATCCAAGTCAGGGCTGTGTCTGTGTGGAGTTTTCATGTTCACCCTTTGTGACATTTTATGACTTACTATACTGTGATGTTTTTTCACTTTTTTTTGCCTTACTATAATATGACACTTTATGCCTTACTATACTATGTCGTTTCTTGACATTTTTATACCTTACAATACTTTGACTTTTTTTGACATTTTTATGCCTTACTATAATATGACACTTTATGACTTACTATACTGTGATGTTTTTTGATATTTTTATGCCTTACTGTACTATGACGTTATTTTATGTGTTTGTACCTTACTGTACATTGACTTCTTTAGCTTTGTCATACCATGATTTTCTTATGTCTTTGCTATAGTATGACTTTGTCATGGGGTAGCTCGGTAGCAGTTGGTTGGTAATATAGTACAATGGTTAGAGCTGGTGTTTGACACAGGAAGGAATCCTGGTTCAAATCCTGGTTCTAATCCCAGTCATGGCCCTGTCTCTGTGGTGTTGTATGTTCACCCTGTGATATGCATATCATGACATTTTATAATTTTTTTTACTACGAAATTTTTTTCACTTTTTTATACCATACTATACTATGACATTTTTCAAACTTTTTTATTCCTTGCAATTGACTTACTATACTATGACGTTTTGTTTGACATTTTTATACCTTAATATACAATGACGTTTTTTTTCACTTTTTTTTGCCTTACTATACTATGACGTTTTTTTCACGTTTTTATGCCTTACTATAATATGACACTTTATGCCTTACTATACTATGTCGTTATTTTCACTTTTTTTTGCCTTACAATACTATGATGTTTTTTTGACAAATTTATGCCTTACTATAATATGACACTTTATGACTTACTATACTATGACGTTTTTGGACATTTTTATGCCTTACTATACTATGACATTTTTTGATGTTTTTATGCCTTAATATACTATGAAATTTTTTTCACTTTTTTTTGCCTTACTATACTATGACTTCTTTAGCTTTGACATACCATGATGTTCTTATGCGTTTGCTATATTATGACTTTCTCATGGGGTAGCTCAGTAATAGTTTATTGGTAATATAGTACAATAGTTTTAACTGTTGCTTTACATGGGAAAGGATCATGGTTCGAATCCAAGTCAGGGCTGTGTCTGTGTGGAGTTTGCATGTTCACCCTTTGATATGACCTTTTATGAATTACTATACTGTGATGTTTTTTTTGATGTTTTTATTCCTTACTATACTATGACGTTTTTTTATGTGTTTGTGCCTTACTATACATTGACTTCTTTAGCTTTGTCATACCATGATTTTCTTATGTCTTTGCTATATTATGACTTTATCATGGGGTAGCTCAGTAGCAGTTGTTTGGTAATATAGTACCATAGCTATAACTGTTGCTTTACATAGGAAAGGATCCTGGTTCAAATCCAAGTCAGGGCTGTGTCTGTGTGGAGTTTTCATGTTCACCCTTTGATGTGACATTTTATGACTTACTATACTGTGATGTTTTTTGATGTTTTTATGCCTTACTATACTATGACGTTTTTTTATGTGTTTGTACCTTACTATACATTGACTTCTTTAGCTTTGTCATACTATGATTTTCTTATGTCTTTGCTATAGTATGACCTTGTCATGGGGTAGCTCGGTAGCAGTTGGTTGATAATATAGTACAATGGTTGGAACTGGTGTTTGACACAGGAAGGAATCCTGGTTCGAATCCCAGTCATGGCTGTGTCTCTGTGGTGTTGTATGTTCACCCTGTGATATGCATATCATGACATTTTATAATTTTTTTTACTATGAAATTTTTTTCACTTTTTTATACCATACTATACTATGACATTTTTCAAACTTTTTTATTCCTTGCAATTGCCTTACAATACTTTGATATTTTTTGACATTTTTATGCCTTACTGTAATATGACTCTTTATGCTTTACTATACTATGACGTTTTTTCATATTTTTATGCCTTAATATACTATGAAGTTTTTTGACATTTTATGCCTTACTATACTGTGACGTTTTTTGACATTTTTATTCCTTAATATACTATGACGTTATTTTCACTTTTTCTTGCCTTCTATACTATGACTTTTTTTTGACATTTTTATGCCTTACTATAATATGACACTTTATGACTTACTATACTATGACGTTTTTGGATGTTTTTATGCCTTAATATACTATGATGTTTTTTCACTTTTTTTTGCCTTACTATACTATGTCGTTTCTTGACATTTTTATACCTTACAATACTTTGACGTTTTTTTGACATTTTTATGCCTTACTATAATATGACACTTTATGACTTACTATTCTATGACGTTTTTTGACATTTTTATGCCTTAATATACAATGATGTTTTTTTCACTTTTTTTTGCCTTACTATACTATGACGTTTTGTTTGACATTTTTATGCCTAACTATAATATGACACTTTATGACTTACTATACTATGACATTTTTGGACATTTTTATGCCTTACTATATTATGACGTTTTTTTCACGTTTATATGCATTAATATAATGTGACACTTTATGCCTTACTATACTATGACGTATTTTGACATTTTTATGCCTTACTATACTATGACGTTTTTTTCACGTTTTTATGCCTTACTATAATATGACATTTTTATACCTTACTATACTATGACATTTTTTTGACTTTTTTTTGCCTTTATATAATATGACACTATATGACTTACTACATTATGACGTTTTTGCACATTTTTATGCCTTAATATACTATGACGTTTTTTCACTTTTTTTTGCCTTACTATACTATGACGTTTTTTTCACGTTTTTATGCCTTACTATAATATGACACTTTATGCATTACTATACTATGTCGTTTCTTGACATTTTTATACCTTACTATACTATGAAATTTTTATCACTTTTTTTTCCTTACTATACTATGACGTTTTTTGACAACTTTATGCCTTACTATAATATGACACTTTATGACTTACTATACTATGACGTTTTTTTACACCTTTATGCTTTAATATACTATGACGTTTTTTTCACGTTTTTTTGCCTTACTATACTATGACGTTTTTTTCACTTTTTTTTGCCTTACAATACTTTGAAGTTTTGTTTGACATTTTTTTGCCTTACTATAATATGACACTTTATGACTTACTATACTATGACGTTTTTGGACATTTTTATGCCTTACTATGTTATGACGTTTTTTTCACGTTTATATGCCTTAATATACTCTGACGTTTTTTCACTTTTTTTTGCCTTACTATACTATGACGTTTTTTTCACGTTTTTATGCCTTAATATACTATGACGTTTTTTTCACTTTTTTTTGCCTTATTATACTATGACGTTTTTTGACAAATTTATGCCTTACAATACTATGACGTTTTGTTTGACATTTTTATGCCTTACTATAATATGACACTTTATGACTTACTATACTATGACGTTTTTGGACATTTTTATGCCTTACTATATTATGACGTTTTTTTCACGTTTATATGCCTTAATATAATATGACATCTTATGCCTTACTATACTATGACGTTTTTTTAACATTTTTATGCCTTAATATACTATGACGTTTTTTCACTTTTTTTGCCTTACTATACTATGACATTTTTTTGACTTTTTTTTGCCTTTATATAATATGACACTATATGACTTACTACATTATGACGTTTTTGCACATTTTTATGCCTTAATATACTATGACGTTTTTTCACTTTTTTTTGCCTTACTATACTATGACGTTTTTTTCACGTTTTTATGCCTTACTATAATATGACACTTTATGCATTACTATACTATGTCGTTTCTTGACATTTTTATACCTTACTATACTATGAAATTTTTATCACTTTTTTTTCCTTACTATACTATGACGTTTTTTGACAACTTTATGCCTTACTATAATATGACACTTTATGACTTACTATACTATGACGTTTTTTTACACCTTTATGCTTTAATATACTATGACGTTTTTTTCACGTTTTTTTGCCTTACTATACTATGACGTTTTTTTCACTTTTTTTTGCCTTACAATACTTTGAAGTTTTGTTTGACATTTTTTTGCCTTACTATAATATGACACTTTATGACTTACTATACTATGACGTTTTTGGACATTTTTATGCCTTACTATGTTATGACGTTTTTTTCACGTTTATATGCCTTAATATACTCTGACGTTTTTTCACTTTTTTTTGCCTTACTATACTATGACGTTTTTTTCACGTTTTTATGCCTTAATATACTATGACGTTTTTTTCACTTTTTTTTGCCTTACTATACTATGACGTTTTTTTGACAAATTTATGCCTTACAATACTATGACGTTTTGTTTGACATTTTTATGCCTTACTATAATATGACACTTTATGACTTACTATACTATGACGTTTTTGGACATTTTTATGCCTTACTATATTATGACGTTTTTTTCACGTTTATATGCCTTAATATAATATGACATCTTATGCCTTACTATACTATGACGTTTTTTTAACATTTTTATGCCTTAATATACTATGACGTTTTTTCACTTTTTTTGCCTTACTATACTATGACGTTTTTTTCACGTTTTTATGCCTTACTATAATATGACACTTTATGCCTTACTATACTCTGTCGTTTCTTGACATTTTCATACCTTACTATACTATGAAATTTTTATCACTTTTTATTCCTTACTATACTATGACTTTTTTTGACAAATTTATGCCTTACTATAATATGACACTTTATGACTTACTATACTATGACGTTTTTTTACACCTTTATGCCTTAATATACTATGACGTTTTTTTCACTTTTTTTTGCCTTATACTATGACGTTTTTTTCACTTTTTTTTGCCTTACAATACTTTGACGTTTTGTTTGACATTTTTATGCCTTAATATACTATGACGTTTTTTCATGTTTTTATGCCTTACTATAATATGACACTTTATGCCTTACTATACTATGTCGTTTCTTGAGATTTTTATACCTTACTAAACTATGAAATTTTTATCACTTTTTTTTCCTTACTATACTATGACGTTTTTTTGACAAATTTATGCCTTACTATAATATGACACTTTATGACTTACTATACTATGACGTTTTTTTACACGTTTATGTCTTAATATACTATGACATTTTTTTCACTTTTTTTTGCCTTACTATACTATGATGTTTTTTTGACATTTTTATGCCTTACTATAATATGACACTTTATGCCTTACAATACTTTGACGTTTTTTTGACATTTTTATGCCTTACTATAATATGACACTTTATGACTTACTATACTATGACGTTTTTGGATGTTTTTATGCCTTACTATAATATGACACTTTATGCCTTACAATACTATGACGTTTTTTTGACATTTTTTTGCCTTACTATACTATGACTTTTTTTTTTACATTTTCATGCCTTACAATACTTTGACGTTTTGTTTGACATTTTGATGCCTTACTATAATATGACACTTTATGACTTACTATACTATGACGTTTTTGGACATTTTTATGCCTTACTATATTATGACATTTTTTTCACGTTTTTATGCCTTACTATAATATGACACTTTATGCCTTACTATACTATGACGTTTTTTGACATTTTTATGCCTTACTATACTATGACGTTTTTTTCACGTTTTTATGCCTTACTATAATATGACACTTTATGCCTTACTATACTATGTCGTTTCTTGACATTTTTATACCTTACTATACTATGACATTTTTTTGACTTTTTTTTGCCTTTATATAATATGACACTATATGACTTACTACATTATGACGTTTTTGGACATTTTTATGCCTTAATATACTATGACGTTTTTTTCACTTTTTTTTGCCTTACTATACTATGACGTTTTTTTCACGTTTTTATGCCTTACTATAATATGACACTTTATGCATTACCATACTATGTCGTTTCTTGACATTTTTATACCTTACTATACTATGAAATTTTTATCACTTTTTTTTCCTTACTATACTATGACGTTTTTTGACAACTTTATGCCTTACTATAATATGACACTTTATGACTTACTATACTATGACGTTTTTTTACACCTTTATGCTTTAATATACTATGACGTTTTTTTCACGTTTTTTTGCCTTACTATACTATGACGTTTTTTTCACTTTTTTTTGCCTTACTATACTATGACGTTTTTTTCACATTTTTATGCCTTACTATAATATGACACTTTATGCCTTACAATACTTTGACGTTTTTTGACATTTTTATACCTTACTATACTATGAAATTTTTATCACTTTTTTTTCCTTACTATACTATGACGTTTTTTTGACAACTTTATGCCTTACTATAATATGACACTTTATGACTTACCATACTATGACGTTTTTTGACATTTTTATGCCTTGATATACAATGACTTTTTTTTACATTTTCATGCCTTACAATACTTTGACGTTTTGTTTGACATTTTTATGCCTTACTATAATATGACACTTTATGACTTACTATACTATGACGTTTTTGGACATTTTTATGCCTTTCTATATCATGACATTTTTTTGACATTTTTTTGCCCTATTATAATATGACACTATATGACTTACTACATTATGACGTTTTTTGACATTTTTATGCCTTAATATACTATGATGATTTTTCACTTTTTTTTGCCTTACTATACTTTGACACTTTATGACTTACTATACTATGACGTTTTTTTATGTGTTTGTGCCTTACTATACATTGACTTCTTTAGCTTTGTCATACCGTGATTTTCTTATGTCTTTGCTATATTATGACTTTGTCATGGGGTAGCTCAGTAGCAGCTGTCTATAGCTGGTAATATAGTACAATGCTTTTAACTGTTGCTTTACATAGGAAAGAATCCTGGTTCGAATCCAAGTCAGGGCTGTGTCTGTGTGGAGTTTTCATGTTCACCCTTTGTGACATTTTATGACTTACTATACTGTGATGTTTTTTCACTTTTTTTTGCCTTACTATAATATGACACTTTATGCCTTACTATACTATGTCGTTTCTTGACATTTTTATACCTTACAATACTTTGACTTTTTTTGACATTTTTATGCCTTACTATAATATGACACTTTATGACTTACTATACTGTGATGTTTTTTTGACATTTTTATGCCTTACTGTACTATGACGTTATTTTATGTGTTTGTACCTTACTGTACATTGACTTCTTTAGCTTTGTCATACCATGATTTTCTTATGTCTTTGCTATAGTATGACTTTGTCATGGGGTAGCTCGATAGCAGTTGGTTGGTAATATAGTACAATGGTTAGAGCTGGTGTTTGACACAGGAAGGAATCCTGGTTCAAATCCTGGTTCTAATCCCAGTCATGGCCCTGTCTCTGTGGTGTTGTATGTTCACCCTGTGATATGCATATCATGACATTTTATAATTTTTTTTACTACGAAATTTTTTTCACTTTTTTATACCATACTATACTATGACATTTTTCAAACTTTTTTATTCCTTGCAATTGACTTACTATACTATGACGTTTTGTTTGACATTTTTATACCTTAATATACAATGACGTTTTTTTCACTTTTTTTTGCCTTACTATACTATGACGTTTTTTTCACGTTTTTATGCCTTACTATAATATGACACTTTATGCCTTACTATACTATGTCGTTATTTTCACTTTTTTTTGCCTTACAATACTATGATGTTTTTTTGACAAATTTATGCCTTACTATAATATGACACTTTATGACTTACTATACTATGACGTTTTTGGACATTTTTATGCCTTACTATACTATGACATTTTTTGATGTTTTTATGCCTTAATATACTATGAAATTTTTTTCACTTTTTTTTGCCTTACTATACTATGACTTCTTTAGCTTTGACATACCATGATGTTCTTATGCCTTTGCTATATTATGACTTTCTCATGGGGTAGCTCAGTAATAGTTTATTGGTAATATAGTACAATAGTTTTAACTGTTGCTTTACATGGGAAAGGATCATGGTTTGAATCCAAGTCAGGGCTGTGTCTGTGTGGAGTTTGCATGTTCACCCTTTGATATGACCTTTTATGAATTACTATACTGTGATGTTTTTTTTTATGTTTTTATTCCTTACTATACTATGACGTTTTTTTATGTGTTTGTGCCTTACTATACATTGACTTCTTTAGCTTTGTCATACCATGATTTTCTTATGTCTTTGCTATATTATGACTTTATCATGGGGTAGCTCAGTAGCAGTTGTTTGGTAATATAGTACCATAGCTATAACTGTTGCTTTACATAGGAAAGGATCCTGGTTCAAATCCAAGTCAGGGCTGTGTCTGTGTGGAGTTTTCATGTTCACCCTTTGATGTGACATTTTATGACTTACTATACTGTGATGTTTTTTGATGTTTTTATGCCTTACTATACTATGACGTTTTTTTATGTGTTTGTACCTTACTATACATTGACTTCTTTAGCTTTGTCATACTATGATTTTCTTATGTCTTTGCTATAGTATGACCTTGTCATGGGGTAGCTCGGTAGCAGTTGGTTGATAATATAGTACAATGGTTGGAACTGGTGTTTGACACAGGAAGGAATCCTGGTTCGAATCCCAGTCATGGCTGTGTCTCTGTGGTGTTGTATGTTCACCCTGTGATATGCATATCATGACATTTTATAATTTTTTTTACTATGAAATTTTTTTCACTTTTTTATACCATACTATACTATGACATTTTTCAAACTTTTTTATTCCTTGCAATTGCCTTACAATACTTTGATATTTTTTGACATTTTTATGCCTTACTGTAATATGACTCTTTATGCTTTACTATACTATGACGTTTTTTCATATTTTTATGCCTTAATATACTATGAAGTTTTTTGACATTTTATGCCTTACTATACTGTGACGTTTTTTGACATTTTTATTCCTTAATATACTATGACGTTATTTTCACTTTTTCTTGCCTTCTATACTATGACTTTTTTTTGACATTTTTATGCCTTACTATAATATGACACTTTATGACTTACTATACTATGACGTTTTTGGATGTTTTTATGCCTTAATATACTATGATGTTTTTTCACTTTTTTTTGCCTTACTATACTATGTCGTTTCTTGACATTTTTATACCTTACAATACTTTGACGTTTTTTTGACATTTTTATGCCTTACTATAATATGACACTTTATGACTTACTATACTATGACGTTTTTTGACATTTTTATGCCTAACTATAATATGACACTTTATGACTTACCATACTATGACGTTTTTTTCACTTTTTTTTGCCTTACTATACTATGACGTTTTGTTTGACATTTTTATGCCTAACTATAATATGACACTTTATGACTTACTATACTATGACATTTTTGGACATTTTTATGCCTTACTATATTATGACGTTTTTTTCACGTTTATATGCATTAATATAATGTGACACTTTATGCCTTACTATACTATGACGTATTTTGACATTTTTATGCCTTACTATACTATGACGTTTTTTTCACGTTTTTATGCCTTACTATAATATGACATTTTTATACCTTACTATACTATGACATTTTTTTGACTTTTTTTTGCCTTTATATAATATGACACTATATGACTTACTACATTATGACGTTTTTGGACATTTTTATGCCTTAATATACTATGACGTTTTTTCACTTTTTTTTGCCTTACTATACTATGACGTTTTTTTCACGTTTTTATGCCTTACTATAATATGACACTTTATGCATTACTATACTATGTCGTTTCTTGACATTTTTATACCTTACTATACTATGAAATTTTTATCACTTTTTTTTCCTTACTATACTATGACGTTTTTTGACAACTTTATGCCTTACTATAATATGACACTTTATGACTTACTATACTATGACGTTTTTTTACACCTTTATGCTTTAATATACTATGACGTTTTTTTCACGTTTTTTTGCCTTACTATACTATGACGTATTTTGACATTTTTTTCACTTTTTTTTGCCTTACAATACTTTGAAGTTTTGTTTGACATTTTTTTGCCTTACTATAATATGACACTTTATGACTTACTATACTATGACGTTTTTGGACATTTTTATGCCTTACTATGTTATGACGTTTTTTTCACGTTTATATGCCTTAATATACTCTGACGTTTTTTCACTTTTTTTTGCCTTACTATACTATGACGTTTTTTTCACGTTTTTATGCCTTAATATACTATGACGTTTTTTTCACTTTTTTTTGCCTTACTATACTATGACGTTTTTTGACAAATTTATGCCTTACAATACTATGACGTTTTGTTTGACATTTTTATGCCTTACTATAATATGACACTTTATGACTTACTATACTATGACGTTTTTGGACATTTTTATGCCTTACTATATTATGACGTTTTTTTGACATTTTTTTCACTTTTTTTTGCCTTAATATAATATGACATCTTATGCCTTACTATAGTATGACGTTTTTTTAACATTTTTATGCCTTAATATACTATGACGTTTTTTTCACTTTTTTTTGCCTTACTATACTATGACGTCTTTTTCACGTTTTTATGCCTTACTATAATATGACACTTTATGCCTTACTATACTCTGTCGTTTCTTGACATTTTCATACCTTACTATACTATGAAATTTTTATCACTTTTTATTCCTTACTATACTATGACTTTTTTTTGACAAATTTATGCCTTACTATAATATGACACTTTATGACTTACTATACTATGACGTTTTTTTACACCTTTATGCCTTAATATACTATGACGTTTTTTTCACTTTTTTTTGCCTTATACTATGACGTTTTTTTCACTTTTTTTTGCCTTACAATACTTTGACGTTTTGTTTGACATTTTTATGCCTTAATATACTATGACGTTTTTTCATGTTTTTATGCCTTACTATAATATGACACTTTATGCCTTACTATACTATGTCGTTTCTTGACATTTTTATACCTTAATAAACTATGAAATTTTTATCACTTTTTTTTCCTTACTATACTATGACGTTTTTTTGACAAATTTATGCCTTACTATAATATGACACTTTATGACTTACTATACTATGACGTTTTTTTACACGTTTATGTCTTAATATACTATGACATTTTTTTCACTTTTTTTTGCCTTACTATACTATGATGTTTTTTTGACATTTATATGTCTTAATATAATATGACACTTTATGCCTTACAATACTTTGACGTTTTTTTGACATTTTTATGCCTTACTATAATATGACACTTTATGACTTACTATACTATGACGTTTTTGGATGTTTTTATGCCTTATTATAACATGACACTTTATGCCTTACAATACTATGACGTTTTTTGACATTTTTTTGCCTTACTATACTATGACTTTTTTTTTTACATTTTCATGCCTTACAATACTTTGACGTTTTGTTTGACATTTTGATGCCTTACTATAATATGACACTTTATGACTTACTATACTATGACGTTTTTGGACATTTTTATGCCTTACTATATTATGACGTTTTTTGACATTTTTTTCACGTTTATATGCCTTACTATAATATGACACTTTATGCCTTACTATACTATGACGTTTTTTGACATTTTTATGCCTTACTATACTATGACGTTTTTTTCACGTTTTTATGCCTTACTATAATATGACACTTTATGCCTTACTATACTATGTCGTTTCTTGACATTTTTATACCTTACTATACTATGACATTTTTTTGACTTTTTTTTGCCTTTATATAATATGACACTATATGACTTACTACATTATGACGTTTTTGGACATTTTTATGCCTTAATATACTATGACGTTTTTTCATTTTTTTTTGCCTTACTATACTATGACGTTTTTTTCACGTTTTTATGCCTTACTATAATATGACACTTTATGCATTACCATACTATGTCGTTTCTTGACATTTTTATACCTTACTATACTATGAAATTTTTATCACTTTTTTTTCCTTACTATACTATGACGTTTTTTGACAACTTTATGCCTTACTATAATATGACACTTTATGACTTACTATACTATGACGTTTTTTTACACCTTTATGCTTTAATATACTATGACGTTTTTTTCACGTTTTTTTGCCTTACTATACTATGACGTTTTTTTCACTTTTTTTTGCCTTACTATACTATGACGTTTTTTTCACATTTTTATGCCTTACTATAATATGACACTTTATGCCTTACAATACTTTGACGTTTTTTGACATTTTTATACCTTACTATACTATGAAATTTTTATCACTTTTTTTTCCTTACTATACTATGACGTTTTTTTGACAACTTTATGCCTTACTATAATATGACACTTTATGACTTACCATACTATGACGTTTTTTGACATTTTTATGCCTTGATATACAATGACTTTTTTTTACATTTTCATGCCTTACAATACTTTGACGTTTTGTTTGACATTTTTATGCCTTACTATAATATGACACTTTATGACTTACTATACTATGACGTTTTTGGAAATTTTTATGCCTTTCTATATCATGACATTTTTTTGACATTTTTTTGCCCTATTATAATATGACACTATATGACTTACTACATTATGACGTTTTTTGACATTTTTATGCCTTAATATACTATGATGATTTTTCACTTTTTTTTGCCTTACTATACTTTGACACTTTATGACTTACTATACTATGACGTTTTTTTATGTGTTTGTGCCTTACTATACATTGACTTCTTTAGCTTTGTCATACCGTGATTTTCTTATGTCTTTGCTATATTATGACTTTGTCATGGGGTAGCTCAGTAGCAGCTCTCTATAGCTGGTAATATAGTACAATGCTTTTAACTGTTGCTTTACATAGGAAAGAATCCTGGTTCGAATCCAAGTCAGGGCTGTGTCTGTGTGGAGTTTTCATGTTCACCCTTTGTGACATTTTATGACTTACTATACTGTGATGTTTTTTCACTTTTTTTTGCCTTACTATAATATGACACTTTATGCCTTACTATACTATGTCGTTTCTTGACATTTTTAAACCTTACAATACTTTGACTTTTTTTGACATTTTTATGCCTTACTATAATATGACACTTTATGACTTACTATACTGTGATGTTTTTTGATATTTTTATGCCTTACTGTACTATGACGTTATTTTATGTGTTTGTACCTTACTGTACATTGACTTCTTTAGCTTTGTCATACCATGATTTTCTTATGTCTTTGCTATAGTATGACTTTGTCATGGGGTAGCTCGGTAGCAGTTGGTTGGTAATATAGTACAATGGTTAGAGCTGGTGTTTGACACAGGAAGGAATCCTGGTTCTAATCCCAGTCATGGCCCTGTCTCTGTGGTGTTGTATGTTCACCCTGTGATATGCATATCATGACATTTTATAATTTTTTTTACTACGAAATTTTTTTCACTTTTTTATACCATACTATACTATGACATTTTTCAAACTTTTTTATTCCTTGCAATTGACTTACTATACTATGACGTTTTGTTTGACATTTTTATACCTTAATATACAATGACGTTTTTTTCACTTTTTTTTGCCTTACTATACTATGACGTTTTTTTCACTTTTTTTTGCCTTACTATACTATGACGTTTTTTTCACAATTTTATGCCTTACTATAATATGACACTTTATGCCTTACAATACTTTGACGTTTTTTGACATTTTTATGCCTTAATATAATATGACACTTTATGACTTACTATACTATGACGTTTTTGGATGTTTTTATGCCTTATTATAACATGACACTTTATGCCTTACTATACTATGTCGTTCCTTGACATTTTTATAACTTACTATACTATGACATTTTTTTGACATTTTTTTGCCTTACTATAATATGACACTTTATGACTTACTATATTATGACGTTTTTTTCACATTTATATGCATTAATATAATATGACACTTTATACCTTACTATACAATGACGATTTTTGACATTTTTATGCCTTAATATACTATGACGTTTTTTCCCTTTTTTTTGCCTTACTATACTATGACGTTTTTTTCACGTTTTTATGCCTTACTATAATATGACTCTTTATGACTTACTATACTATGACGTTTTTGGACATTTTTATGCCTTAATATACTATGACGTTATTTTCCCTTTTTTTTTTGCCTTACTATACTATGACGTTTTTTTCCCGCTTTTATGCCTTACTATAATATGACACTTTATGCCTTAATATACTATGACGTTTTTTGACATTTTAATGCCTTAATATACAATGACGTTTTTTTCACTTTTTTTTGCCTTACTATACTATGACTTTTTTTTTGACATTTTCATGCCTTACAATACTTTGACGTTTTGTTTGACAAATTTTTGCCTTACTATAATATGACACTTTATGACTTACTATACTATGACGTTTTTGGACATTTTTATGCCTTACTATATTATGACGTTTTTTTCACGTTTATATGCCTTAATATAATATGAAACTTTATGCCTTACAATACTATGACGTTTTTTGACATTTTTATGCCTTAATATACTATGACGTTTTTTCATGTTTTTATGCCTTACTATAATATGACACTTTATGCCTTACTATACTATGTCGTTTCTTGACATTTTTATACCTTACTAAACTATGAAATTTTTATCACTTTTTTTTCCTTACTATACTATGACGTTTTTTTGACAAATTTATGCCTTACTATAATATGACACTTTATGACTTACTATACTATGACGTTTTTTTACACGTTTATGTCTTAATATACTATGACATTTTTTTCACTTTTTTTTGCCTTACTATACTATGATGTTTTTTTGACATTTATATGTCTTAATATAATATGACACTTTATGCCTTACAATACTTTCACGTTTTTTTGACATTTTTATGCCTTACTATAATATGACACTTTATGACTTACTATACTATGACGTTTTTGGATGTTTTTATGCCTTATTATAACATGACACTTTATGCCTTACTATACTATGTCGTTTCTTGACATTTTTATGCCTTATTATAACATGACACTTTATGCCTTACTATACTATGTCGTTTCTTGACATTTTTATACCTTACTATACTATGACATTTTTTTGACATTTTTTTGCCTTACTATACTATGACTTTTTTTTACATTTTCATGCCTTACAATACTTTGACGTTTTGTTTGACATTTTGATGCCTTACTATAATATGACACTTTATGACTTACTATTCTATGACGTTTTTGGACATTTTTATGCCTTAATATACTATGATGTTTTTTCACTTTTTTTTGCCTTACTATAGTATGACGTTTTTTTCACGTTTTTATGCCTTACTATAATATTACACTTCATGCCTTACTATACTATGACGTTTTTTGACATTTTTATGCCTTAATATAATATGACATCTTATGCCTTACTATACTATGACGTTTTTTCCCTTTTTTTTGCCTTACTATACTATGACGTTTTTTTCACGTTTTTATGCCTTACTATAATATGACTCTTTATGACTTACTATACTATGACGTTTTTGGACATTTTTATGCCTTAATATACTATGACGTTATTTTCCCTTTTTTTTTTGCCTTACTATACTATGACGTTTTTTTCCCGCTTTTATGCCTTACTATAATATGACACTTTATGCCTTACTATACTATGACGTTTTTTGACATTTTAATGCCTTAATATACAATGACGTTTTTTTCACTTTTTTTTGCCTTACTATACTATGACTTTTTTTTTGACATTTTCATGCCTTACAATACTTTGACGTTTTGTTTGACATTTTTATGCCTTACTATAATATGACACTTTATGACTTACTATACTATGACGTTTTTGGACATTTTTATGCCTTACTATATTATGACGTTTTTTTCATGTTTTTATGCCTTACTATAATATGACACTTTATGCCTTACTATACTATGTCGTTTCTTGACATTTTTATACCTTACTAAACTATGAAATTTTTATCACTTTTTTTTCCTTACTATACTATGACGTTTTTTGACAAATTTATGCCTTACTATAATATGACACTTTATGACTTACTATACTATGACGTTTTTTTACACGTTTATGTCTTAATATACTATGACATTTTTTTCACTTTTTTTTGCCTTACTATACTATGATGTTTTTTTTTGACATTTATATGTCTTAATATAATATGACACTTTATGCCTTACAATACTTTGACGTTTTTTTGACATTTTTATGCCTTAATATAATATGACACTTTATGCCTTACTATACTATGACTTTTTTTTTGACATTTTTTTGCCTTACTATACTGTGATGTTTTTTGACATTTTTATGCCTTATTATAGTATGACGTTTTTTTGACATTTCTATGCCTTATTATAACATGACACTTTATGACTTACTATTCTATGACGTTTTTTTCACGTTTTTATGCCTTAATATGCTATGACGTTTTTTGACATTTTTATACCTTACTATACTATGACATTTTTTTGACATTTTTATGCCTTACTATACTATGACTTTTTTTTACATTTTCATGCTTTACAATACTTTGACGTTTTGTTTGACATTTTGATGCCTTACTATATTATGACGTTTTTTTCACATTTATATGCCTTATTATAATATAACACTTTATGCCTTATTATACTATGAAGTTTTGACGTTTTTATGCCTTAATATGCTATGACGTTTTTTTCACATTTTTATGACTTACTATTCTATGACATTTGTTCTCTTTTTTATGCCTCATAATACTATGACATTTTTTAACCATTTTATGCCTTAATATACCATGACTGTTTTTTTTACATTTTTATGCTTACTATATTATGACGTTTTTTTCACGTTTATATGCCTTAATATAATATGACACTTTATGCCTTACAATACTATGACGTTTTTTGACATTTTTATGCCTTAATATACTATGACGTTTTTTCATGTTTTTATGCCTTACTATAATATGACACTTTATGCCTTACTATACTATGTCGTTTCTTGACATTTTTATACCTTACTAAACTATGAAATTTTTATCACTTTTTTTTCCTTACTATACTATGACGTTTTTTGACAAATTTATGCCTTACTATAATATGACACTTTATGACTTACTATACTATGACGTTTTTTTACACGTTTATGTCTTAATATACTATGACATTTTTTCACTTTTTTTTGCCTTACTATACTATGATGTTTTTTTGACATTTATATGTCTTAATATAATATGACACTTTATGCCTTACAATACTTTGACGTTTTTTTGACATTTTTATGCCTTACTATAATATGACACTTTATGACTTACTATACTATGACGTTTTTGGATGTTTTTATGCCTTATTATAACATGACACTTTATACCTTACTATACTATGTCGTTTCTTGACATTTTTATACCTTACTATACTATGACATTTTTTTGACATTTTTTTGCCTTACTATACTATGACTTTTTTTTACATTTTCATGCTTTACAATACTTTGACGTTTTGTTTGACATTTTGATGCCTTACTATATTATGACGTTTTTTTCACATTTATATGCCTTATTATAATATAACACTTTATGCCTTATTATACTATGAAGTTTTGACGTTTTTATGCCTTAATATGCTATGACGTTTTTTTCACATTTTTATGACTTACTATTCTATGACATTTGTTCTCTTTTTTATGCCTCATAATACTATGACATTTTTTAACCATTTTATGCCTTAATATACCATGACTGTTTTTTTTACATTTTTATGCTTTACTGTACTTTGATGTTTTTTGACAATTTAAGGCCGTAATAAACTATGACATTTTTTCACTTTTTTATGTCTTACTATACTATCATGTTTTTTGACATTTCTATGCCTTATTATAGTATGACGTTTTTTGACATTTTTATGCCTTAATATAACATGAAATTTTATTCCTTACTATACTATGACATTTTTTCAATTTTTTATGCCTTAATACACTATGATGTTTATTCCACATTTTTATGCCTTACTGTACTATGACTTCTTTAGCCTTGTCATACAGTGATTTTCTTATGCCTTTGCTATATTATGATTTTGTGATGGGGTAGCACAATAACAGTCCTATGGCAATGTAGCACAATGGTTAGAATTATTGCCTTGCACTGCCAATGTTTCTGGTTCGAATCCTGGCCTGGGGCCAGTCTGTGTGGAGTTGCATGTTCCCCCTGTGATATGGACATTATGACATTTTATGCCTCAATATACTATGACTCTCTTAGATGTTTTTATGCATTGGTATACTATGACATTGTTATGCCTTATTATAACATGACATTTTTATGATATTGTATGCCTTACTATACTGTGATGTTTTTGACATTTTTATACCTTAATTTACGATGACGTTTTTTCACTTTTTTATGCCTTACTATACCACATCCTTTTTTTCCTCTGTATACTATGATGGTTTTCGTGGATATTATGTGCTGGGAGCAACGACTTCCCTGACTCATTGTCACCACAAGGTTTGCAGACTCCAAGACAGAGACAGATTAGCTGTTTAACCGTCAGCACAGCAGCAAATAAGCATATTTTCCTGAATGCTGAAATATAATGTAACTCATGCCTCCATCTTACCATTACAAAAGGGTTAGACCTCAATGTCTGCTGAATGTGAGCGAGTAAACAAATAGCTCATACCGCCCTCAAATCAAAGTAATTACAGAGGCGATAGATTTGGTGGTAATTGGTTGAGAGAGACATTTTACCAGGTGACTGGGTTTGCGTGAAGTCGTAATTAAAGACATTTTGAGGGAGCAGCTGAGAAGAGGCTTAGTGGGGTAGGTTCCAGTAGCTTCATTATCACGGTGCTGACAACACCGTAAGCTGACAAATGTTTGCTCGGAATATCATAATGGTTTCTGTTGATACTGGGGTTGGACTACTGCTTTCCTATTAGCATATAAATTAATAGTGTGGGTAATTCAAGTAGAAGAGAAAGCTCACGATTCAATCCACCAGCCCGCACGAACCATGAATTAAAATGTAAACTTTTAAACGTCACTCACTCCCTTTGTGTCTCTCAGTTTCCTCTCGTCTTTCTCACTTCCTATTTTTCCTCGCCTCCCTCCTTCTTGCGCTCCAGTTGTGACAGAATGAGAGAAGTCTTTTGTGCCTCTGCTGTTACGTAGTTCAATATTTCATGGGAGCACACGAGCTGATGGAGGGAATCATTGGCGTGCTGAGACAGTCTTCAGACTTGAATTGTCAGTGTTGAAAAGGAAAATGGTGGTCATCCAGTTTTCAAGATCTTCTTTAATTGTTGCGCTTAATTATCATCCACTCATCCTGGTCCTTTTCTGTTATCACCTCTTCATCGTCCATTTCCTCCACAGACAGACTCTCCATCCTCTAGAGGAAGGTGTCTAAGTGGTGAATGAATGTATAATACATGATGGGAAGAGGCCTGTTTTAATGACAGAGAGCCTCAAGTGCAAGATGCTGCTTACTTATTAAGAGCTGCTGGCTTCCTTCTCACAAAGCACAGATCCATTCAGTTTGATTATTGCATTTTTTTTTTTACCATTAAGGATTAATTGTGCAAACAGGCCTTCATCATGAAACCCTTTTTGACACGTCGCGGTAGGAGAAGCAAAACATCCCCCTTATTCACTCATTCACTATTCCATCAACCAGTAGTTTACTATTTATACATCATCTCTGACAGCTGAAGTGTTGCACATGAGTTTTCACATCTTTTTTTTTTTGCATTGCATTGTGGGATTATTAGCAGAAAGTAGTGCCTATGCCATAGACATGACTTTTCTCCTTCCATTGTGGGAATCTTCTCATCTGTAACTTATAACTTAACTTCCTAAGTCATTCACCTGTTAGTTAGCAGATAGTGAGCAAACCTGGATGATAACTGGATTATTTGAGGCTAATAATCGAGAGTAAAAATCAAATCAAATAACTGATCTGTTGTGACAGATCAATGACACAATATAAGACAGTCAAGCTGTTATTGAATATTGAGTTATTATGAAAAAAGATTACCTTAAATAAAGCTGTGTTAAATACATGTTACCCATGCTAAATGCAAACATTAATTCATCTGTAATTGGACTGTAATGCGTTATTTCAGACTCTTTGTGTGCAGTTAGAAAACTGACAATTCTTCATCATGTTATGTCTGTATTTGTCTCCACAGGGTCACAATATCTTCTCCAACCTCTCGTCCACAGAGTACAGCGACCTCATGCAGCTGTTGAAACAGTCCATCTTGGCCACAGACCTCACACTTTACTTTGAGTATGTTCTGCTAAACACACTCTGCTTATTAAACTGTTAAATCTTCTGTTAGCCAGACGTCCACAGAGTTCAGTGTGACTGTTTTGCACTGAAGCACACTGACTGCTATTCTGCCTCTTGACAAGGTTTACTGTAGGTTTGTAGGCTTCTTTTAGGTAACACCGCCCCCTTGTGGATTTTATGTAATTTACACCTGCATATATATATATTCTTGTTTCCCCTGTAGGAACAGAAACACCTTCTTTGAGCTGGTCAGCAAAGGAGAGTACAACTGGAACGTGAAGGCTCATAGAGACATGTGCAGGTACACAGCACACAGCAACAACAGCTTTGTCTCCTTAAGACTTTTTTTGTGCTAAGTCTGTTATAAATACCAAGTAATAAATAAATCTGTTGGTTTGATCTCCTCTCAGATCCATGATGATGACAGCATGTGATCTTGGTGCCGTCACTAAACCTTGGGAAATATCACGCAAGGTGAGAAATGTGGGGTAAACTCTCTCCATATGTATAAAATACAAAGGAAACCTGGATCTGTTTTAGCATCTAAGCCACCTAGAGCTGAAATGATTTGTTCTTTGACTGGAAGACGATTGACAGAAAACTATTTTGATAATTTCTGAAAAAGATTTTTTAAGATTCCCTAGTTCCAACTTCAGAATTGTGGATATTTACTGCTTTTCTTTGTCTTATGTGATTAAGAGAACAGAACATTTGTGGGTTTGAACTGTTAGTTGGAGAAAACAAGCAATTTGTCTTCCACAATTTCCTAACATTCTATAGACTATACTATTAATTGATTCATTGAGAACATAACTGGCAGATTAATTGATGGTGAAAATAAGAGTTAGTTGCTCTCCCGCACTAATGATTTCTGTCTTTTCAGGTGGCAGAGTTGGTGACCAGCGAGTTCTTCGAGCAGGGCGACAGAGAGAGATCAGAGCTGAAGCTCACGCCCTCTGTGAGTAGCTGCCGAACCATCTCTCGTTTAGTGCTTTTTGCTGTTCGTTTCACCTCCATGACCTCCACAAGCTGATGATGCTGAAGATATGTTTTCTCTGCAGTTCCAAACATACTGAGTGCGTAGGAAACATGAGAGCTCGTGTCTTGTAGTGTGAGAAAAGTGTACTGTCAGCTTGACCGCTCCGCTGCCTTGCTGCTGTGCCAAGAGCAAAACTGTGGACCGTGTAACAATCATTCTTAAAAAAAAAAAAAAAAACTCCTCCTGCACAGGGTTCAAAAAAATACTGACCTTTCTATTCATTCAGCTGTAAACACAGGCTTTTTGGTTTAGTGGAGCTCTACGAGCTTTGACTTGCTGACAGCAGAGATGATAAAAATGAGAGTGTAAAAATAGCCTAATAATAAGAATAATAATTAGCAGGGACAGACTTTGGTCCTTATGAAGATATTTGTCTTAATTCCTGATGTATTCATACTGTGCTCTGAGCCACAGCACCTCAACAGAAAAGTCCTGTCTGTTTGAGTGAGGAGCTTTGAAGGCTGAACTGTTTTGCAAGTTCTTAAAGGGGGAAAAAAAAACCAACAGCTTCTGTTTGCAATTAATGGCTGTTGACTAATCGAGCCAGGCCACATTGCCTCCCCTCTGAAATAACTAATGCAGTAGCCTCTGGTCTGCCGCTTGTGTCAAACCTTTACCGCTCCATGTGTGGGTGTTGGAAATTAAATATTAACTTCTAAGTCGTAGCCCAGTAACTATCTCTGAAGCACAGCCTCAGTGGAGCCTCTCAAGTTCAGGCTGCAGAAGAATGAAGGAGAATAGAGAATGTACATGAAATAAACTCATTTGTCGTGAGAGAAAGGGAGAATTTTCTCCAAAGCAGTAACAGCAGCACTTTAGGGACTGTAAAAACCTGACTTGTAGCCTTACAGTAAGCAGAGTCATATCTCTCCTTTGTTTCTCCAGTGTGAGCAAAAATGCAGGCATAAACAAATTCTCTCTGTCTTTTGTGTTTCAGGCCATCTTTGATCGAAACAGGAAGGATGAGTTGCCAGGGCTTCAGCTGGAGTGGATTGATGGAATTTGTGCGCCGCTGTACGAGGTAACGCTCAAGGCTTCACTGCTCTCTGGCCTTCATTGTGTCACGCTTGTCACACATCCGCCTCTGACATCAGCAGTCGCTGTCCTTCCTCAGCTATTGTCCCCCGACTGACGCCAGCAATGAAGCTGTCACCAACTATTCAACTTTCTTTGCAGCCACAGATTTCTCACTGGAAAAAAAGAAATGCTTTATTGAAAGCTCTGAACTTCAAGGTTTCATCCTGTTCTTTTGAGCAGAGTAGAATGAGTGTGCACTTTCTGACTGCAAGAAAGCTCAGAGGTAGTGGAGTGTGTGAATAGAGCTGTGATGTTAGTTGGGTGAAATCCCCTTAGTAAGACAGTGTACTTTGGGCTTCACTGCACAGTAATGAAATAAGGACTGACTCCTGACTGCATGCGTTTCTTCTGAGACGCACACACAGACAAACAGGCTGATTTTACTGTAGGATCCCGGCAGAGCAAATATTAGGGTCAGAGTTAGAGTAGATCCAGTGACTATCTTTGAGGGAATTAATGGAAATCTATACAGTGTCCTCGCTGGTATAGCAATGTGTGTTCGTGTGTGCGTGCTTCTGAATGACGTCAAGGGAGACTCACCTGCCCCTCCCACTGCCAGCAGTGGTGGCTGTGTGGGAGGAGGAAGAAGAAGAAGAAGAAGAAGAAGAAGGCTGACTTACTGAAGAGATCAGGTCTGTAAAGAGATGAGGCGTGTTGAAGGCACATTCATGAAAGTCAAACAGAAGAGGAGCCGTGAAAGGAGTCAAGGATAAAATAGTTCATTCATTCTTACAGCACTGGGTGATTTCTTTGCTTTTGTACTGTTAGACCTCCTTCCTTTTTTCTGCTGTCATATTAAACACATTACTCTTAATCACCATGAGTAGAAAACAAACAATAGATCATCTTCACGTCTATTGAATTATCCTAGGATCAGTGTCAAAAGTTTGAGCAGACTAATCTGTGCAGGGCTCTGGTTTCACCATTTTTACCGTCTCTGTAGTGTAGATAAAAAGCATCAAAGTGGCGTGTGTGTGTGTGTGTGTGTATGTGTGTGTGTGTTGTCTGCGTGGGGGGTTTGTCTCCACACTGCTTTATGTAAAGGCTGATGTTTGGAGAATGCAGATATGGAGCTCATGATCATGCTGCTGCCAATTAAACTTGCGAGGGGGAGAACAGAGGGAAGTTCGGAGGCGGCAGGGTTTTTGTCCGTGGGCGGAAGAGATCTCGTTCTTGATCTCGCTGATCTCCTTCTCCTGGTGGTGGCTCGCTACTTTGTGGAATCTTAATCCCCCATTATATAACCTTCCATCTTCATACCCCACCATATGAAAGTCTCTCTCTCCTTCCTCTGACTCTACCTCAGTGGAATAATGATGCTGCACACACACCAATGACAGTGTCCCACAGAGGGTACATACCGCAGAGAACGGGGGAAATTGTTCTCTTGTAAAAAAAAAAAAAATCCTCTCCTTTTAACCTGCAGACGAGACAAATCCATAAAGATTAGATGATCAGTGCACTCGGTTTTTGTAGTTCTTTAAAATTACATGCCTGTAGGACACATGCAATCGCAGTGTGATGATGGCTTCAAATATTGAACATTTTCACAATCAACACACACTCATTTACACAAGGGCTTGAAATGCTTCACTTTAGCAGTATACAAACATTTCATTAATGAGGAAAAGTGGTTTATAACACCCTATAATGTAGTTGTAAGCAGATATACATGAATCTTAATTTGCGTGTGTTTGTTAACAACTGTAGCTCCTCCTGTGGGCATCCATAAGTACATGCTGGTGTATAAACAGATGATAAATGATAATACGGCTACAGGCCCAATAATAGCGGTAATAACTGCTTTAATAGTATAATAGTAATAGTATACATTTGTCTTCACAGGAGAAGTTATAATTGTTGACAAATATTGTACATTAATGAACACTTGAAATGTCCTTAAATCTGCATCCAACTACATTATGATGTGTTATAAAGCATTTATTACATGAAATAGGGGAGATTAAAGTAAAGTTTTACAATAATTATCAATTAATCTTGTATTAATACCATTTCATCTGCATGTGATTTTCCTGATTAATTGTGAAAATCTCTCTCAAGACAGACAGCTGCACCACATAAAACACAGAGATTGATAAACATAAAACACATTATTACAATTAAATGTCGCTGTTCATAACTTAGTCTTACTGGACAGCCAACTTACATCCTTTGTGTATGATTGTCTGTTCTATGATTGAAAAAATGTTGAAAATATAATATCAGTAATAACAGCAATAAATAAAAGTAATAGTAATACATTAATTAATCTACTGTAACATATGTCAGAGAATAGTCAAAAATGCTAATTTCCTGAAGCCCATGTTGATTTTTTAAATAGCTTGTTTTGTTTGATCAAGAGTTCAAAACCCCCAAATCACTGATTTAAAATCTCATTAAACAACACAATGTTTGACGTTTTTGCTAAAAACTAACCATAGCAATTATTCAATTGTCAAAACAAATCATTGCAATTCTACATCTCTGCACAGTGCTCACACATATGAACCAGATGTGTGCAGACACTCAACAAACAAGCAGAGCTGAAGCAGTCTGACTCCAGAAATGTGCATCGACTTCATCTCAAATCACAGAAATGGAAATCCATGTGGTGCTCTAATGTTCTTCGGCATCACAGGTGAAGAGCTTCATAATTAGCAGCGCGACCATTCCAGCAATTACAATATTATGCATTATTAAGTCAGATATTAGTACAAATAATGAACCTCCCATGAGCTAAAGTGAGCAGACAGCGGCGTTTCGATAAAGACAGGAAAGTTGTCTTGATATCTGAGCAAGTGTTTTGATTGTTCATATGAATGAGTGAATACAACCGCTGAATATTAATGCATTTGCAAATTGCCAGCCTGCATTTAAAGCTGAGTTAATTCACAGCTGTGATTAGTTGTGTTAGAACAGATATGATTTCCCTTTCATGCATACAATACACAATCCCCAGAGTAGGTGTACAGTAAGTACTTGAATCATTTTTGCAATGGCTGGCCATTCGACTCCTACATATGCGTGTGAATAAATGAAAGATTTTATTGTTTCGAATGTGGGACCCATGCCCACATGTTATATTTCCATATGAAACAGGGTTAATGAAACAGTAACTAATTACACAGACTTCCCTGGAAATCCAATAGACACAGAAGACGCTGTTAGCAGAACAGAGGGAACAAAATCCCCCTGTCTCCCAGGTAATTTATTAAAATGTTGGATGACAGCTTTTACTACACTGCAACAGTTACACAGTTACAGTTTAACACAGGAAAATGACAAAGGCAACTAATCTCAGTCACACATGTGCCTCTAATCTTTAATGAGCAGCCATTTAATGGACTGCTGCTATCAACTGGCTGTATGTTGCTGTTATTGTAGTCCGGTGTTCTTTGTTTTGTTTCATTTGTTTTGCCGATATAGTGTGTTTGATGAATAATGTGCTGCTTTTCTAGCCCCAGTTTACTGTATATATAGCCTACCAGTTTATGCCTCTTGTCACAAAGCTGAGCATCACTTTTTCAAAAAGAAAAAAAAAAAGAGAAAACAAAAAAACAAAAACACAAATCTTTGAAAAATCCAACACTTATCGCTGTTCTAGTATTGCCCGAATCCTCAAGGTCTCCTCTAACCATCTGGATGAAAGAACACAATGCTTCTCAAATTGCAAAGTTACTGACCTGATGGCGATCTCCTGACCTTTCCTCTAGCGCCACCATGAGGTTGACATTTGTGGCTTTTAGTGAAATATCTCCTAAGCTGTTGAATGGAACCATAATCATTTGGATTTGGATTTCCTTTAGCACTATCATCATGTCAAGTTTTTAATGTGTTCAGTAGTTTGGTTAATGACTAAGTACTTGCAAAACTAATGACACTCCCAATAGCCTCAGTTGTAGCTTGTGTTTAGTGCTAATTAATCAAGTTAGCGCTGTTATTGTAAGCACCACTGTGGTTAATACAGCCTCCCAGCGTTGCAACTGGAGACTCTTATTTGGGAAAAGATCACAGGCTATTTTTTTTTTAAGAAAAACAAATGTTTGGCTCTGTGACCATAATGTGATTGTAATATACTAGAGTCATGAACTGGGACTGCTGCTTTTCATGCTGATGATGTTTTTTCCTTTATATTTCATTTTTTCCAGTAACACTTCACTCGAAACCCACACATTTAGTATTTAAACCCAGTATAAACATCAAATTATGGTTTATAACACTGTATTTCAGACGTTTGCAAATATAAATGTTTATTCTCATCTTTCTCCCTCTTTCTCTCTCTAGACTCTGGTCAAGTTAAATCCCAAACTCCAGCCGATGCTTGACATGATCAAAGCTAACAGGGCCAAATGGGAGGAACTGAACAAGAAGAGACAGCGTGGGCAGAGTGTCTCTGCGCCCGCGAGCCCATGCAGTGGCGACAGCACAGAAACCAGTAGCTGCACTGTGGCCAAAACCGGCAGCACACCCTGCTGCAGCAGCGATGCTGATGGCACAACATCTAAACCTGTTAGTTAGCTTCTGTTGCCACCTCCGAGCTGATCTCTTAGGCTTATACCCTCTTAAATGCAGCCTGCAACAGAGGCAGTGCAGTGCATGCAGAGGTTCTTGGGCTCTGCTCCTCTTCGCTTTTTGCTACTAGAGATGAGCTTTAGACTTGAGTGCGGCGCTATCATAGAGGTTTTTCTGCTCCCCTCAGTCTTCCCATGCTGAAGGCTGACAGAGCTGTGTTTGGCAAGCTTGTCGGAGCAGCTACAAATCAGCTGATGACACCATGTCAGAAAGGAAACTCAAACCACTGTGTCAACATGTCAACCAGTGAGCTAACACTAACTATTTCGGGCATTGCACAGATTTTCGGCACAACAAGGCATGAAGAATATTGGAGAGGAATGTTTGCCTCTACTGTGGTTGGTTTTGCTCTCGGTACCTCCTCGTTGCTCGCATTTTGTCTGGGGTAACAGAGATATTTTTTGTAAATTTGTACATAGGCTATTGAGTTATTTACAAGTGCTGTTTAAAAAAAACTGTAAGCTCTGGATTGTAATGTGGCTGTAGAGTTTCTGAAGGAGAAAGGGGTGCAGGAACAGCAGGACCTGTGACAGTGCTTGCAATGCAAATTGAGTGCTCCGCTCCCTCCCTTCCTGTGCCTTGTTTTAAGATCCTAATGAAAAATGCATGGCCTCCTCACCAAGATTCTTAGATAGTATGGAAATCCATGTTGAACCATGACGTATTTTTGCCATAATTTGTAAAACCAATGACTGCAGTTTTGTCTCGACCCCATGTTAGACACAAAACACTCACATTATATACATATGGAAATCTATTTTGCCCAATTTTATAAACGCAGGGTCTCACGTGTCACACACACAAACACACACACAATGTGCCTTGATGAAGTTGTTCTGGTATCACATTAATTTCTGCAGAAAAAACATTTATCTACTGATTTCACACTGACAGCTGAAACATAAAGCAAAGTGATATAAATCCTCACTAAACTACATCTAAAGGAACAGATCATAAGTTTTGGAAATATGCTTACTTGCTTTCTGTTGAAGAGTCAGATCAGATCAATCCCACTCTAATGTCTCTCTGTTACATGTTACAGCCAGGAGCCGGTTAGCTTAGCTTAGCATAAAGACTGGAAACGGGGAAACAGAAATTAAATCTGCCTACTAGCAACTCTAAAACTCATTATTTAACACTTTATCTCGTTTTGTTTTCATCCATACAAAACCAAAGTGAACAAAAGACTACTCTCTGTTTTACAAAGGGTTATGTGTTGGACTATTTCTTGTCCATGGCCAGTAATTTCTTGCAGTCTCCACTGGTTGCCTTTATCCAGGAAACAGTCTGGCATAAGACATAAGACAGGGTTTAAGACACAAGCCTTCATAAAACACTGAATAGTCATTTTTACACATCAGTTTTTGAACATTTTAAACAAACGAGATTCAGTGTGTTAATTGGTGAGTTTTAGAAGTGCTGGTGGGCGCATTTTGTGTCTGTTGGACAGAGCCAGGCTGGTTTCTCCAACTGTTCTACAAGCTAACTAGCTAACAACACCTAACTATCTGTAGCTTTATTTAAGGGACAGGTAAAAGATCGATATTTTCTCATCTTACTTTCCCCCATAAAGCGAATAAGTGTATTTCCTAAAATGTCAAACTTTTGCTTTAATTTAATTTTTGGCCTTTTCTGAACGCTCACAAATGCTACATAAACAGCTTTTATAATCTCTAGAAGACTGAGACACGGAGACTTGTAGGACTGAAGTGCCCATTTAGTCACAAGCTATTAATTTCATTTTATTATTATTCTAAGTATTTTTTGGGGGTAGGGGTATGCCTTATGAGTTGTGTTGTACCTTTGTTAACTGGAGTTTAAAATGTGACTGTGCACATTGTGTGGCATGGATCTGTATTCTCTACTGTATTTAGTTGAAGAGCTGAATTGAGGTCAACCAGAAGAATTTTGAATTGCATGTTTTATGCAGTATTAGATTCAACCACTTGCTAAGGATGTAGCAAACGTGTGAGCCAACAAATACCTCGTATTTTGAACTTCATCAGTAAACACGTTATCTCATCGGAAATGCATGACTTAAATTCTATTGCATCATGTTACGTGAATTATGAATATCGCTGTTCTATTTTTCTATTAGGTCTCCAAATGTGGCCAACTTCTACTTGTCTTTTTTGCAATGTAATGTGCTTCTTGTATTTCTTCTTTCCTCTCCCAGTTTGGACTCTGGATTTATTTATGGCGGGCTAAACTGAAAGAAACCTAAGGCATGAAAAGGCAAATGTGCAATGTTTCTGTTCAGAGTTTAAATAAAAAATATGCTGCTATATGTGCTGTGGTTTATTCTGAAATCAAAATCTTTATAGTACTCCACTACATTAAATATTGTACTTTTCACTCCCCTGCATCTATCTGACGGCTCCACTACACAGATTAAGATGCTACATACAAAACATGATGATTTTATAAGATGAATAACTGGGATAAACATCCCAACAGAAGGCTATATACAATTAAAATGAACCAACTGCAACAGTAATAGTCTACTTATACTTAAATGCATCAGTAACAACAATCCAATGAAACAATGTATAAAAGTAAAACACTAATAATGGAGTATTTTTATTACCCAGTAGTTCTACTTTAACTTAGGGGCCTTAACTCCTCTTCCACCATTGATTCTACCTCCCAGTTCACACAGTATTTCTCCCAGTGCAGTGCTGACCTCCTGTGGACACATGAATCACTACACACAAACTGTATCTCTCAATGAAATAGTACAGGCATAAGCACATTTCATTGAGACACATTTAAAGTCATGGAGAAAAACTGCACGATGTAGTCAGATTAGAGGGAGCGTTTTAACAAGAGAATAGGAATTGGCTGCAAATATACGAGTCTGTAATCAATATTGCACAACTCTGGCTGTTACAGTGTTTAATCAGAAATAAATATATGTTCAAGTCTAAATCCTTCATGTCTTATTTATACCCAATATATTCATCCAGACAATCCTGGGTATTAAGCTACAGAGGGATGTAATAGCTGCAGTGAATTTCATCGTCCAAGGCTGAGCTCTACTGTTGTTGATAGGTGGCGGTGACGTCAGCAAGCCAGTGTGTGGGTGGCTGTGTGGGTGAAGATGACTCCCAAATGAGCTTGTGTGTAGAAAAAAAAAAAAGAAAAATAAAAGCCTGTCAGGAAGTGAAAAGACAGGCTCTGTTAAACTCCTCTGTGGTGGTTTACCTTGAGCTCAGTGCAGTGTAGGTAGCGAAAGAGCAAAAAAAAAAAAAAAACAGCTCTCAGGCTCTTGTTGACCCTAAATAGGGATTAAAGTATATGACGGGGAGATGGGCGGTGGGGGATTTCTGCTCTCTTAACAGTGTTGCATATTAGCTCAGAGATAAATCAACTGGGATGTTTTAGTTCAATTTATTGCACAAACAGCGTTGACAAAATGTACTTGGATGTTACTACATTGTTAAGAGAAGTGGAAAATAACAACAACAAAAAAAAAAAAACAGGTACGTCCATAACATTCAAAAGCTCTCACACATTTTTGACACGGAAGGTTAAATATCAGATGGTGAGTGGATCCCAAACGAATCTGTTTCTTTGGGGGAATATTAAGAATTAAAAGGACATGGTGGTCCAGGAAAATGTGAAAAATGCAAAGCACAGATCAGAAGGAAAAAAAAGCAGACAGCTCTCTTAAAGCTAAACTTGGCTTCAAAACGAGTAGTTAAATGATACAAGTCTGGTATCAAATTGTAGTACATTACAGTATCCATTCCAGAAGCCTCTTACATAATATAGATACAATAACAATTAACAACAAAGAACAACCAATTATATGGAGCAGAAACAATTCAATACAGTGTCTTTAACGTAGGAAACATGATGTAGTAGAGTTTAATAGAAAGTTTTAGCACATGTAACAGTCACAAATATCGACATTTCATATCTCTCAGAAGGGTCGTCTTTGCATATGTGGATTAAAAAAAAAAAAATCTACTTTAGCTGTGCATGATTTGAATGTATGTGAAGGTGGCGGTTACATAATCAGACAGATGTTTATAGTAATGTTTATATGGTCTGATGTGTTGAGTCTTTGGTACAACGTGAGCACCGGGATCCAGAGGCCTTAAATTGCAAAAACGGTCAGACTGAAGCAGGCATGATCGAAAAAACGCGATGGCTTTTTTTTCCCACGTCACTTTCTCAGTAACAAACCATGCAAGGAAAACCATTTCAGTACAAAAACTAAACACACAAGGATTATCTCTCTTTGTAATCATACTGTAATTCTAAGGGTTATTACTTTTTGGTGGGGCTGTGGAGTTTTTAGTGGAACAAGTTGGTCAGTAGAGGAACACGCACACGTAGACGAGAAAGTCTCTTATGGCAATAGGTCAATACAACAAAAGGCATGAGGGCATGAAAAAGACAAACAGGAGACACTGACACCATCATGTCCAAGTCTGTTTAGCTTCACAAAGGGACTCACTGTACACCAGAGTGTGCAGTAGGAGAAGAGGAAGGCAGACAAAAGCTTTAGAAAGGCACAGGGCTTTAGAGAGCGCATTCATCTAGAACTTACCACTAAAGAAGTGCCACACACACACACACACACACACACACACACACACACACACACACACACACCACACACACACACACACACACACACACACACACACACACACACACACACAACCACACACACACATGAGAAAAATAAAAACAAATTTAAGGGTAAACTATGTTGGCAAGGATTTTTAGGAAGAGGTTAAACAAAAGCAAATATGACAAAAAAAAAAAATCAAGGTTTTGTTGCATCATGTCAGGATGCATCGTGGCTGCCGCTCCAACAAGCTGAGGCCACGACACAACAGCAGAAATGAGCTTCAACATGAACGACAAAGATTGTTACAGCATATTAAGTGCAATATAATGTAAAAGAAAAAGGTTTGGGTGAATCAGTAAATGGCACTGAATTACACTAATGATGAAAAAGACAAAATCTCTGTCCATTTTAAATTCACTTTTAGTATCTATTAATCCAAAACGCACAAGATGCTTTTAGAAAAAGGTGAGATACAGATGGAGAGGAGCGGGATATTAGAGGAGGTTCCTGTTGCCGAAGATGTTATTGGGGTCCACAAAGTCTTTGACAGACTTGAGCATCCCCATGCCGACATTGGAGACGGTCTCTCTCATCCACTCCTTCCGAAGTTTCCCCACTGAATGACAGAGAAGAGAAAATAAATAAATAAATAAACTCACGGAAGAAGACCGAAGGGGGAGAAATAGAGGAATCGGCACGGCTGATTGCTCAGCAGGCTGCTGGGAGCCAATCAATCTTGTGAGAGTGAGTGAATAAACAGAGGGTGATAAATGCTTTTATTCAGAGAGGAGAAATGTTTTGCATGGCATGATTTATGGAGCTCAGCAGACTATCAAACTCATTAGGCTCTGTGTGTTCCCAGAGGAGGAGGCCGGCTGGCGGTTGTAGCGGGCCGTCCCCGGCTCCCTCACTCTTTGAGCCACCACTCCCCTCCAATTCCCTCCCTCCAGAGTCACCGGGGCGTTTTCTGTGTGTGTTTCTGTCTCATTGTGCACACGAGCGCGCTCCTCCTGCTGACCTGCGAGGGTGTTGTGCTTGCTTGTCCTGAACGCTGCTCTGCGCCCTCTGACACCG
Source organism: Seriola aureovittata (assembly GCF_021018895.1). NCBI lineage: Eukaryota > Metazoa > Chordata > Actinopteri > Carangiformes > Carangidae > Seriola > Seriola aureovittata. The sequence goes on from NC_079374.1 coordinate 13,378,849, forward strand.
GCCTGATCGCCAACAGGGTGCCGAAGCCAACCGTGGAGCACCACACAATGGTCCTCTGTCCTCAGCAGGACTTTGGCTCTCAGCCGCTGTTCATCCTCCCTCCTCCAAATCCCCCCAGCCCCCTCCTCCAACCTGAGGAGCGAGTGTGGCTGTGGCATGAAGCCTAGTGAGGGTGCCCATTGCTTCACCAGCTGTCCAGTCCGACATACTCCACAGCGTCTGTACCCGACAGGTTCCTAGCGCAGAGTCTGGAGCCAGCGAGAGGTCTTGTTACTACGGAGGACTGGGAAACCTCGCTGGAGCCAAACTCTTGTTGGAAAACTTCAAATAAAATAGCAACTTTGATTCTCTAAGAGCGAATAAAGCTGCACAATGTTATGGCACAATCTGTGAGCTTTTTTACATTTTTTTTTACTTTTGAATGAATAACGCAGCAGAGGAAACTGAGCCACAGCTGTGATGTGTAGATGTTGAGGTTTTAAATTCATCATTCTTTCAAAGAAAATTGCATTTATTCTATTGGCATTTTTCTTTAATTTGATAATGAAGACTTCAAGAAGAAGAAGAAGAAGAAGAAGAAGAAGAAGAAGAGGAAGGCCCCAAAAGACCCAGACTCAAAGCATATTATTATATATCATGTTTTGTTTTTTTTGGTAATTTAATTAATTGCACATTTGTTAAGCAATCCGAACTACTGAAGTACAATATCAACTAAGGCAGACCCGCCCGTATTAGCTTACTTTGTGGCCCTGTGCTCACATGGTGTATATTCATAAAGAGAGTGCTGTTAGATACAATAACCACAACAGGGGTCCAACAGACAATATTTGCCCCAGGCCTCCCTAAAAGCTTAAACCTTCCATGCCTAGCAGAGTGGAATTGACTAGTCAATCAACAGAAGATAATAATTACTTTTTTGTCAATTTAAACCAAGATTCCCTGGGTCCAGTTTTTCAAACGTGAGGATTTGCTCCTTTTCTCTCTTTTTATCAGCTTTAAGTTTAGCATGGGCTTGTTTAATTGTGATGGGCGTCTTTCATGATTTTTAGATATTTTTTTTAGACTAAAAAAAGACCAAAAAACGGATTATTAAACAATTATAGATTAATTCATCATTTATAAATAACTGTCAGCTGCAGCTTTAGTTGCCAGGCTGAATCAAACTATGATGTTGCAGTTACACAATAATGCACCTTTGTATACCAAGTCACCAAGAACACCCCTGCAGCATCTGTAGGTTGAAAAGTCTCACAGAGAAAAAAAATAAAAACAATAACTAGTCATTAGAAGATTTACGGTGGTTAAATAAAACAAAGGGACTTAATGAAAGACTACATTAAGAAATTAAACTAAACTGAATAAAGAAAATACAAAGACTGATGTAAAAGTCACCGTATGTCAGATCAAAGCTGGGTAAATATGAACTTTTGGAGGTCATGTCAACTTAAGGCAAACATTCAATATCTTTACTCCAAAACTCTATAAGATAAATTTGAGAATAGATCAGCCTGGAACAGCTGCTGCTCGCTGGGTAAACACCTCCAACCGGCAATGTAATCACTTGAGATTAGATACAGAGGTCTGAAAATACAAAGGTGTGTGATGAGTGTTCACACGCCTTCCTCTGCATCGGTACCAGATGCCCCCCTCCCTCAACATGTTAATAGGGCATGTTGAGGGAGGGGGCCGCCCTGACACATTAGAGCGCCGTGTTATCAGAGCCCAGCCAGGAAACCCAGATGGGGATCAGCCATGAGGCTAGTGAGGCCCGTCTCCTGACAAAACAGGGCAGACAGCGGGGTCACCAGAGAGTCTGATACCACACAAACCTCCAGATGGTGACAGAGGGCCCAATCAGCTGCTACCCAATAACTAAGAAAGTACCCTGCTCTCTACCACCTCCTCCTCCTCAGTCCTTCCCCCCCGTCTTCCACCTCCATCCCTCCCTCCTCTATGGAGAGAAAACAGAAGGTGCTGGGACTGCATCATTGCCTCCATCACTGTGATAATTTACACATCTATCTTGTCATATTCTCTCTTTTTTGCTTGCTATTGCAATCAATCTCACCATGCTTGGTCTGTGCAGCTGAGACATGCAAAGAAGTGCAGGTAGTTATTTTAAATGACAGATTTCTTTCTTTTTTTTTTTCTTAAGGTGGCATATTTCTCTGGTGTGGAAAAGCCTGGGGAAGTGCAGGGCGAATGGCACGAGGGGAACATCACTAAATCAGGTCATTTTTCTATCTCCTGAGTGCAGTGACCTGTGTGGAGGTGCAGTTGGCAGACTTAGAGAGATTGGAACTCTGTGGAGCCACAAGGTGAGGTGAAGATGCTGCGCACCCTGGGGTGGCCCTCATAGAGAGGAGACTGTGGAGGCCGAGCTGAGCTTCACCCCTTCGACGCGCTGTTCTCACCCTTGCCGGGTTTCTCTGACAAATGGGGGTCAGGACATGAAAGACGGGGTAAGGTAGTGGCCCTGCATTCCTGTGATATGGCCAAGGTGGAGGTATGGGCTGGGCAGCCGCGGTGCAGGGCTGATAGATGGATGACTCTCCTGGTGATGGATGTTCAACAACTCTTCACCGCTGCGACACAGGTGACCTAGTTAAAGAGGACATTTCTCCCGGTACTCTGGCTTCCAGAACCAAAGAATAATCAAACAGACAGAGGTTTGGCCAGTGAGGAGAGGCGATGAAACCGACTCCTTCTTAAGTTAAACTCAACAGCATTGTTAAGATGGAAAGCAGTCAACACATGAGCTGAGTGCCAGCTGAGTATTATGTCCTGCAGAGAAAGAGGTAGAGCGCTCTGCACACCCAGATTCCCTTACCTACGCCCACGCTGCACCGTGCTGACCTGCTGTAAACACAGGGCCACAAAAATGTATATTTCCTCCGGTGGCCTCCCACCTCACCATCCTTGACTACATCTGTTTTGTTTGATACACAAAAACCAGTGAAACTAGCTCCATTTGTCAAGCGCTGATTGTGGGCAGACAAACCGGCCTGTCTGCGCCCAGATAGCAAGCCCCACTGTTATTAATCACAATTACAGAGTGGGCCTCGTACACGGGAGCTGCATCAATATCCCCTCCTCTCCCCCCTGTCACCTCCCTGTGCTGCTCGGGGTGGCCAGGCCACCGTTTGGAGGTCAGTATACAGCCGGCGATAACGGCTGCATCATTTACCCCGGCCTGCCGCCTCCTTTTTATTAGCAATCTTTTAATTTTGAACCCGTCCCCGCCTTCAGGAAAAATTGTGATTTAATATCGCAGCTGATTCACTGCATACTGTTTTTGACAGGTGTGATGAATAGCCTGAAGTGATGTATGAAAACAGCGAGGCGGATGGCAATATAGATAAGGCAGCCATTTCGGTTAGCCCTGATGGGGCCCAGAGAGTTGTTTCGCCCCCCTCCCCTGCTCACGTTTCATTTGGTCACTTGTGAAATGAACAAATAGCCGAGTCAGTCATTCATCTGAGCTGCAGGAACATATTTTGGACACGTGAAGGAACCAATGAAAGATTTCTGACCAAATGCACATTTACAGCACGACTGGCTGCCTGCTCGCTAGCACGGAAGAGCACACCGGGAAAGCTCGCCATGCTGCCGCTGCCACTCACAACAACCTCTTTTCATAAATTACAATTTAGGGGAAGGTGCAAATATAAATGCTCATGCTATGAAACAGTCATCCAACTCAGGCTGCTGGCTGTGAATAATGTGCACCTGCTTTCAGCAGTACTCACAACATGCTTACAAAAACAGACTTTTTAGTATGAAATTCTTTGAGTTCAATACCTCCATGGTGATGTGACAAGCTTCCTCCATTGGCAAGGATTTCTTCTCTAGCTGCATGCTGGGAAACAAAAAATGAAACCATATATCATATAAATATCATATAATACTATATTCTGACATTCATTCTGCGGGGTGCTGGAAAGTCAACATATCATTACATCAGATGTAATAACAGGACAGGAGCATGGCATAATGCTGGAAAGTGGACTTACCTCCACTTGTTCATACACATGTACTGGATCACTGAGTCCCCTGTAGTTGAAGGCAAAGTAAAAGTAGACACAGGCACCAGCGTCGTACGTCTGAGTCACCCTGTAAAAAACACACATAAGTCATGTTTAAGGAAACAGAAAAGATTCCTTGATGCTTCTCTGGAAAAATCTAATTTACATGAACCCAAAGCGCAGTGTTTTGTAAAGGGGTTCCATTTTCATACAATAAGTGCATTTTTTCCCTCATAATTGGAAAACAAAGTGAAGTGGGAGGTTTGGCTTTCCACAGTGAACCCCTGACCTCAATTCCATTCATTGTTTCCAGAAAGCGGAGGCAGAGTGGAAGCACTGTCACCTTTAATAACATAACATTATCGCACATTAAATGGCCATCAAACACTTTTACTGAATCATCTAAGCCACATTTGTTCTGCAGGTAAGAGAATGACTCAACTGTCACTTTGATGTGGAGCAGAAAATTGATCAGTTTTGTTGTTTTACAAAAAACAAACTCTCCCCACTGTTCATGTAGCTGCTTCTAAATAAAATACAGGTTGAATTCAGGCGTTTTCTCTTGAAGAACATGCGTAATAATCTTTTTGTTGAGAATAAAATGTTCTCTCTCTGGCCTTGTTCCCTGTGGAGGAGCAGGGTGCAGAGCCCTTGTTCATTTGACATGGCCCATCACCTGGCACACTGACTGTTCTAGAGGTTAAATGGACAAATCAATCATGTGACAGACTGCAGCCGGGAAATGAATGGCTGTAGCATAATCAGGCTGAGGACTAATCGGTCCTCAACCAGCTCGCCGTCTGTCAGATTGTCCGTCCGTCTGTCTGTGTGGCTCTTGCTAACTCACTGGGGGTCGGGGGCAGGACTGAGTATGCAATCTCAATACTTTGCAAAAAAAAAAAAAAAAAAGTATTTCCTGTAGATCCAAAGACTTATATATCTTATTCCTCTGTGCCATAGACATCCATGGTTTTCCAAAAACACATCAGTGAGCCACACTGATTTACGTCTTCAGTATGAGCGAACAGGCTGAGTGCCACAGACAGGAAAGAGAAGTCTGTGAGTATCAAAAGACAGACAAACACATTGTGGGTTTTGGTCTTTTCATGGGATTTGTTGACATTAAGAAAAATAAAGGATTAACACCGGCCATGTCCCTTTACAATATCTAAGAACATTAGCTTCTTTTGCTGAATGAGAAAAAAGGGTTTTGAAGAAAAACATATTTTTATGAGAGCTGAAACAATCGATCCATTTACCAAAAAAAAAAAGAATCAAGAAAAACAATAATGCAAAAAGGCTGAACATTTCTTTCATTTTTGCTTCTTAAATGTGATAATTTGCTGCTTTCCTCAATTTTTATATCAAAGCAAATTGAAAATTTGGGGTTTTGAACTGTTGGTCAGACAAAATGTGCAATCTGAAGAGTAGAGATTTTCTAACTATTTTATGACACTGAATGATTAATTGATCAATTGGAAAAAATAATTGATACAAGGGAAATAATTATAAGTTGCAGTACTAGTTTGTATTATTTAAAGACAGTTGATATAAAATAGTTATTTTGGTGTTGGTATGGAAAATAAGAGATTGTATCTGCACTGGTATCCATTGTGAGATCCAATGAATATTATGAGTGTGTGCTCTACCTTCAGGCTCAAACTCATGTTTTCAAACAATACCTGCATGTGGATAACGGTGGAAACTGCACTCCTTTCTCTTTACACTCTCGAACGATGCGCGCCTTTACATTCCGGCAAATGTCCAACACCCTGGAAATAAAGTAAATGTGAGATTGAAAAACTCAAGTCTGGACCAGACAAAACAGAAACAAAATTAGACTTCGTAATGTCACGCATTGCTCATGAAAGGTTTTAAACGTGCAGTCCAAACTGATGTTTGTGCTTTTAAAACATGATTGTCACCTGTGGGGGGTGGGAGGGATCAGGTGCAAAATTATAAAAATTTGGAAAAAGATCACAAGGCCTTGAAAAAGGAGGAGGCGAGACAGACTAACATGATGGCCATTGTGGTGTGGAAATGGCTGCCAGCCCTAAGCATGTGCAGCCGTGTGTGGAGTGTGGAGGATGGGGAGGAGGATGGGTAATGAGCCAGGCACATATGCTCGCCTCAGTGCCTGATCTCTTGGTCTCTCCCGTCAGGCATGTTACACGACATGGAGCTGAGTGTGTTCCTGTTTGTTGTGTGTGTGTTAAAAAAAAAAAAAAAAAAAAGATGATGAAAACATGTAGAAAATGCAGAACACACCACATGTGGATGTGAGATGAATCTGTGCCTCACATTACATTTCCCCCACACCGAACACACACATGGATCTCTCCTCTGTCTGTGTGTGTGTGTGTGTGTGTGTGTGTGTGTGTGTGTGTGTGTGCGCATATATATCAATAACGGTGGGTTTGTAGGCTGAGGAGGCAAAGCTTCCGCCAACGCAGAGCTGGGTAATAGGGGAGAGAAGGCAGGCATGAAGATGAACATCAAAGACAGAGGCAAAGACAAAATAAAAGAGAGGAGGGGAAACAGGAGCAGGAGGAAGACAGAGGACTCTCTCAGGACTGAATGTGTGGGAGGTGAGTAAAGAAAAATGTTAACCGCTATTTAAATTTAACAGGGGAAAGCCCACAGCTCATATAAGTGTATTTACCTGTCCCAAGGCACAGAGGTTTCAAAGGACTCCCCGATCACATAGTAGTCCATCCCCAAGTCCTGTGCAGGAGACAACATTAGCGTTAGAAGGCTGATAGGTGAATGGTCTATCAGTTATGTTTCCCTGCACATAAGAAACCAGGTTATATAGGTAATCAGACAACAGGTTTACTTGCGCTGTAGCAACCTAGTGTTGTGATATAAAGTTGTGTTTCTTTAGCTCTTTTGGTTTGAGGGTTTTTATGTTTCTTGAAGCATTTGAGGAACAGGCAACTTCTTCGTGACATATCAGTTTATAGCTAATTTCATAGCTCAAATGTGTGCGGCGTGTTGCTTAGATGGTTACATTTTGTGAGAGAGAACTAATTACTCTTTTCAAGCCAAACTTTCAAGCCATCATCTGTGCAGAAAGCCCGCCAGTTGTAGAAGTAAGAAAAGGTTGAAGACTGTGTATCTGTTCAGCTCTGGAACCTTAATTCAAGAAGCCACTTTGTGTCAGTTTCTTAAGACTTAAAGAAGCCTCTGACAAAATTGACCTAAGACAACTCTCTATTGTCATTCTGACTGCAGCCACTGTGCTGTCCTCATGACATAGATACCTCAGTGTTAGACACCCTGACAACAACTGTGACCAGATCAAATCAAAGACCTCCTGAGGTCACATTTTGCAGCCTTTCTGTGTTGCTCACTATCCTATCTGTTGTCAGACTGCGTCACCCCGCCGCCCCACCTGCCCATCAGCTCAGGCTGAAAAAAAGCCAAAGGAGTGACCCACCCGGAGGTAAGCGATGACGAAGGTCAACATGTAGCCCCTTTGCCCATTGTCCTCTCCAGCTGCCAGGCCCCTGGAAGCAGATAACAGGGTTAATATTTAACAGCTCTTTTCTTCTAGCTTTGTTGGTCTGACCGCTCCCCCTCACAACAGCTGCCTGGGAGCCTGTCAATCCAACAACGTACAGATCAATGAAGCTATGCTCTGTGCATCGCCACAGGTCAGCCACACATCCATCACCTGCAGTGGGTAATCAGATTTTCATCTACCACCCAAACTAATCAGGCCAAGCTCATTAGAAAATCGCTATATTGATTTTCACCCTTCTTCCTGTTTCTAGACACCACAAGAAAATATTCCTTACAGAACCACACTAATCCATCACTGGCACTTGATCTGATGGGTGATCATGATTTATTTGAAATAATGCAATAAAGCAGAGGGTGTTGCATGTAACTGACAAGTTTCTTAAGATTTAATCGCTGGCTACTACCAGGACAGTGCTCGAGCGACCTGCAAATCTGGGCACTTTGCCAAACGGTAAGACAAACAGTTATACATAGTCAGGAAGAAATGGGTGATGTTGCCCAGTGAGGAGCACTGGGGATCCATGGTGTGTCCCTGTTGGACTGGTTTAGGTTACATTCAACAAGGTGATGGTTACAACAAGAGTAAACTGGTAACATTTGCATCAGTGCTTCTTTTTAAGCGAGTCAAATTTCATTTATATTTATATGCAAGGTATATTAACAATAAAACCTGTTCTGGAAGCAGATTGGTTTAAATTATTATTATGTCGCCATGTACCCAAGATTTATTAAGCTAGGATGAGAAAATCTTCTGGTAATAAGAAAGCAAAAGAAGAAATACAGGAAAAGTGCTAATTAGTAAAGTTGGAAAAAGAAAATAAGAAATGGTTCAATGACAGAAAAGTTGCATTCATGCATCATGAATAATAAACACAGGAAACTTCCCAGTTTCTAAAAATATAACCAAAAGAAATGATACCGGAGCTTTTAGAAAATAAAAATAACATTCACACATATCAGTCCTCTTGTTAGATAGCTGTGGCTAAATGGCTTCTATCTGTTAACGACACAAAGCATTTTTGAAACAGTGAACTCTGGACTGAAACAACATATTCAAAATTATGACTTCACGGCCATCAAAAATAAAAATCATTTTTGATCATTATAACCAGTTGAATGGCACAAAGGTTAACTTATTCTAGGATGAACCCATCTGTGATGCTTTTTAGGGGTGAGGGGTTTGAAAACAGGCTCAGGATTGAGAGGGAGAGAGTGTCCCTCTCTGGCTGACAGGTAACTGATTTCCACCAAAAGTCTTCATTGATCCATTTCATGATCAATCACAACAGCAAAGCACTTCCAGGCTGTGTCCCCTCGCCCTGTGCTGCCTGAGGGGAGCTGTGCCCCACTATCACCACCCACACCACACCTACTTTAACATAAAAGCTGGCCTGACAGGCGGACATCTACAGGTGATTCATCAATCCGAGACAAACTACTGAGTGGAAGACCAAATCTGAAGAGTGTAACTGTGCTTCTACATCCTTTCCACTGCTACAACACAATGGCTGGTTAAAAAAAGGTGCCATCAATGCCTCAGGCAGCTTCCTATCATGTTCAAAATCCTGCTAAATGGTGCTTTGTCATTTGTGTGGCCAGGATCTTTAAGTGATCTTTGCGAAGTGGGGTGTTCTGATACAGGAAGAAGTTGAGGCAATAAATACTTACCCAAATTTTGCAGCAATGTCATAAACTTGTTTCTCATGCTGCAGAACCTTCTCACGGTCTCCCTCGAACAGCAGGGTGGCCACACACAAGCGGTTGGGGTCGAACCCTTTGAACTGGTGATTAAAGAGTTGGATTCATTTTCCATGAACAAACACTCGCACCAAGCAAATGGTGATGTTTGCCTCTAATTATTATTATTTTTTTTACCTTGGTGATGTAAAATTTCTTCAACCCGTCCAAAAAAGATGTGAAAATTGAAGACACTTGAGGCTTCAGGGCATGACCTGTGAAAATATCAGATAAAAATCAGCTCCATTTATTCACAAAGACGGGAGCCTGAAAAACTGATAATATTTTTCACACGTTAGTCACACCCCGCTTCTGCTCGCATGCTTCAGTGTTCTGAGAGGGCAAGCGAGTCAGATTTATTTGGGGGTTTCAAACAAAAGGAGGAAAAACAAATGGTAACATTTGAATAACTTTACAACTGGCCAGTGGCTGCCAGCGACAGCGACTATAAATCAGAGGGTTTCCGAAGGGAAGTGGGGTTGACACAGCGATATCCGTCTTCCTCACCCACACTTTTTGATTTATTCCTGATCGGACGCACAAAAGCGCCCGTGGACAAGCGAAAATGAGGGGCTGGGGCCAATGGGATGGTTATCAATCACAGCGGGGAAGTCACGGGTGATGTCGCCGAGACTTAACAGTTCATTTATTTCCCTTCATGCTCAAGTCTCTTCATCACTTAGTGTCCTAATTGTTTCCATTCCAAAATTTGATTGCAGGTCTTTAGGTCTCTCACAGCTATCATACTCGTTAATTAAATACTGAACATCCAGAGAGAGAAAATTACACCTACACTGTGCATAATTTCACTTTTAACTCTCCCCTCCGTGGTTTGCTTGTTTTTTTTGCATATCAACACACCCTGCTACTTACTACAACATTCTCATTTTTCATCTTGTGTATCAAGACAGGCAGTGCTAAATTGTACTTGTAGTCCCAATCTGAAAAAGACCTGTGAATACATCAACTCTCCTTACTCAACAGCCAACATGATTAAAAGTGAGGACAAGCCACTAATAAGCCCAAGAAGGTATCACAGAGCCATGAGTTTTAGTTATTAGTGAAAAACCTGGTCGCTTCATCTTCCCTACTTAATGCTAAGAAGTGCCTACTCTGTGAAAAGTGGAAATATAGTGGAGATAATGAGATCCCTGGAGACTGGGGAACTTTACAGAGATCTCTGGCAACGGCAGATGTATTCCACTAGACCTTAAGAAACAACATCATAAAACTTCAATGTAACAACTACTTAATTTTGGCCAGGGTCATTTTTTATCTTTTTTTATCTGTGTGTGTGTGTGTGTGTGTGTGTGTGTGTAGCTATTCTGCTACAGAAATAATAATCAATTTACCAATTAAGTGCTGCAGAAGGTAAAATCATTGGATTCTGTGCCATTGCCATTCATTGTTCTTCTCTCAGAGGTATATAGTACATCAATGAAGCATCAACCCAATATTGAAAAAAAGATATACACTGTGAGGAACAATATTCAACTCTAAATAAATATGATTACTATTATACTGCTGGTTAAAAGCCTGCCATGTGCCACATGTCGCAAAGCTCTCTGATCAAAGCCAAAGGTTACATCAGAGCCTAAAAGGAAAGAACACTTCCTGAAAATGAAAGCCAGGTCAATTATAAAGCTTAGTTGCAGTGATATTCCGAGGCTGGGCTAAAATGTGAATGATGTAACAAAACTTACCAAATTTAAACTGCTCATTATCCATGAGTCGTATAGATGCTGGAGCACACCTCTGGAAAAAAAAAGTTGGTCTATATTATTTTGTTTGAATCACAGGTCCTGCAAATTGGCAGAATTATGTTAAATGAAAAAGAAAAAACTTCCAGATCATATCAGACTAAATTTAATCAATATTTATCAGTGTCAAAATTCAGTGCAACTGTTGGAGCTTTGGCTTTAAAGCCTTTGGTTTCTTGTATGTACAGTCTGTAGATGATGCATTTGATAAAAAGTTCCAACTGGCACAGTCAAGTTTTGATTTGCTTTATTTTGTTTTGGGATCATCACCCTGTGGTGCTTTGGTTGTAGGAGGAGAACGGAAAAAACAGCGAGGGGAAAAAGGATGAACTGCACTTGTGTGAATTTACTGATCAACTGAAGAGAAATATTGATGTTGGACATCACACAAAAACTGGGCTGGGTGTCTTTAAGCAACAGTGGAAAATACCGAACCCACCATGTTCTACTGGTGGACACAAACACTAAAAATATGCCTTTGCACTTGTAAGATGCTGTTAATATAAAGACAACATGTTCTGCAGGGTCTGGGCAATAAAGAGTCTCAACATCTGGTTACAGTATTTTTTTTATAATAGCTTCAATAGTGTTGAATTTAGTTAGTCTAGTTTGGACTAGTTATGTTTAAACATAAAGAATAAGTTGGTTTAAAAATACAATTTGATTTGTTTTTTTCTGATTTCTGTTGGCAGGACAGTTTTAAGTGAAGAGATCAAGTGAAGATTGGAAAGTGCTTACTTAGTACTTAGTACTTACTACTTACTTACTACTTAGTTTGGGCACAAACACTAAAAGCACTTAGTCTCATGCTGAGACAGGGGAAGAAAGCAGTGACTAACAAAGTGCAACATTTTAAAGGAAATATTAACACGTTACCTGTCTGGCAACTTCTCGAAGACAAGCAACTCCCTGCTCAAAATTAGGGAAAACAACCGAGCCATATTTCTGATACTCCGGCATGGGACGAATCTTCATCGTTACCTCAGTAACCACACCCAGGGTTCCTGTGGAAAATCATAGTGAGAGATTTTGAGTTGCACAAAAAGAAGTAAATCAGTTCCCACAATTTATATGACCTAACCCCCTCTTAGAGCGGAACTTAAGACCGTTTTACAGGGTTCTGGTACATGTCCCAAGGGTTTTTGGGTTGACCTTTGTATCACATTTCACCTGGTAGATCTGGTTTTCTACCACACACTGGGGGACAACTAAGATTTATCAGCTTAAGAGCACAAGGAAATAAAGCAGGGCTCTATCAAAGGCAGTGAGGCCAACAGCAGCACCACATATACAGGTACAAGGAAACCTCGGGCTGACCTTATGACCCTGAAAACTGTCAGTCGTAAGCTGCTGCCGCTGAAGGAGTCACATTGCATGTCTGAAAACCAGAGTGTCTACTCTCCCTCCCACAGCAAATGTGTCTGTGATTAATACTTGGGATATAAAAAAAAAAAAAGCTGTTCTCATACAAGTATCCAAGCTGACAGTGAGCTGTAACTAGGGAGTGCCGTTTGCCTTCCCTCCAATCTGTAACATTAATATTATTTATTATAAACCAAAAAAGTCTGTGTTTATATGTTGTGACACTATGTAGACCTTTTTTTTCTGACTTTCAAGAGAAAGATACAGGGCTTCAGATTTCCCTCTCTTAACTACAGCCAGTGTATGAAATTACATTGAGTGACAAGAAAAACAGGAAATCTGATGCAATCTCTGCAAAAGACGACATGAGAGCAACATGGACCAGATGTTGGCTTTGGCTTTCTATGGCTTTTTTAATTTAGGAAATGTTTGACACACACACAAAGTGCATGGTAAAAAACAAAAGTATTCTCTAGTTTCTGCCACAATAAATATCAGCAGCAGGAATCCTAGTAAGACATTCATCTTAATGAGATAATACGAATGTGTGTGCAATGTGTCATAACATCTAACCTAAGTATAATAACCACTTCCATTAAAAATGACAAATGTCTGGGAAGACATTGTGTGAATCATCATCATTTACAACAACAGACAACAATACAACATCACTAATAAGAGCATATAGAGCAAATAGAGCATTATAAAGAAATGGTAAGTCCTATGGGAACCTAGCTGAATGTTTTTCTTTCACTGGTGAAACTTTGTTTCATCTCAGCATGAGGAAGAGTTTACGGTTGGGTCCAGAAGTCTGAGACCACTTTCCCATCCTAATTCCCAACAACTTACTTGCTAGCCAGTCAATTATTTTGTGAATCCAGTTTTCATGTTACTGGACCAATTAATTTCACAATACCTTTGTTCTCAAACTGCATATTTGCAAACTGTATGATGTGCTAACACCGTGTTAGAGTCATTTAAGGTAGTGCTGGAACAACACGTTAACTGACAGAAAAGTAATGTTCGGCAATTTTGATTATCTTCAATTGTTTAAGTGGTTTATTGAACATAATGCCAGCTTCTTAAATGTGAGGATTTGCTGCTTTTTTCTGCTTTCTATCATTATAAATTAAGTATATTTGGAGTTTGTACTGTTGGTCAAACAAAACAACTTGTAATGGTCATTTAGGAGATTCAATTGGCTCAATGATTAATCAATTAATTGTAAAATGAATCAGAAAGCATAATTGTTAGTAACAGCTCTACTTTCATGTTTGTGAATTTTATCAGTGTAAACCAAAGCTTTTGACTTTGCCCAGCCTGAATGCTTTGTATCACTACATACAATGCCCATTTAGAGATGCATCTCCCCTGAACATAGCTGGTCCATTAGGAGGCTTCCTCAGCCTGTTATGGCTGTTAATGAGCCCTCTAATGTGACACTACAAGCCACACGCTGCTCCCTAGTGGTCCAGTGGAAAACATGTGACTCCATTAGGCTTTAGACAGGCCCCTCCCTACTGATAGTAGGCAGGAGGAGTCACTGAGGGAGCAAACGAGGAGGAGTCAGAGAAGCAGAGAGAGAGAGTCAGAGAGAGAGAGAGAGAGAGAGAGAGAGAGAGAGAGAGAGAGAGAGAGAGAGAGAGAGAGAGAGAGAGAGAGAGAGAGAGAGAGTGAGAGTGAGAGAGAGTGAGAGAGAGAGAGAGAGAGAGAGAGAGAGAGAGAGAGAGAGAGAGAGAGCGTGTGTGTGTGAGAGAGAGAGAAGCGAGAGCTAGGGAGGAGCTAGTGCAAAAGGGTAAAGGAGGGTGAGCAAGTGAGAAATAAAGGGAGGTAATAAGAACAGCAAGGTCAGAAAAACACTCTTCTCCTGGGGACGAATGCAATGCTAAGAAATGCTGGAGTGCAGCTTAAGCCATTTTTGCCATGACTGAAGCTATTAAACCAACCTCCTCTTACAGGATTAGTATTTGGCGAGAGGAACCATTCCCTATAAATTTTATAAATTATACATCTCTCTGCTTTTAACATCAAATGCTTTTGAACAAAAAAAAAACACTTTGGGGACAACACTGACCACTGTGAAGCCACCACTTAATAATGAAAAAACCGCCTCTGTCCATTAGTTTAGCACTGGTTGGCTTCACATAGCGACATTACATCCACAGTTGTGAGGGGTTTAAAGGACAAAGGAATTATCATTGATTATTCCAATCATCCTTTACACTGGTTGTAGCAGGGGTAAAGAAAATACTTTGCATTCAGGCTATTTCAAGGTCACAGAGATAAAGAGACCCGGTTGTTGTGCAGTGAATGAGAAATTCAAGGTTTCACAGTAATTTCTCATAAAATGGATGCATTCCACTTAGCATGCAGAGCATAGCTGAGGGTTTTAGAGTGGTGCTTTGTTGTTGTTGTGGTTCTTGTGGCCTACTGTCAGACTGCAGGATGGGATTTCTGGGGTGAGGAGATAGATAATTTTAATGAAACCGAGCGGTGGTGTGACCTCTTAGCTCTGGTGTTAGGCCTCCCAGAAGAACATGTACTCCCAGAGACGTGTGGTCCTGTCCCATCTCTATTTGTGCACCAATCCCATACGGCAAACTCCCCTTCAGATGGTTTACTCTGCATGCCACATAAAAGTGGTCTCAGACTCTTGGACCAGACTGTCTGTTGAATTGCACATTTTGGAGTTTTGGAGTTTTTGGAGCCATGGTACAAGCTATAAAATTTCTGTTTTTACAAATATTTAACTTTGAAAAGGTTTTTTCTTTTGACAAAGAGGCAAGTCTTCAGTTTTTACTTTAATGACAGAATTTGTTTTAAGGATGAAGAACCTAAAAAATACTGCAGTTATTTTGGAAATGTGGCTTTTACAGCTGAATGTTAACACTCTTCCTCACCCTCACTCTGATAAACGTACAGTATGTCTACCCTCTTAAAGTCTTAACATTATCTAAAGTCTTAATGTTCTGATGACTGTGATAATGTTTGAATTATTTCACATGCTTTTACACATAGAAATGTTCATGTGAAAGTTCCCTTTCATTTTTAGTTCATACATATCAGATCGGAAAACTCGAGGGGGCCGTAATTTAAACATCAGAGGGGAAGTGTTGACAGGAACCCTGATTTACAGTACTGTGTTCAGTGCTGTCACTGCCCTACAAATTTTCCTTTTGGAGAAGTAAGATTAAGGGAAACTACATGAACTCTATATAACCCCATGTACTTGCATGTGTTTACAATTTATGGCAAAGATTATTCAGGCATAAAGAATTCATAAGATCATTAACTGTATGCTGACTGAGTCATGCAGAGTAAAAATAAATCTGGCTGACTTCATATAAAATATTGCCAACATGACAAGTGTCAGCCAAAGCAGGAGGTCTGATTGTGATCAGTTTACACAGGTCTAGATTTAGTATCACAGAGTGGCTTATACTGTATAACCAGAACAGTCATGATGCAACTTTTTAAAATCTTTCATTTATGCAGATGTATTACTGGTAATTCAGCAATAAATAGCAAATTTTGATTTTGATCTTATCCTGGTGTGCTCATGGAACTGAAATCAGTTCTAAAGAGTACAAATGGAGACTTCTTCCATGATCCCAGCCCAGTCAGGGAGCAGATTGCTGAGCTTTGTAGGGCGAATATAAAGTTTGTATCCACAGCTGTTTAACATAACGATGCCAAGAGTCTCTGAACCTCCTCATTATGTAGGGGAAACCTGGCATATGGCAGTATTCTCTGTGGGCATTCACAAGGACAGGGCACCGCAGATGGGGTAGGGAGGACACTCGCTGGTTCCTAACTAACACCCCTCCAGATCACATCTTCACCAAAGCTGGTTAATGTGTAAGAACCCCACAGCATGAGAACCGTCCTGATGTTACTGTTTTATCACAAAGGTTTTTACAGACCCACAAACTCATGTTAACACACACGTGCCTATTTACCCACGTGCACTGAAATCACATAAGAAAGAAAGCAAACCTTCTGAGCCCATGATGAAGTGGTGAATATCTGGGCCCGTGGACATGCGTGGGCCCTGACAACTCTTTTCAATGACACCTCGAGGGGTCACCATCTTTACGTGGATGATCTATTCAGTCAAAAAAAAACAGCAACACAACAAACACTTTTTAAGAAATAAAAATATGCAAACATTAGTATACTTTTCTTTCACAGTTCAACAAATGTTGACAAAAAATATAATTTGGATATTGTGTGCCATGTATTTCAGTGCATTTCCAAACTGATACTGTGACCCATGCATTTCAGAGTTGAGGGTAAAGTCCAAAAAACTTTTGCTAATAATTTTCCTTTCTAATGACTGCACAGTAACTGCTATGTCCTGACTGTCATCCCTTGTTTGGAACAAACATGAGCAGGAAGATAAAGGTGAGAGTGGGCGGCTTACCAGGTCCTCAATGTTGCCGTAGATGTTCTTCTTCATGCCTGATGCTCTGGTTGCTACCCAGCCCCCCAGGGAGCTGAACTCCATGGAGTCAGGCTCGTGCCCTGTACAGTAGCCACTCTCATTAAGCTGCGAAAAAAAAAAGGAAAACACAAACAAACATACATTTGTTGTTGCAATTAAAACTGAGCCAAAAGTGTTTGGAAAACATTGATGTTGTAAACCCACAAGAATCTTTTAATAACATCCAAAAAGAATGAGCAAGCAAAGGGAAAAAAATAATTGCAGCTCTGCCACTGAATTTCACTGCTCTCATTATGCTGCAATGCTAAAACCCAGGGTTTATGGCATCATAGATTTTTACAACAGCCTAAAATAAACCAAGTGGAAAGAGCATGAAAAGACTAAGACGGGAGATCAATGCATTATTTGGACAGTGTCGAATTCCACTGCTTGACTGGAGCACTGATGTCATGTGAAAAATGACAGCTGCACATTTTCAGGGGACTTATTTAAACCTTTTTTTATTCAAATGACAATTACAGAATCTTCACCTCGGCATGTCTATGTAAATCTATGTCTTATACAAGCGTGATACGAGATTGCTGAGCATTCAGCTTCCACAGCCGCAAAAAGATCCTTTGAGCGACCCAGTAGCCCTCATCAGACGCACCATTCCTCGGGGTCATCAGGAACCCACACATTCTCAACAAGGCAGTCCAACCCCCGAAAAAGATTGCATTTATAGTCAGAACATTTAATAGTAATAATAATAAGGACCTTAAAGAACATCAACAACCCCCACCAGAAGCAATACAGGGGTAAAAATCAGGCCTTGTTTTATCACAGCACTCCCCTGGAAGGCAGTTTATAATGCAGACCCATCTGCTCCATCAAAATGGCCCCGTCTAAATGCAGAGGTGGAGTCTGCTTTAGATGCAGCTCACGCATTCCTCTACATCAAACACCCGCTCCTTTTCCATTTTTCTGAATTAGCTTGATGGTGCCATCTGCTCATGACCACCGCCTCACTCTCTAATCTCTCCCCTTCAGCACTCTGCTCCTGTCTCAAACGCCTTCCTAAACCCTGTTCGATCTTCTGAGCGAAAAGTACCAAGGTGACTGAGCATGGACAACCTGCATGTGAATGGTCACACAGCTTGACTGTTGGCACATTTTTACAGTAATGTAAGCTCTTCCAGTAATGAACATGAATATGGATGAGCGGTACTCACCAATCTCTCCAGGTCCTGACCAACGATGCCAGCTTCCACATGGGCAGTTAAATTTTTCTCGTCAATCCACAGAATGCGGTTCTGCAGTTAAAAAAACAAACAACAAACAACATTATGACTGAGGAGGTCATAAACATTTTGTATAAATGATTTCTGCCAGACAGTATAAAAAATACTGTTATGTTGTTTGTTTCCTTTGTTTGAATGGAAATCACATCATTCATTTAATGTAGGTTCAAAAGTAGTTGTGAAAATGTTAGAAATGCATGTCACCATGTCTGTCATCTGAACTCTAAACCTGCCTACATCTGTTATGTTGACTTTGACATAAACACTGCCTTCAAGCGCAGTCCATGGAAACAGTTCCTTTGCCAGTTTGCTTACAATACTGAAAGTTTTGCACTAGTATGTCCTTACAGGCTAATGGTCACATGACTGTGGGTAAATGTGTGCAGAGGGGCTAAGGGACAAAGAAAAGAGTCAGTTTCCTCAAGGTTAAACTCTTATTTAGCCTCTTATTTGGGCCGCTGGGCACTTGGCCTACCCCTACCTGCAGGAGGTAATTTCACACCTGCCATCAATTATTCTCCAGAGGTAATAAACTTTATGTTCCTACCACACTGCTCCTTTCATGTGCTTCCATTGGAGCCACCTCACCTCTGACCCCTGACACAGGACACTGGTCACTGGTGTCTGTGGCACCAAACTCAATGACTGGTAGGCTAGCAGCATCCAGACAGCTTATATATCACCTCTATGTGCGCCAGGATCAAAGGGTTACACTGTACTGGTGACAATATTCACCATTTTATATTATAACCAATGAAACTTTATCATGTTCATGATGAGGGCAGAGGTATTCCCTTAAGATTAATGGCTGATGTCAAGGAATCATAATTGTGTTCCAACTGCACACTAAATACACACTCAAGACATTTTTTGGTTTTAAAATTAATAATGCAGGAATATTACTAATAAGAAGATAGATATTCAGAAACAGTTTACATGTTTAAATTCACTGTTTTTTTCAGTTATCTCTCGCACTTTATGCCCTGGTGTCTCTGAATAAGAATACTGACACCCAATGAGTCTCTCTCTTCAGACTGTTTTTCCGACCTCAATGACCAGATAGACAGTTACACCAAAACAGTTTAATGCAAGTTAATTCAGAAGCCCTGCAATTACCAGCTTGGAAAAACCATTAAATAAAAGCTGAGATGGTGTCAGGGCGTGTTGAATGTTGCGCTATATTTTGAGGCTACAGCTTGTCATGGTGTTATGTTACATTACATAATATTAATGGCACATGATTTCATATTTTGTCAGCCTCCATTTATAACCATGAGGGATCAAAAATGCATTAACACTTAATGCAAGCCAGTACAACAGTCTCTCAGACACAGACTCAGAAACACAGTGGTAGTATTTATTAAACTATATTTGCCAGACTGAATTTGATTTTTTTTCAGTTTTTCTTGTCATCGGTGACATGTACCGACACAGGTGTTTACATACCATCTGTGAGGTATCCAGGGAGACAATGGAGCGAGTTTCCTCTTTGGGGCACTCGAGAGCACTGGAGACACTAGTCCCTCCTGAGAGAAGGAAGGCAACAACATCAAGAGGAGTTACAGTGGAGAAGCCTTCAAACGGACTATGTGAATATACTGGATAATTTCCTGGTTTCAAGTTTTTAACATTAACACACCCATATACACACAACATGCACACTGCTACCCTCTATATCCTGCACTAGCATAAGCTCTGGCAGCAGGATATTGATGAATCTAGGACTGGGTACCAAACCTCAACACCTACTGCGTACAGACTGAATGTGCCTGTAGCATTGAGTATTGAAAAAGCAGTTTGCACGGTGCTAAGAGCTCAACCTAAGGACACAGCTTCATTTTTCTAAAATGACAAGAGGCTTCAAGTCTTAATTGCATAAGTATGACTGGACTTTCATTAATTATATCATCTTATGAACTAGTTCACAAATTCATGCAATACCGTATAAGATTCATTTTTGCTACTGTGCCATCCTGATATAGTCAATAGTAGTGAATGATAGGAGACAGGGTGGGGGAGCAGCAGTGCATTATTTACCAGGTTCATTCATAGATTGTCTGGTTTCATTAACAAAAAAATAAAAATAAAAATCACCAGCATGGGATGGGAATAAATAATGTATTAATGTATAAAGTACATCAATTTTAAATACACACCTAGTGTCCTGTATGTACAGTAAATGACAGGCTATTATGCTGATTAGAACCTTTACTGTCATGACTCACCTCCATATGGTATCAAACAGACATTATGTTTGGATGCGAGTTCCACAATTTTCACTACATCATTGTGGCAGTCTGCAATGACACAGAATATCACTTTAAAAATTAGAGGCCATCATAAGAGAAATGCTTCTATTTATTGTGCCATATTGCATTCATAAATTAAGTGTTCTCATAATAACAAGAGTAGACACATTGCAAAGGAAATAAAGGATGGCACAAAACACAACATGTATACAGAAGACAATAAATAACTTTATATGGTCTGAGCCATTAGAGCAGGGTGACCAGCAGAGAGGCAGGGTGCATTTTGATTTGCCTGATGGTTGTGATTTGCCTGGGGCTTTCCTCAGGCGGAGTCAGACTGCATGAAGCTACGCTCTCTGGGGTGGGATGTGCTGGATCAATACAAACCTGGTTTAGCCAATCACGGAGCCCACATCCATTCACACTGGAGTGGTGAGCGAGTGGGAAGAGTAGCAATACCCACCTACATGGATGTGCTTGACTGGCCTCAAGTGCTTTTAGAGGCAGTGAGAAATGCCTTGTGTGCGAGTACATTTTGCCATCCAATTAAACACACAGCTTTGGCCTGCGGATTACAGTTCATCAAACTAAACCTCCACTTAAAATACACATCTTGACTTCGAGGGACTATTGAGGTATGCAAATTACAGGTCAAAACATCAATTAGACACACAGTAAATGAGAGCGTATTTGCGAGGTCAGAAAAATTAAAATTTGGTGCCAGTGTGGAGGAAACGATGCCTACAGTTGCTTGGTGATTTGCTGCCCATTTGGGAGACTGCTAATCAAGTTTCAACCATCAGTCAACGCTCATTTGCATGATAAAATAGTGCCAGCCATAACAACAGAAAACCAATCTCAGAATCATAATTCATGGGTGTACTGTGCAGGGCCAGACTGTGGAGTATTGGGTGTCAACCGTCCTCCCCCTGACGCTTCTTATTAAGCCTCCACTCATACATATTAATATCCCTGCCTCTGCAGAGATTAACCCTTTAAATCACCTAAGCCAGTAGGGGGATCAGTGATGCTACGCAAGAGGAGAAAAACAGACCAATAAAAAAAAAAATATTTAAAAAACCACACAGCTTCTGAACTCACTTGGCCATACTACCATATCTGGAACACGACCAAATCTCCCTTCTCGGAGGGCAAAGATCTCGTGTAAGCAATGGCCTAAAGGAAAATACAGGAATGAGACAACTTAAGTCCATGGAAATTTTAATATGATCATCACAAATAGATGCATTATTGCTAAATTAAAAATAAAGGGTTATGCAGGTTGCAAATGACAAAAGGTTATAATGTGAGTGAATTTTTTTCTTTTTCTTTTTTTCTTACCATGGGCACGAAACACCCGGTCCTCTGCATCATGAGAGAAAGGAATACCTGTGGATTTCAGTTCCTCAATGAAGGTCTCGTTAAGAGTGGGAGGATGTACAGCACTGCTATTCAGAATGGGCTGAAACAAAACAAGCCATTGAGGTTTTGAACCATGACTGAGCGTTCTTCTTTACCATTCACTGAAGACACATGAAATGTACTCACTGTTGCTGGGGTTTTATGCTGCAGACTGGCTCCAAAGGTGCTTTCAAACCAATCTTTCAGACCAGGGATGATCATACCACTTAGTCTATACCTGGATTAAGACAGATAATGTGAATGAATTTGAAAAAAATAAATAAATCAACTAAATCTCATGTATTAGTGATATCCAGCAGCGAAAGTCAAAATCTTGAACTAGAAATATTTTAATGCTTGTCTGGTCTTATTTACTTTGAAAACCAAATGTGTGTCTAATAAGAAAAGATTGTGAAGTTTGAGTCCAATGAGGTTATTAGGCAAGCAGAGCAGTGGTGACAGTGCTGTCCGTTTGAATGCCCTCGCCATCCCTTGCATAATTGAGCTGCTGGCACAGCTAGGACCAGCCCATCAGGGGACTGTGGTGTGCCTTTGTCCAAGAGACCATGAAACACACTCCATAATGAAAAAGCCTCTGTCACAGTGAGCGCGGAGGAGGAGAGCACTGCCTCTGACATTCATTTAACTGCGCCACAGCCTTGGTTACTGTACGCCGCCTAGGTAGCTTTTCAGTTGAGAGGGAGCGGAGCAGTTCGTGGCAACTGCTGCAACAGGAGGAAGCCATTTGCTGTGCAACATCCTGTTCAGCTCCACTCATTACTCAAAATACATCCTCATGCACCCTGTGCCAGGCCTCCGTATTTGCAATTTGACAGGAAAGGGTGCCTCTACCAAAGTCATACGTCATGATTACAATAACAAGACCCATCTCTACTTCTGCTCTTGTCATGAGAGACAGGTGATGAAGGTGCAGAAAGAGCTGGTCTTTGTTATATTCAGTGAGTTTGAAGAGTATTTGCCGTGTTTCTGCACACCCTCAGACATTTAAACAAAATCTTTCTTCAGTGAATAACTGTGTTTACCCACAACTCCCCAGAGACACATCAGTAATTACAAACATAATGCGTTCCATTTCTGAACAGATTGGGAAGAGGTTTCTGTTAATGAGCAACAGAGTTTGGGAAAGCCGAAAATCCAAACCAGTGACCTTCTCAGATGACAATGAACAGTTGAAATGCCAACCACTAGGTGGCAGTAGCACCACATTGCTTTGAGCGTAGGAAGGAGACAGCAACTGATCTCAAAAGCTGGGTTCACAGCATGGGCTGTGAAAGTGTTCAAGGCATAACTCCAGCCTCAAGTCATACAGCAAGTATGTATGCTGAAGCTTAACACCACGGCTATACTAAAACTAAATCAGAGGCTGTGTACTGATTGATTTCTCTAAATCGTAAACAGTTGAGCATGAAATGCACACCCAAGAGCAGTGATGTGACATTATACTGTACCTTTTGCCAGTAAATTCTGCTTGACCTTTCTTATTGAAGAGGAATCTTGAATCGCTGTATCCCCAACCATTCCATTTCATAATCTCCTGCCTGTGGAAATATAAATATTGGCACAGGTTAAGTTAACAAGTTATATGCCTTATACTAAAGTTAAGACATGACATGAAATATGATCAGAGGTAGTTACAAAAACATATGTGAAGCTGATTCCTTGGGGAGGTGACCTGGTAAATTCTTAATTTGCACCACAGTCCCTCTGGGCTGTTATGGGGTTTGCATAAGCAATTTCCACAAGATAAAAAAAAGAAAAGTCCTTCCTGATAAGCTGATACTTCCTGCTGATATTTGAACACCCAGACGTACAGCATTTTGCTGAGAGAAAATGTCGAACTTTCCTCATTTTATTCAGTCATTCATAAACTTTTGATTCATTTAAGGTGGGGCTGGCTATCAGTTGGCAAATTTACAGTATAGGAGCCTGCAGACAGGCACACCTACAATATTCCCTGGGTGCCCAGCCCACCACTATACAACGCTCTGCTGACAGGCTCGCAGGAAAACAGCTTGTTGACATGGTAATGGAGAAGAAGAAGCAACACATTCAAACAGCATATCCATCAACAGGGGAAGCTACATATTCTCCCTGTGGTGTTTCCACCTTAACACATGTAAATATTTCACATTTATGACAGCTGACAGGCATTCTTATCTACGGCTACTTTGATTACTCAGGTCCCAATGTATGCCATTGTCAAAGAAGCTTCAGCTAATCATTTAGGAGAGCCATCCACTTAAATAGCACACTAGCACCAGTTCTTTGCTGGCGAAAGCAACAAGCACGTTGGAATGCAGCCAGTAGCTAATAAAGGTGTTCCCCCAAAATGGCTGAGCTTACTATCCAAAGAAGATGTGGAATTTCTCAAACAAATGCTACTATGCTGTTACTGCTGAGGGGTTATTCAACTATAATCACCAGCTGCACAACTAGAGATGATGTCACATTGTCTATGCTGTGACACTGTGAGGAGCTTGTGTGCTGTGCTTAGGCTCGCTGCAGAGAGACAGCTCTACCACCACTCACAGAGCAACCGTAACTCATGAGCCACTTGGGATGGGATTCTAACACAGTGGAGTAAAAGCCATAATTAAGATTAATACCTGCCAAAATGGAGTTTCCTATAAATTAAGAGTGAGAACAGAAATGAGAGTGACACACTGAGTCATATTTTAATGAATCCTGTCCACCAATGATATGCTGTCATGGGTGCAGAACATACTGACTAATAATCAATCAATAAAAGGGAGAAAGTGTGTGGCAAGGTCAGTGAGTACAGACAACTGTTACCAACTGACAATTTCAGGACATTAGCAAGATTCTGTTTAAAGGCACAACTGTGGCGCTTGATGAATTTGTTTGGTTAAACTGAGCTCTTTTCCAGCCTGC